>NC_050574.1:242668760-243007510 GCF_011100635.1 Trichosurus vulpecula | reverse complement strand
ACTTAACACAGGATTTGGTATAGAACAGGTACTTAATAAATGTCTGTTTAATGAATGAGTAAACTTTTAAAGAAACATTTAAAAGAACTAACTTTTTTAAACAAGCAGGAATAAATAAGCAGGGCTGATTAGAGGCATTTACATGACAACTGACAGCAAAAACGTCAGGGTAATGGTATCACTATTTCAGTTTCCAGCAGCCATTGTTCAAAGCACATGCAGCTTGTGGTACTGACTGGCCAGCCCTTTAGGTTGTCTGGAGCCTAATGATGGAAGAAAGACACAACACACCTGCCTTTGTTAGAGCTCATATTTCATAGAGCTTCTGGCAGCCTCCAGCACACTGGAAACTGCAATGGAGTAACATTACTGCTAGTTGTTGTAATACTAGGATTTGTTTGTCTGTTTATCCCAAAAACTTTAGTACAATGCCTAGAACATATCATACCCAATAAAGCCTCTGGGACTTGAAATGCTACACTCATAGTGGCATAGCCGATACAATTATTTTTGCATAAGACTTTGTAAAGTCAACACTTGAACCTAAGTCCTTCAACCAAAAATTCCTAAAATTCAAACCTATTTCTCTAGTTTCCACACATCAGGCCATTGATATCTTAATGCTGTTAATCGTATCTATCCTGACCCTGCTTAGAGAGGTCCAATGTGGCTTTTAGGTATCCAGGAGAGCAATCTTTCTAATTAACCATACCGATCTGTCATTAGTTTGTAGGAAAGATGGTGAGAGCAATTTTGCTGTAAAGGTTATTATTTACCCCCACTTCACATTACTCAGGCTTCTTGGACACCAAATGTGAACAAACTACTGAACTTAGCAACAAGTTATCAAAGAACAATTACTTAAAATATCAAGATATCAAATGATCTGCATTCATGAAGTGAGAATGTGCCAACCTCTCCCACAGCTACCTATGGTATCCTGAATTCTCTTTTGGCCCACAATATAGTATCCATTCTTCCCTCCTATCCTCTCTCTCATCCAGAGGGAGGATTTTGTTTCTGTTATTGTTGTTGGGTTTTCGTTTTATTTTGTTTTTTGGCGCTGCTTGTCCTGGGCACAGATTTTGTTATTTGCTCCAGGTGCAAAAAGTTCTTACTTAACCAACTGTGAATGATGTCTTGAAATTTTTGAATAAACACATGGGTTACATATCCAATCCATGTAAGATGTTCAAAGAGAAGATAGAGATGAGCAGAGGAATATCACAAATCCTTCACCTGGATAATATGGGAGGTAAACACTAGGCTCTTTTACAAAATTCTCATTGGTGGCATAGTCAAAAATTCAATTGTACAACGAAAAATAATTGAGCTAGTCAGATCAAAAGATATGTTTGCCTACCCCTGGTTGCCTCTGGGCCAAACTGAAGATTTGGGGTTGGAAAAGTAAATCACTATATTATCAAAAATACTACTCAGTATTGTGTTCTTCCTAGATGTTTGTTGGATTATTTGTGAAGAGAGCCAGGTTATACTCCTTCCTACTACCTTGCCATGTTTGCCAATCTCCAAAAATATTTTAGCTGGAAGGACCTTAAAGATCAACTAGCCTAATGTTCTCATATTATAGATCAATTAACTGAAACCCATTGTTGCAGGACTGTAAGTAAAGAGGATTTTGTTATACTTTTGAGAATTTAGTTTTTCAGGATCCATGGCCATGTCTATTTTCTAGGTGTTAAACAACAACTCCCAGGATAGCCCCAAGGATCCTAGAAAGTAATTCCTAGAATCACTATCCTAGATAGGTACTGAGGCTGCACCATGAGATATGGGATGACATAATGTGATATTTACTATGCCTGTGCAGAATGATGATGTTGCTAAAATTAACTTGTGAGCTTAATGTCGGCAAGATGGCTTCTTTGTCTGTTGCCCTATAAAACAAGAGGGCACTGGTTAGTGAGTGGAGGAACCACAGGGAAGCCATGGTAGAATACATAGGGGAACCCATGGGGGAACCCTCTTGAGATTTGGGTAATGCACAGAGGAATGAACGTACCTGCCTTGACCGGCTCTTATTGATGCTTGAGGGGATTTAGGGGAGTGCACAAGCTATGCCTGCCTCAATCGACACTATTGAGAAATAGGGGTAGTTGCCCCCATTTATGCTAACCCCTGCAAGAAGGGTTATTAGGAAATGCTGTAGGAGTTGGTGCTCCCATTATCAGCAAACCTTCTTGAGAAAACTAAACTAGAATAAAGTAAGATTATTAACTCCTCTGTAGCTGTCTTCCTGTCTTTTCTGTCTGAACAAATCAAGAGTGAACTTGTTAGAACCTAGAGTCCAAAAATTCCAGTGCCTCCCATGTGTTATATGTGAAACAGGGACTTACCAGTTTGTGACACAGATGAAAAGCAGGAAAATTCAAACGTAAGCTTAGGTTGAGTTTAATCCACTCAGTTTTTTGTTTTTGTTTTTCTCATTACAATACACTACCCCGGGGGTTAGATGGTCCTACTGTTGAAGGATATGTTCTAGTCTTATAGGATTAGTATTTTAAAGTAGTTAAAACCAACCCAAATGAAGGAAAGAAAATGTGTGTGTGTGTATTATGATATGATATGAGTATACATATATTTACGAGGTAATCTGTGTAACATGTAAGGTCCAGGAATTGGAACCAGAAGACCTGAGTTCAAATCTCTGTGCAGTCATTACCTTGGATACTTCATCTCATTGGATATCATTTTACTCATTTATACAATAAAAGTCTGGAGTTAGATAATCTCTTTTCAACCTCCAGAGTTCAGTCTAGGTAAGACAAACATAATTAGATTATATGTGTGTTCATTTTCTCTCAAAGCAGTAGAAGACAAGCACAGAAGTGTGCATGTGGACCTCCAGTTGCAACTGAGCTTGCTTCGAAATTAGGATGCACAGATTATAAAAACAAAGAGAAACCACAAAGCTGTCCTGGAATGACTGTGTTGTGGGCTTATCAGGTACTGCCACTGATGGTTTGAATTTCCCTGCCATGTGATGGCCCAATCAGGGACTGCCACAGTCCCTTGGGTTCAGTTTTCATTTCCCAGGGAGGGGCCATTGCCCAGAGATCATGAGAAGGCTACCTGGAACAAGCAAGAAGGGCAGGCTGAAAAAGTTCCCAATGTCCTGGAACTAGGATGTGTGAGCTAGTTTTGTCCATTAGAGCTGGTATTAACCAGCTTAAGTTAGTACTGTTGTCGGCACAACAGAGGGATTTCCAGGTTCACCAAGTGAACACTGCAAATGATCTGTGGTATGTCAAACTTAAGGAATGTTCACTCTGCCTCCTGATTGGCTGATTTTGATTCCCATGACAGTCTAGCCTCCTCTGGATACTAAAGAAGCTCAAGCAAATAAAGGTGATTAGTGAAGTCATTTTCACTAGCTGACAGAATAGATAAGAGTACTGGGACTGCACTCAGCAACACCTGATTCCCAATCTGACCTCAGATACTTACTAGCTATATGACACTAGTTAAGTCACTTAACCTCTGTTTCCCTCAGTTTCCTCATCTGTAATATGGGGGGTAATGATAGCATCTGCTTCCCCAGATTATTATGAGGACCAAATTAAATAATAAATATAAAGCATTTAGAACAGTCCCTGACACATAGTAAGCACTATATAAATGGTGTTGTTGTCATAAAAGGCAGGAGTCCTTAATGAAGTTTTAGAACAAGGTAAAAGCTGATATAAAATAGCTAACTAGCAAGAGAATGCGATTAACCTAAATATGGAAGTAGGGAATCTCTATCTAAGAGCTGGGTGACTTGTCCAAAGTCACACAGAGAACCTATCTACATTATGGTGTGACAGAAAAGGGGATGAATCTTCTGGTTCCAAATCATCCTCTGCATTGCCACTTGCTAGTAACATTTCCCCTGCTCTCTTCCCTCCTGGAGGTTTTGCACCTAGAGGAGTTGGCCTGTTTACTGAGACACAATTTTCTCTATAGCTGACAGCTCGTGAATGAAATCTCAAAAAAATTCACCCCTGTCAAAAGGGGCTCTCAAAGGATGAAAGGCCTGATGGGAACTTCTTTTATTCAAGCATCACACCTACTGGAGATTTTGCTGTAGCTGCCAGATTCCACACACAGCCAGTTATTGCTAGTCAAAGAGTAGGTATATGATATCTCTAGTGGGTGTGACATATTTTCCCTAGCACTGTAAGGGTGGTAATGAGCACACCAGAGAATTGACAAACTCTCCACTGAATTTATATTCTATAGACTTAGCCCATTGTAAGAAAGGAATAACATGTAATTCCCAAGTTGTATCTGCTATCGTTCAACCTTAGGGTTCATGTAAGCTAGAGCCATATTCTCTCTCCTCAAAATAATACAGAATAAAAAAAGCATTTGAAGGATGTCACTTTTTATGCCATTCTAATTTGTGCAAAGACTATATGCAGAAAGGATTCTTTTCAAAAGAATTTGAACAGTTCCAAAAACAATTTGGGTAGATCTTTCTCTACCCCACCCACCTCCCAACACAGGAGGGAATAAAAACCTCTGGTTTATGCTTAGAATAATTTGCAAGCAAGGTCCGCAAGAGAGATGGAGAGAAATGCGAAAAATACAAGAGGCTTCTGGGTAATGATGGAGATAAGGAGCATGTGCTAGCAGCAACAGATGGAAGTAGTAGTTGCTAGAAGAGAACAGGGAAAGTTTTGAGCCAAATCAGGAGCTGTAGAATTTTGTTAAAACATTCTCTATAGTAGGCAAATGGGAGGTGAGCCAGGATAAGTGATGGATGTCAGAGCAAAAGGAGTATAGACCCCTGAGAGGAGGAGAAGTGTAGTAGATACAAGGTCAATCATGGTGGTACATACACAGAAAAGGGACTTGACTAATTGGTTCCGTTAGTTTTTCAAGGGCAATGTAACAACCATAGAAGGGTGAAAAGAACAGCAGTCACTAAATCTCAGACTATTATAATTTCCTTGCTGGCTGAGGTAGGGTAATAGTAAATTCTCAGGTCTTTACATCCTTAATACGTATATAATTATAACCCAAACATTTTTAGATTGGGGCAGGATCACTAGTAGGAGCTCCTCCAGTGAGGAGATCTTAAACTGCCATTGTTTACAAAAAATATTTTGATAATAGTATTACAATGTAATTTTTGTCATTGTATGGATTTTTTTATGCATTTTAAAACATTATTTTGAAAAGATAGCCATTGGCATAGCCAGACTAATAAAAGACTATGCAATACACACACACACACACACACACAAAAACACACACACAGACACACACACACACAAATTAACTTTTTTCCAGACTGTACTATACATAGCTAGCTAATGCATTGGGTAGAGCACCGCACTTGAAGTCAGAAAGACCTGAGTTCAAATACAGCCTCAGACACTTACTAACAGTGTGTCCATAGGGAATTCATTTAACCCTGTTTGCCTCAGTTTCCTCATTTCTAAACTGAAGTGGAGAAGGAAATAGCAAACCATTCCAGTACCTTTTCCAAGAAATCCCAAATGGGGTCACAAATAATCAGACATGAGTGAAAAGACTCAAAAAGGCAACAGCATATGACTTTAAGTACTACCAATGAAACACTCTAAGGTCAAATAAAGCATCTTTAAGAAAGTAAAAAATAACGTGCAATAAGCCTAATTATTTGATGTATAAATAACCTATATACCATTGATAGACAACGTGCCATAGTGGCTCATTAATCCTGAATATAGTAAGGTCTGGATTCAAATCCAAACTCTAACACATACATGCCTTTTGACCTTGGGCATGCTATCTACCCTCTTAGTGCTTTAGGCTATGCTCTAAGAATATAATGTGCATAGAATATGTTGATCTGCATTGGCAAGGAGTTTACTCATCTAGGAGTTCACTATATTAGTAAAATCATAACTTGATTCCTATATATAAATTAGTCAACTCTCATTTATTCTTAGTAAAAAAAAAAAAAAGGACCTAAAGATATAAACAGCAACTTAGACAAAGCTGCCCTTCACTTTCTAATTCTCCTGGTTTGGGAAGAGATGGAATTTTTGTTGAAAAAAGCTTTCCATTGGAATGCCAGCTGAATATATGTATATATACATACAGACACACAGCATGTATGTATGTATACGTGCTTATGTGTGTGTGTGTATATGTGCGTGTGTGTGTGTGTGTATGTATAGTCTTCCTATTAGATTGAAGGATATTAAATTATTAAGTAAGGGGGTTAATGAGAGCACTAACTTTTCTTATCTCAGACTACTGGGAAGAAGTCAGGATTCCTTCTTTTTAAGCATCTTTTTGATCAAAAATGTTTGTTGATTGATTGAATAAACTTCTCTGAGTTTCCTTGGAAAGCAAAGCCCAGAGGAAGATTGATGTATGTATGATGTGGAATTTTCTGTTCCACTCACAGTTAAGTACTAAAGCCAAGAGAACATATGAGGACCAGGATCAATACCTTGTTTTTTAGTTGAGTAAAAGAGACTGGATACTAAAATGTAGAGACCAGTGTGATAATAGAATGACTGATTGCAAGATACCTCTCCCCCAACCTATTTTTAAGCAAGAGAGCCCTAGATCTTTCATCTCCCACTCTCATTTCAATTTTTTTTCTTAAAGTGTCTCTCATTGGAAACTCCATAAATGCAGAGATATGCTAAAAGATAAATAGAGAATGATGATGCCCATAGAGCAGAATAAATGCTTACTTCATATTTCTTCCATTGACGTAGACTACAACTTTTCCATTTCTTAGTCTTCATTAATTTTGTTTTGATTTGGGTGGGAAATAATTAAATGAAAATAAATTATTTTCTGCTGGCCACCTTTTATTCAAAGAATCTTTGTATTTAGCCAGACTGATCTTGATGACTCACATCACCGGTATGAACTGTTATCCATTCCAACTTGTTAGAAAATACCAGCATGTATGCTTTTATTAGATATCTTGCAAAACCTCAGGTATGACAATAAGTCATTAAAGGGGCAGAGTAAATTGTAATGGCAAGAAAAGTGGGACTTTTTGTTTTGCTCTTTTTTTTCTTTTGGAATTGTAGTTCTTCTCAGCACTAAGGTAATCGAGTGCTTTTGATGACCTGCTTAAGTGACAAGAAAGCCTAAGTCACATGAGTTTGAGTCACATGGTTGTGACCTTTCTGTGGGCTGACCCTGAAGAAGTATATATACACTCTGAGGTTAGCACTTAGCTTTGGGGGATCAGTCATTGGAAGAGCAGTCCTGTGATTTAGTCAGACAAGACTCTAGGTAACCAGTAAGGAGCTCTCTGGCTTTGAAAACCCAGATGTTGGTGTTTCTCTCTCTGGTAACTATGTACGTATTGCTGTGGACAGATGGTTAGAAGACCTATCTGTTGATTTGTGTTATTTGCTCTATTTACATAATTTCTGCTTTTAATTTCTATTTGTTTTTCTCTGAAGTTCAGGCTGCTGACTTTTCCCGCTGAACTAAGTGAATGATATATGTATGTTTAATTGAAGTGAGGTTGTAAACCCCTTAAAGTTGCTTTCCTTAGAAAAGCAGATCAAAGAACCCATGCTATCAGCCCCACTCCCACCCCCCACCCCCATGTGTTGGTGTTATTGGCCTTACACAGCCACAGTAGCTGCAAGTAACATTGCTGTTACATAAATATCGCAGAGAAGAAACTCACCTGAACTCTCCCAAATTCCCCTGAAGAAAACGTTAGAATAATGCCTCAAATCTAATTCTGGAGTGGCAGGACTAACCAAAAATCAACTTTCCAATTCAAGACAATTTCGGTGGTCAGGAAGAAAAGTCTGTATCATAGGGTAGTGGTCAGTAAATGATTACAGTGCAACAAAGGCTATGTCCTGGCAACCTAGCAGAAGGCCTTAGAGGAAGCTGTATTGGCAGCAGAAGCAACTTCAGGAGCTGTTAGTTCACAGACAGTAAGGGTCTAAGATAAGCGGTCAGACGTACATTACAGGGGACCATTTCCTGGCATTGGGGGGAAGGTTCTGTTGCATTGCCCCTAAAAAGTTCTAGGTCAAAGGTACAGGATAAACTGGAGCACTAGAACACTAGCTCATGCAGCTGCAGGCTGGCAGGGGACCTGGTCACAGTTCCAGGGCAGAGAAGAGTTCTTGAAGTCATTTGCAAGGCAGCAGGAGCTCTTGTTTCAAATCCAAGGCAGAAAGGATCTTAGACATAGCTCCACAACAGAATGGGGTACTTGTGGTCTCTCACAGACAATTGTACATGCTAGGAAAGCAGCGGCCATACCTCTCCTTAAATAACATCACTTTAGAAGCAGCAAAAACCTATAAACACTCAGAGCTGCTCTGAAAAGAGCAGCAAAAAATTCTGAAGCCTGTGACAGTGCCTCCTTTACCTTAGGAACAGAGCCCAATTTTAATATAAAATTACAAGTCAAGGATCAAACAACAACAACAACAACAAAAACCCTTACTATAGAAGATTACTGTGGAGGCAGGGAAGATCAATACGAACTCAGTAGAAGACAATGAAGTTAAAACAGCTATGAAGCCTCAAAGTTAAAAAAAAAAACTGTGAATTGAACAAAAGCCCAAAAAAGACTTCCTGGAAGAACAAAAAAAAGATTTTAAAATTCAAATAAGAGAAGTCAGTGGAAAATGGGAAAATGAGAGTGATGCAAGATGCAAGAAAATGATGAAAAAAGAGTCAACAGCTTAGTAAAAGAGGCACAAAAATACTGAAGAACATAAATAATTAAAAAAAATAAAATAGGCCAAATAATTAAAAAGGCACAAAAATCCCCTGAAGAGAATACCTTAAGAAGTAGAATTAACCAAATGGACAAGAAAAGAGGTGTAAGAATTAAATGAAGAAAAAAATCCCTACAAAGCAGAACTGGACAAAAGGAAAAGGCTGGTAAAGGTCATTCAATAAAATAACTCTTTTAAAATTAGAATTGGCCAATCAAAAGTTAATGACTCCATGAGATATCAAGAAACAATAAAGTGAAATCAAAAGAATGAAAAAAAGAAGAAAATGTCAAATATCTAATTGGAAAATCAACTGATCTGTAAAACATATCAGATTACATTATTTAGGAATTGTTGGACCACATAAAAGCCACGATCAAAAAAAGAACCTAGACACTATATTTCAAGAAATTATCAAGGAAAATTGCCCTCATATCCTGGAACAAGAGAGTAAAATAGAAAGAATCCACCAAGCACCACCTGAAAGAGATCCTAAAAGGAAAACCCAGAGGACTATTATAGCCAAATCTCAGAGCTTCCAGGTCAAGGAGAAATTGTTAAAAAAAGACACCAAAATTAACAGAAATGGGGATAGAATTAAAGAAGATAAAGAAAGCAAGATGAATTTGAAAAACTGTGTAGCACTTTCAACAATCTTGAACCTCTGCCTGAAGCAAAATTTCATCTTTCATTTATTTTTTAACAATTCTGTTTTTCCAACAATGCTATATAGTTATGAATGTCATTCTCTCTGAAGAATAAAAAATGTAGGTTAATCAAAGGGCAGTGGAAAAAACATGGTGATGGTAGAAGTTGTGACATAGTAACAGCAGTGAACTCATATTATACATAATATAAATCTGTACTCAAGGAGCTCACAACTTAGGCATATGATCAGATTTCAGTTACTCAGTCATTTTGACTAATATAAATACAGTAATTAACTACAAAGGATATATACAGGAAGACACTATGTGCATCTGGAGAAAGAAATGGTAAATAGAAGTATGTATAGAATGGTTTTAAAAACACAAACTTTGTAACCAAAGAATGTACCTGCGTCACTAAAGATATAAAGGTGCTGCTTGCTGAAACAAAATTCGGAGTCCTTCACCATCTTTTCGGCTCCCGCCCCATTCATTGTCCGCGAGATCAGGTCCTTTGCTTAGGCAAAGGCCAGGGACTTGGGGGGAACCCTGAGTATAGTTGCGAGGCTTCGGGAGCCCATAACAACAAACACACACGCTTGTGTGTGTAATGTCTAATGTTATGTATTTTTAGGGTAAGGGGAGAAGAAAAGGAAAGATACTTGCATGGTTACTTTATTATATATTTAAAAGGAATGACAAGTTGTACGTAATAGATTTAGTTTCATGCATAATCATTGTTTTATGTTTATGGAAATGCTTGTTTATTTCTTAAATTGAGAATAAAATATATATTTCTTAAAAATTTTTAGTTTTCTCAATTACATAAAAAAGCATTTTTTGGAATTTATCTTTTATAATTTTTGAATTCCAATTCCCTCCTTCCCTCCTTCACCTGGCCCCTCCTTGAAAAGCAAGCATAAGTGTGTATACATATATATATATATATATATATATATACATATATACACATATGTATATATGTATGTATGTATATATGCAATCATACAAAACATATTTCCATCTTAGCTATATTGAAAAAGAAATCACAGACTCCTCTCTACACACACACAAAAAAAATTAAAAATAAAGTAAGAAAAGACAATAATATTAAAACAGGTACAAAGCCTGAAAGGAAAATACTGATTGGACATAAGTAGGATAAGAATTTCTGGAAGAGTTAAAGAAAGAGATGAGTGCTACATGATCGTGAGTGACCATACTAATCTAGGATATGATAAACTGAAAGTTCCAAGCTTTTGGACCAAAAACTCATTATTTGACAAAAAACTACTGGGAAAACTAGAAAACAGTATGGCATAAAGCAGATACAGAGCAACATCTCGCACTGTGTACTAAGATAAGGTCAAAATTGGTATATGATTTACGCATAAAAGGTGATAACATAAGCAAATTACAAAAGCATGGAAAAGTTTCTTTGCCAGATGTACGGATAAGGGAAGAATTTAGGACAAAAGACAATATGAAGAAAACTAAGAAATGTAAAATGGGTGTTTTTTGATTATATAAAATCTAGAAAATTATGCAAACAAAACCAATGTAACCAAAATTAAAAGGAAAACAAAACACTGGAGAAAAATTTTGACAATTAGTATGTTTGATATAGGTCTTATTTTGCCAATATAAAGAGAACTGAGTAAAATTTATGAAAATGCTAGTCATTCCCCAATTGATAAATGGAAAAGGATATGAACAAGCAGTTTTTAGACAAAGAAATCAAAGCTATCAATAGTCACATGAAAAAATGCTCGAAATCACTAGTGATTAGAGCATTGCAAATTAAAACAATTCTGAGTTATCACAGAACACCTATTAGGTTGGCTAACATAGGTATTTGTAATAGTCAAATGACTTAGTCACTCAAAATTGTTCTTAAAACAACATTGCTGTTCCTGTATACATCATTCTATTGGTTCTGCTCATTTTACTCTTCATCATTTCATGCAAGTCTACCAATGTTTTTGAGCTCTTTATTTTTTTTAATTTATTTAATACTTTTAGTGTTCAGCATTGATTTTCACAAGAGTTTGAATTACAAATTTTCTCCCCATTTCTACCCTCCCATTCGCTCCAAGATGGCGTATATTCAGGTCACCCCATTCCCCAGGCAGCGCTCCCTTCTGTCACCCAACTCCCCTCCCATCCCCTTTTCCCTTCCTTTCTTGTAGGGCAAGATAAATTTCTACACCCCACTGCCTGTGTATCTTATTTCCTAGTTGCATGCAAAAATGTTTTTTTTTTTTGTTTCTGTTTTTGAACATCTGTTTTTAAAACTTTGAGTTCCAAATTCTCTCCCCTCTTCCCTACCTACCCATCCTCCCCAAGAAGGCAAGGAATTCAACATAGTCCACATGCATATCATTATGTAAAACCCTTCCACAATACTCATGTTGTGAAAGACTAACTATATTTTGCTCCTTCCTAACATATCCCCTTTATTGAATTTTCTCCCTTGACCCTGTCCGTTTTCAAAAGTGTTTGTTTTTGATTACCGCCTCCCCCTATCTGCCCTCCCTTCTATCAACCCCCCTTTTTTATCTTCTTCCTCCTTTCCTGTGGGTTAAGATACCCAACTGAGTGTGTATAGTATTCCCTCCTGAGGTCAAATCTGATGAGAGTGAGCTCATTATTTCTTACAGCACAACAGTACTCCATAACAGTCAGCCACCACAATTTGTTCAGCCATTCTGCAATGGATAGACATCCTTACAGTTTCCAGTTCTTTGCCAACACAAAGAATGCTGCTACAAATATCTTAGAAAATATAGGTTCTTCTCCCTAATTATCTTTGAAAACAGACCTAGCAGCACTGTATTTCTGGGTCAAAAGTTACAGGAACTTTAACAACTATGAGCATAATTCCACATTGCTCTCCAAAATAATTAGATCAGTTTACAATTCCACCAAGTGAATTAGTGTCCCAATTTTTCTATATCCCCTCCAACATTTGTTGCTTTCCCCTTATATCATTGAAGCCAACCAGATATTAATTAATTAATTTAATTAATAAAAACATAGAAAAAAGTAAATGTTTTGTAGCATTCACTTACAAATCCATTTGGCCCTGGGGATTTTTTTTTAGGGAGTTCATTAATGGCTTTGCACAAAACCTTCTTAATTTCATGTAAATGAAATTATCCATTTTATTCCTCACACTGGTCTCTATGTCTTGTTTATTCAGAAATTGTTTGCCTATCCATATCTTTGTATGTTTTCATGATGTCTTTCCTTTTAGATTGCTAGTTCCTTGAGAGCAAGGACTGTCTTATGATTTCACCAGTGGTTAGTCCAGTATTTGGTACATAGCACATCTTTAACAAATGTTTATTGACTGACTGATGTTAACTTAATTTTTTAATGAAATTGTTACAATCGTGGTCAAGGTACGTCTTCCATTCATTTCCCTATATAACCCGGGATAAGTCACTTAAACTTGGTGTTTTTCAATTTTCTCATTTGTTAAATGAGGATCAGAATAACACCTACTGCTTAGGGTTGTTTTAAAATTTAAATGAGATATTTGGAAACTACTCATAACAGTTCTTGATGCATAGTAGGTACTTAATTAATTTGCTTAATTAATCAATTGAAATGCTTATTTTCTGATACCTTCCTGAAGAAGAACCTTTATGGTTCTGTAGAATTATTTTTTTAAAGATAAGCACAGTGGAATCTTGTATACCTTGTGTAATATCAACCCATTCTATATAGCTTATTTGTACATGGTTGTTTTAAAATTTATAGATGTGAATTAATCCACTCAATGGACATATCATCTTCTGTGACAACTAGTGGTGTGTTTAGCTATGTGTCCCTGACTGTATATCCTTGTATGATAGAGTAGTAATTTTCCATAGATATATCCCATGTAGAATTGATTTGGCTCTTACATATACTTAGTATAAAACATCTACTTGTGAAAAGAAAGTTTAGATGTTATCTGGAAGTAAGTTATGCGTGCAGTAAGTAATATATGAAGCTCTAAAGTGGCAGGAAGTTTAAATCTCATTAATAGTTTTAAAAAATCATTGATGCTTAAAAATAAGATTGAAAAGCAAATTAATTAAAATGTTTTCCTGCCATAAGTAAAATAGGTCTATATTTCTTGAGTATACTTATACAAAGTATGCCTTATACTTTTCACTAATAAACTAAGTATTAATTTAAGCTTTTTTGCTAAATGATTACATTATATATAGTTATAAAATACCTATAATATATGCTACTACTCAGGAAGGAATGTAATGTCACTGATTTTAAGCTTAAAAAGTATTAACAACTTGATCAGACTAGCTAATAAGTGACTTTACCTCTCTTGGCATCAGTTTATTTCTAAAATGAGAAGGTTGAACTAGGTAACATCTAAGGAAATCTCTAGATCTGTCAAATACAAGAATTGGATGGTGATCTACTCTAAACCCTAAGGAATGAAACTATGAAACCTATATACAATATTCATCTTTCATTCTAAATAATACAAGGTGTTCTTGTATACCTCTGTGGATGAGAACCTTATACCTACAACAACAGGTCACTGTACTTTTGGACAACTATCAATTTTATCAAAGTTTTCATATGATAAGCCAGTGATTTCTCTCTGTAACTTCTACCAATTGGTCCAAATTCTATCCCAGAGACTAAGGCAAGAGAGCTACATGATAAACCAGTGGAATGAGAACTCCTTAGAGAAGGAAATATTTGATTTCTGTCTTGGTAGCTCAAAGACATAGCAAAAAAATCAAGTACTGGATTAGTGCTTAATAAATGCTTGTTGAATTGAACTGGAATCTTCTAACATTAGGAAACGTCCACCATATTCCTTCTAAATCATCCCTTCTACATGTTAAACATATTCAAATTTTTCAACTGATCCCCCTTATGGCTCCTAGTCCCTTTATTATTCTTCATGCCTTTCTCTTAACCAACTTCAATAAGCTAATATTCGTGCTAAATGGAAGTACTTCAAAGTAGACCTGATATTCAAGCTGAGGTCCAAGAAAGGCAAAGTACAGCGTAGCTCTCACCCCTCTTGCTCTGAACATGGTATTTCTATCAATACGTTTTACAATTCATTGGTGATTTTTGACTGTCACATCATGTTGCTGATTAATCATACTATTTTTCCATCAACATTTTGTTATCTTGTCTACAAGCACAACACAATAGACTTCATCAAAGGTCTTACTTAAATCCAGATACATTATATCCATAGAATTCCCCAATCTATTCGGCTAGTATTACCTTTCCAGCATAATTTATGTGGCTAATATAACAAGATTTATTCTTTTTTTTTCCTTTGGAATTTTTTTTATATATTATTTTATTTTTATTTTTAGTTTACCACGCACGGTTCTACATAGTTTTGAGTTCCAGTTTTTCTCCCCTCCCTCCCCCCTCCCTCCCCAAGACAGCATGAAGTCTCATATAACTGTCATGTATAACTTCGCATTGAATTAATTTATGCACTAGTCAAGTCGTGGAGAAGAATTTTGACCAATGAAATGAATCATGAGAAAGAAGAAACAAAACCAAAAAAAAAGAAACCCAAAAACAAAAACAAAAGAGAAGCAGAAAAGGCGAGCATGTAGTGTGCCTCAGTCTGTATTCAAACTTCGCAGTTCTTTGTCACCATGAAGATAGCATTCTCCATCGTGAGTCCCCTGGAGTTGTCCTTGACCCTTAGGTTGCTGAGAAAAGCGCAGTTTGTCAGGGTTGGTCCTCACAGAATCCATATATCTGTGGCTGTGCACAACGTTCTCCTGGCTCTGTTCCGCTCACTCAGCATTATGTTGTGTAGGTTTTTCCAGGTTGTTACGAAGTCTGCATCATCCCCATTTCTTATGGCACAATAGTATTCCATCACCTTCATGTACCACAGTTTGTTCAGCCATTCCCCAATGGATGGGCATCCCTTTGATTTCCAATTCTTGGCTACCACAAAGAGAACCGCTATAAATATTCTTGTACATATGGGTCCTTTTCCCACTTGCGTGATTTCTTTGGGATACAACCCTAGAAGTGGTATTGCTGGGTCAAAGGGTATGAACATTTCTATAGCCCTTAGGGCATAGTTCCAAACCGCCCTCCAAAATGGCTGGATCAGCTCACAACTCCACCAGCAATGCAACAATGTTCCAATTTCCCCACATCCTTTCCAGCATTTATCATTCTCCTGATTTGTTATTTTAGCCAATCTGACAGGAGAGATGTGGTATCTAAGAGTTGTTTTGATTGGCATTTCTCTAATCAGCAGTGATCCAGAGCATTTTTCCATATGCCTGTAGATAGCTTTAATTTCTTCCTCTGAAAACTGCCTGTTCATATCCTTTGACCATTTCTCAATTGGGGAATGGCTTGTATTCCTATATATTTGGCTCAGCTCCCTGTATATTTTAGAGATGAGGCCTTTATCAGAGATACTAGTTGCAAAGATTTTCTCCCAATTTTCTGCTTCCCTCCTAATTCTTGTTGCATTGGCTTTTTTTTGTACAAAAACATTTCAATTTGACATAATCAAAATTATCCATTTTGCATTTTGTAATGCTCTCTATCTCTTGTTGGGTCATGAATTCTTTACTTTTCCACAAATCTGATAAGTAAACTATTCCTTACTTTCCCAAATTACTTAGAGTATCAACTTTTACTCCTAAATCATGAACCCATTTTGACTTTATTTTGGTATATGGTGTAAGATATTGGTCTATGCCCAGTTTTTGCCCTACCATTTTCCAATTTTCCCAAGAGTTTTTGTGAAATAGCGAATTATTAGCCCAGAAACTGGCTTCTTTGGGTTTATCAAAGAGTAGATTGCTAAACTTGTTGATTTCACCTATTTGTGTACCTATCCTATTCCACTGATCCACACCCCTGTTTCTTAACCAGTACCAGGCAGTTTTGATGACTGCTGCTGTGTAGTACAGTTTAATATCTGGTGTGGCTAAGCCACCATCTCTAGCATGTCTTTTCATTGATATCCTAGATACTCTAGACCTCTTGTTTTTCCAAATGAATTTTGTTATTATTTTGTCCAGCTCAGTAAAAAAAAAATTTTGGTAGTTCGATTGGTATAGCACTGAATAGATAGATTAATTTAGGTAAAATTGTCATTTTTATTATAGTAGCTCGGCCTAACCATGAGCAACTGATATTTCTTTATTTATTTAGATCTGATTTTATTCGCGTGAAAAGTGTTTCATAGTTATGTTCATATAGGCCCTGGGTTTGTCTTGGCAAATAGACTCCCAGATATTTTATAGTGCCTTCAGTAACTTTGAATGGAATTTCTCTTTCTATCTCTTGCTGTTGGGCTTTGTCAGTAATGTATAGGAATGCTGAGGATTTATGTGGGTTTATTTTATATCCTGCAACTTTGCTAAAGTTGTTTATTATTTCAAGTAGTTTTTTACTTGATTCTCTAGGATTCTCTAGATAAATCATCATATCATCTGCAAAAAGTGATAATTTAGTTTCTTCTTTTCCTATTCTAATTCCTTCAATTTCTTTTTCTTCTCTTATTGCTACAGCTAATGTTTCTCGTACCAAATTGAATAATAGGGGTGATAATGGACATTCTTGTCTCACCCCTGATCTTATTGGGAATGCATCTAGTTTATCCCCATTACAAATAATGCTTGTTGATGGTTTTAGGTAGATGCTGTTTATAATTTTGAGGAAGGTTCCACTTATTCCTATGCTTTCTAGTGTTTTTAATAGGAATGGGTGTTGTACTTTGTCAAAGGCTTTTTCTGCGTATATTGAGATGATCATATGGTTTCTGCTAGTTTTGTTGTTGATATGGTCAATTATGCTAATAGTTTTCCTAATATTGAACCAGCCTTGCATTCCTGGAATAAATCCTACCTGGTCATAGTGTATTATTCTCGTAATGAGTTGCTGCAATCTTTTGCTAATATTTTATTTAAAATTTTTGCATCAATATTCATTAGAGAAATTGGTCTATAATTTTCTTTCTCTGTTTTGACTCTACCTGGTTTGGGTATTAGTACCATATTTGTGTCATAAAAAGAATTTGGTAGGACTCCTTCTTCACCTATTTTCCCAAATAGTCTACAAAGTATTGGAATTAGTTGTTCTTTGAATGTTTGATAGAATTCACATGTAAAACCATCTGGCCCTGGAGATTTTTTCCTAGGGAGGTCATTGATGACCTGCTCAATTTCTTTTTCTGATATGGGGTCATTAAGAAATTTCACTTCCTTCTCTGTTAGTCTGGGCAGTTTATGTTTTTGTAGATATTCATCCATATCTCTAAAGTTGTCAAATTTATGGGCATACAGTTGGGCAAAATAATTCCTAATTATTGTATTGATTTCCTCTTCATTAGAGGTGACCTCACCCTTTTCATTTTTGATACTGGTAATTTGATTTTCTTCTTTCTTTTTTTTAATCAAATTGGCCAAAGGTTTGTCAATTTTATTGGTTTTTTCATAAAACCAGCTCTTTGTTTTATTTATTAGTTGAATAGTTTTCTTGGTTTCAATTTTATTAATCTCTCCTTTGATTTTCAGTATTTCTAATTTGGTATTTAATTGGGGGTTTTCAATTTGCTCTTTTTCTAGCTTTTTCAGCTGTATGCCCAGATCATTGATCTCCTCTTTCTCTATTTTATTCATGTAGGCATTTAGAGATATTAAACTCCCCCTAAGAACTGCTTTTGCTGCATCCCATAAGTTTTGGTATGTTGTTTCATTATTGTCATTCTCTTGAATGCAATTATTAATTGTTTCTCTGATTTGTTCTTTGGCCCACTCATTCTTTAGAATTAAATTATTTAGTTTCCAATTAGTTTTTAGCTTATTTTTCCATGGTACTTTATTAAAAATGATTCTTATTGCATCATGATCTGAAAAGGATGCATTGACTACTTCTGCTTTTCTGCACTGGATTGTGAGGTTTTTATGCCCTAGTACATGGTCAATTTTTGAGTATGTGCCATGTACTTTTGAGAAGAAAGTATATTCCTTTTTATCCCCATTCAGTTTTCTCCAGAGGTCTATCATATGTGCCTTTTCTAAAATTCTGTTTACCTCCTTAACTTTTTTCTTATTTATTTTGAGGTTAGATTTATCAAGTTCAGAAAGGGGGAGGTTGAGGTCTCCCAATATTATAGTTTTGCTGTCTATTTCTTCCTGTAACTCCCTTAACCTCTCCTCTAAGAATTTGTATGTCTTACCACTTGGTGCATATATGTTAAGCAATGATATTGCTTCATTGTTTATGGTGCCTTTTAGCAGGATATAATGTCCTTCCTTATCTCTTTTAATTAGGTCTATCTTTACTTTTGCTTTGTCTGAGATTAGGATTGCTACACCTGCTTTTTTTACTTTAGCTGAGGCACAATATATTTTACTCCAGCCTTTTACCTTAACCCTATGTGTATCCCCCTGTTTCAGATGCGTTTCTTGTAAACAGCATATTGTAGGATTATGGTTTTTAATCCATTCTGCTATCTGCTTCTGTTTTGTGAGAATGTTCATCCCCTGCACGTTCAGGGTTATGATTTCTATCTGTGTCTTTTTCTCCATCCTAATTCCCCCTGTTTATGCTTTTATTTCTCCCTTTCCCCTTCTCCTCCTCAACAAAGTTTTGCTTTTGATCACCGCTTTCCTCAGTTAACCCTCCCTCTTTATTCCCCTCCCTTATCTAACCGTTACCCACTTGCTACTTCTCCTCTTCCTTCTGCCCTCCCCCCTCCTTTTTTCCCCCCTTTCCCTCCCACTTCCCGTAGGACAAGTTAGATTTCTAAACTTATCAGAGTATGTTATTCCCTTCTTGAACTAGATCAGATGACAGTAAAGCTCAAATACTGCTCTTCTCCCTCCCTTCTTTCCCTCTACTATAATATGTTTTTTTGCCACTTCCTTTGGTGTAATTTACCCTTTTCTACTTCCTCCTTACCACTTCCCTCATAGCCCTCCCTTTATATCTCTTATTTATATTTTATATCTTTACATCGGTTAATTTATACAGGCATTCACAACCTATGTATATCCCTTTCATTTGTCATAATAGTTGTACCATTCACAAGAATGACTTATATATGTGTGTGTATATATATATATATATATATATATATATATATATATATACATACATAAAAAACATACATAAGATGATATAATCCCACTTAAAGATGTAAACAACCTAAGCTTATTGGTTAATGAGGTTTGTGGGTTTTTCCCCCTGGTTACCTTTTTATGTCTCTCTTGAGTTTTGTATTTGGAGATCAAATTTTCCATTGAGTTCTGGCCTTTTCATCAGGAAGGTCTGGAATTCCCTTATTTCATTGAATGTCCATCGCCTTGCCTGGAAAATTATGCTTAGTTTTGCTGGGTAGTTTATCCTTGGTTATAGTCCCAGCTCCTTTGCCCTTCGGAATATCATATTCCAATTTCTCCTGTCTTTTAATGTGGAAGCTGAGAGATCCTGCATGATCCTGACTGTAGTTCCACGATATTTGAATTGCTTCTTTTTGGCTGCTTGCAGTATTTTCTCCTTGAGTTTATAGCTCTGAAATTTGGCTATAATATTTCTTGGTGTTTTCAGTTTGGGATCTCTTTCAGGGGGTGATCGGTGAATTCTTTCAATGACTATTTTGCCCTCTGGTTCTAGGACCTCTGGGCAGTTGTCTTTGATAATTTCTTCGAAGATACTGTCAAGGCTCCTTTTTTCATCGTGGATTTCCGGTAGACCAATAACTCTCAAATTGTCTCTCCTGGATCTATTTTCCAGGTCAGTAGTTTTGCCAATCAGATATTTCACATTTTTTTCTATTTTTTCATTCTTTACGTTTTGTTTTATTACTTCTTGATGCCTCATAGATTCATTAGCTTCCACTTGCTCAAGTCTAATTTTAAATGAGTTAGTGTTTACATTTTGCTTTTGAGCCTCCATTTTCAATTGGTTGATTTCACCTCTGAGGGTGTCATTTTCTCTCTTTAGATTCTGTATCTCCGTAGCCATTTTGCCAATCTTATTCTTTAGGGACTTTTCCATTTTTTCCATGTTTTCTTTTACCTCCCTAATTTGGTTTTTAAAATCCTCCTTTAGCTCTTCCAGCAGTGCTTTTTCGGCTGGAGACCAGTTCATATTAGCTTTTGAGGTATCTGATGTATCTACCCTGTCAATGCCGTTCTCCTCCATATCGATATTTTGATCCTGCCTGTCTCCATAAAAAGAATCTATTGTCCTCAGTTTTTTTGTATTCTTCTTCATGTTTGTTGTTTTCCCTTTTCCTGGCATTACAACGAATTTCTATCTTTGGGCTCTCTGTCCCAGCTTTCTTATTCTGGGGGTTGTGAGTCTAGAATTAAAACCTTCAGTTTCCTGAGGTGTGGGGGAGGGGTCTGGCTCCCTGGCGTCTCACTCCCTGTGTGTGCTCTCCAGCACTTGCTTTTCAGCAATGGTCTCAGCTGTTTGTTGTTTGAGCTGATGTCTGGCACTTCCCCTGGGGGAGCAAGGTTACGTCTGGGCTCCTGGCGTTGACCCCTGCTTCTAGTATTTGTCCTGTGAGGCCCCACTACTCTCTCCTCTGTTTCAGTTCTCTTTTTTTTTTTCCCCCGAGGAATTCTCTGGGTGAGGGGGGGAGGGGTTAGAGGCTTTTACCTGGACATTGAGTCTTCCGGAAGTTCAAGAAGCCGAGTTCCTGGCTTTTGCTAGTGTCAGGAGTGGGGGTTTTCATGGCTGGTGGCGTTGCGCTGCCTCTCGTCGCTCCCACAGACTGCCATCCTGTGTTGGGAGTCCTGGGGATCTCTGCCGGTTTCGGGCGCCCGGCTTTCTCCCAGCCCGTCTCCCACGTGGATTTCTCGGCCAGCTGCTTCCGCCTTGGTCTGGAGCCGCTCTGCACCGAGCACTCTCCGAGCCTGCAGGTTTGTTCCTCTGGCCTTTCAGATTCTCCCGGCTCGGAAATTTGCCCCACGCAGACTGCTCGCGGTTTCTGACTCTCTCAAATCTGCTCAAATTCACTTTTTTATAGGAATCTGACAGACCTTGTGAGAGGGCTCTGGTAAGACGCTGCCTTCATGCGGCCATCTTGGCTCCGCCCCTCCCTTTGGAATTTTTTATTTTATATTTTTTTAATTTTCAGCATTGATTTCCACAACATTTTGAGTTACAAATTTTCTCCCAATTCTGTACTCCTCCCACTCCAAGATGGCATATATTTTGATTGCTCCTTTCCCCAGTCAGCTCTACCTTTTATCATCTCCCTTCCCCTCCACCCCGCAGCCACTTTGTCCTTACTTTCTTGTAGGATAAGATAGATTTGTATACCCCATTGCCTGTATGTCTTACTTTCCAGTTGCATGCAAAAACAACCTTTTTTGAGCATCTGCTTTTAAAACTATGAGTTACAAATTCTCTACCTCCTCCCTCCCCACCCACTCTACCCAAGAAGGCAAGCAATTCAGCACAGGCCACACAAGTATCTTTATGCAAAAATTTCCCATACATAGTCATGCTGTGAAAGACTAACTATATTTCCCTCCCTCCTATGCTGCCTTTATTCAATTTTCTCCCTTGACCTTGTCCCTTTTCAAAAGTGTTTGCTTTTGATTACTTCTTCTCCCTCTATCTGCCCTCCCTTCTATCATCCCCCCTTTTTTATCTGCTTCCTCCTTCTCTCCTGTGAGGTAAAATACCCAATTGAGTGTGTATGTTATTCCCTCCTCAGATCAAATCTGATGAGAGCAAGATTCACTCATTCCTCCTGACCTGCCCCCTCTTCCCTTCCAACAGAAGTGCTTTTTCTTGCCACTTTTATGTGAGATAATTTACCCCATTTTATCTCTTACTTTCTCCCTTTATCAATACATTCCTCTCTCATCCCTTAAGTTGATTTTATTTTTTTAGATATCATCCCTTTATATTCAACTCACCCTGTGCCTTCTGTCTACATATATGTGTGTATATATATATATATATATATATATATATATATATATATATATATATATATGTGTGTGTGTGTGTGTGTATATATATATATGTATGTATGTATGTATATGTGTATTACATATATATATATATATGTGTCTGTGTGTATATATGCATATATATATATGTATGTATTTATGTATGTATGTATATTCCCTTCAGCTATCCTAATACTGAGAAAGGTCTCATGAATTACGTACATCATCTTTCCATGTAGTAATGTAAACAAAAAAGTTCAACTTTAGTGAGTCCCTGATGAGTGCTCTTTCTTATTTACCTTTTTGTGTTTCTCTTGATTTTTGTGTTTGAAAGTAAAATTTTCTATTCAGCTCTGGTCTTTTCATGGAGAAAGCTTGAAAGTCCTCAATTTTATTGAAAATCTGTATTTTTGCCTTGGAACATTATATTCAGTTTTGCTGGGTAGGTGATTCTTGGTTTTAATCCTAGCTCCATTGACCTCCAGAATATCATATTCCAAGCCCTTCAATCCCTTAATGTAGAAGCTGCTATATCTTGTATTATCCTGAGTGCATTTCAACAATATTTAAAATGTTTCTTTCTGGCCGCTTGCAATATTTTCTCCTTGATCTGGGAGCTCTAGAACTTGGCAACAATATTCCTAGGAGTTTTCTTTTTGGGACCTTTTGCAGGAGGCAATCGGTGGATTCTTTCAATTTCTATTTTACCCTCTTGCTCTAGAATATCAGGGCAGTTCTCTTTGATAGTTTCTTGAAAGATGATATCTAGGCTCTTTTTTTGATCATGACTTTCAGGTAGTCCAATGATTTCTAAATTATCTCTCCTAGATCTATTTTCCAGGCCAGTAGTTTATCCAATGTGATATTTCGCATTGTTTTCCACTTTTTATTCCTTTGGTTCTGTTTTATAATATTTTGATTTCTCATAAAGTCACTAGCTTCCACTTGCTCCAATCTAATTTTTAAGGCAGTATTTTCTTCAGTGGTCTCTTGGACCTCCTTTTCCATTTGGCTAATTCTGCCTTTCAAGGCATTCTTCTCCTCATTGGCTTTTTGGAGCTCTTTTGCCATTTGAGTTAGTCTATTAAATAAGGTGTTGTTTTCTTCAGTATTTTTTGGGGTCTCCTTTAGTGAGTCATTGACTTGTTTTTCATGGTTTTCTCATATCACTCTAATTTCTCTTCCCATTTTTTCCTTTACTTCTCTTACTTGCTTTTCTAAATATTTTTGAACTCTTCCTTGGCCTGAGACCAATTAATATTTTTCTCTGAAGCTTTTGATGTAGGCTCTTTAACTTTGTTGACTTCTCCTGGCTGCATGTTTTGGTCTTCATCACCAAAAAAGATTCCAAAGTCTGAGTCTGAACCTGAGACCATTTTCACTGCCTCTTCATTTTCCCAGCCAACTACTTCACCCCAGAGCTGTTTGTAAAGGCATGGCTGCTTGTAAAGTAGAGAGTATTTTGTCCCAAGCTTTAGGGCCCTTGTGCTGCCATTTTCAGAGCTACTTCTACACAGCAAGGTCTGCCTCACCAGTGCTCCTCCTCCCCAAAGAACCACCAACTGCAACTAGAAGCAACCCCAGATGTGTACCACTTCTGCATCTAGGGGATGGGGTCAACTGTGCATTACTTTCACTCAATTCTAGCAGTTCTACCCACTAACCTTCTCCGTTATCTTTGGTGTTTGTGGATTGAGAAGTCTGGTAACTGACACAGCTCAATGATTCAGGGCCCTGTGGCCTGTTCTGCCTGGCTCCAGTCTGGTTGGTTTGGCACAGCCCATGTGCCAAATGGCTCTGCTCCATTCTGCTCCAAGCTCCGTGTGACAGACCCTTCCCTGTGACCATCCAGGCTTTCCTGGGCTGGAGCCCTGCTTCCCTCTGTTATTTCATGGTTTCTGCAGCTCTAGAATTTCTTCAGAGCCATTTTTATAGGTGCTTGGAGGGACCTGTGGGAGAGCTTTCAGCAAGTCCCGGCTTTCTAGCCACCATCTTGGCTCTGCCCCCCTCCAAGTGCCACATGATTTGTTCTTAATGAGCCAATTCTGGCTCTCAGTGATCACCTTATCGCTTAATAAATGTTCTCAAACTTCACCTTTCATAACCTAGTCTAGAATTTGCCAAGAAGAGACATCAAACTTGCTAATATGTCTTTCATTATTCCCATTTGTTTTTAAATTTGCATGGTAGTGTATGATCTTGAAAGAGACATCTTTTCAGAAGAGTACATTTTATTTTTTTTTCAAAATCCCTTAACTTTTTTTCTTCTTGAAGCTCTCAAGATCATTATTGATTTATTCACTTTCTGAAAACAATCAAATATAACTCAGCTTATAGCATTCATTGTCTTGTCATACCCAGTAATTTGCCATATGGTGAAATGTGTTAGAAGAACATTAAGGGTGAAAAGAGACTGATTTCTTCCCCTAACACAATCACAGTGTATGAAAACAGGCAGAACTTGTTTATGAATTTATCAAATGATATACAGAAGTTACATTGAATTATGAGCAGCTATTACTCCAGAAGTCAGAAGGTACACTTAGAAGGAACAAACTTTGTGTGTTTGTGCATGTGTGTGTGTGTGTGTGTGTGTGTGTGTATTTAGCTCTTTTTCATCATTCTTCCACCTAAAATTTTGGTTCATTTTCCACATGAAAAATAGCATGGCCACTTTAGGCTGCAAGGTGCTAAGAATCTGCAACTCTACTGGCAGTCCCATGGGTGTCTGCCTTTCATTGAGAATAACAGCAGCACCATAATGCATAGTGGAAAATAAAGCTTCATCAAAGAGGATGTGGAGTTTGAATTTTTAGATTCAGTCTAATTATATTACTCCAATTCTTAAAACACAGTTCCTAGTGGATACAACATTTATTATTCTTTAAAAATATGAATGTGCCCCATATTGAATTCCAGATTTTAAATGCCAACAAAGAACAGAAAATTGTGCCTATTCCAAGAAAGTATACAGTGACAAATAAACCTAAGGTCAGTATCATGGTTTATAAATAATTAAACACTGGAGGAAAGCATGCAAAAAGCAATTTTGCAGCTTCATAGAAGGCTGTAAATAAGATTCTATAAGCAGTGGGCATGAAAGGGTTATGCACTGCTCAGTGGGCCATCAAAGAATCCATCGTATGATCCAATATTTTGCATAAATGGGTTATTTTCAAATACTTTGCATTTATTGAGTACCTGTTACTGTGTTATGACCTGGAGATATCAATCTCTATATTTAAAGATATTACTGTCTATGAAAAAAGATAGGCATACAAGTATACATGTG
The DNA here is from genome assembly GCF_011100635.1 of Trichosurus vulpecula. NCBI lineage: Eukaryota > Metazoa > Chordata > Mammalia > Diprotodontia > Phalangeridae > Trichosurus > Trichosurus vulpecula. Next base: position 242,981,898 of record NC_050574.1, on the reverse strand, counting down.
CATATACACACAAGCCAAGATATACAGTTCCTGAATTATTACTCAAGTAAATGTGAATTTTTTTTATCTTTCATTTAAAAAGATATATTCTTAAATTCTTTCCTTTATTCCTGACCCTTTCCCACTCCTTGAGAAAGTAATCAATATGATATCTATTCAAAATATACTTCCATATTAACCATGTCAAAAAGAAAACACATATAACAAGAAAAATAAAGAAAGATTTTAAACAGTCTGCTTCAATATGGACTCAGAGTTCATCACTTTACTATCGGGACATGTCAGCATTTTTCATCATGGGCCCTTGGGAATTGTCTTGTATCATTGTCTTCATCTAAGTAGTTAATTCTTTCACAGTTGATCATGATTACAATACTGCTGTTACTGTGTACAGTGTTCTCCTGGTCCTGCTCATTTCACTTTGCATCAGTTCATAACAGTCTTCCTAGGCTTTTTGTCATTGTTTATAACCTAATTGTATTCTGTCACAATCATATACCACAAGCTGTTCATCCATTCACCAATGGATGGGCATCCCATCAATTTCCAATTCTTCGCCACAACAGAAATTGCTACTATAAATATTTTTGTGTGGGTACATCTTTTTCCCTTTGTTACCTCTTTAGAATACACATCTAGTAATGGGTTTTGCTGGGTCAAAGGCTATGCAAAGTTTTGTAGCCCTTTGGACATAGATACAAAGTTTTCTTCAGAATGGTTGGTCTAGTTTACAATTCCACCAACAGTGCATCAGCATCTCACTTTTTCCATATCCTCTCAGGCATTTGACATTTTTTTAAATTTTATTTATTTTATTCTAGACTTAAGAAATAAAACAGCATTTCCATAACATAGTAGAATAGGGGGAGGTGGGCAGAGATGATTGCACATGCAACTACAAATCTATTACGTAAAACTTGCTGTTCCATTTAAATATATAATAAAGTTATCACAGAACTTTCATTTTTTAATTTTTTTTCCTCCCTCCCTGCCCCTGCCCTAGAGATGGCTACCATTTAACACAAATACATATGTATGTGTGTGTATACACACACATATAAACACACAAACATATACATGTATACACACATATATATTTATTCATACATACTTCTTATTATCAGCATTTTCTCGGATACAAAGATATGGATAGGCAAACAATTTCTGAATAAACAAGACATAGAGACCAGTGTGAGGAATAAAATGGATAATTTTGTTCACATTCAATTAAGAAGGTTTTGTGCAAGGCCATTAATGAGCTCACCCCCCAAAAAATTACCATGACCAGATTGACTCATAACTGAATGCTACAAAACATTTTTTGTTCTACTTTTTTATTAGTTAATTAAATAATTAATATCCAGTTGGCTCCAATGATATAAGGGGAAAGCAACAAATGTTGGAGGGGATATAGAAAAATTTGGACACCAATTCACTGTTGATGGAATTATAAACTGATCTAATCATTTCGGAGAGCAATGTGGAATTATGCTCAGAGTTGTTGAACTTCCTATACCTTTTGACCCAGAAATACAGTGCTGCTAGGTCTGTTTTCAAAGATGATCAGGGAGAAGAACCTATATTTTCTAAGATTTGTAGCAGCATTCTTTGTGTTGGCAAAGAAATGGAAACTGTAAGGATGCCCATCTATTGAAGAATAGCTGAACAAATTGTGGTGGCTGATCGTTATGGAGTACTGTCGTGCTGTAAGAAATAATGAGCTCAAAAACATTGGTAGACTTGCATGAAATAATGAAGAGTAAAATGAGCAGAACCAATACAATGATGTATACAGGAATGGCAATATTGTTTTAAAAACAATTTTGAGTGACTAAGAAATTTGACTATGTTATAAATACCTATGTTAGCCAATCTAATAGGTGTTCTGTGGTACCTCAGATTTGTTTTAATTTCCACTGCTCTAATCACTAGTGATTTAGAGCATTTTTTTCATGTGACTATTAATAGCTTTGATTTCTTTGTCTGGAAACTACCTGTTCATATCCTTTTCCATTTGTCAATTGGGGAATGACTTGTATTTTTATAAATTTGACTCAGTTCTCTTTATATTTGCAAAATGAGACCTATATCAGACATACTTATTGTCAAAATTTTTCTCCAGTTTTTTGTTTTCCTTTTAATTTTGGTTGCATTGGTTTCATTTGCACAATTTTTAAAATTTTATAATAGAAATCACCCATTTTACATTTCTTAGTACTCTTCATTTTGTCTTTAGTCTTAAATTCTTTCCTCATCCATAGATCTGACAAATAAACTATTGCATGTCTTTGTAATTTGCTTATGTTATCACCTTTTTTGTGGAAATCATATACCAATTTTGACCTTAAGTCAGTATACAGCATGAGATGTTGGTCTATATCTACTTTCTGCTGTATCATTTTCCAGGTTTCCCAGTAGTTTTTTGTCAAATAATGAGTTTTTGTTCCAAAAGCTTGGATCTTTGTGGTTATCATATCCTACATTAGTATGGTCACTCATGATCATGTAGCACTCATCTCTTTCTTTAACTCTTCCAGAAATTCTTATCATACTTTTGTCCAATCAGCATTTTCTTTTTAGACTTTGTAGATGTTTTAACATTGTTTTCTTTTTCAGGGTTTGTTTCTTATTCCTCCCTACCACTATAATATCTTTTAATAGTCAAATTCTTTTTATTGTTGTTTGCTCATTTTCTAGCCAATTTCTTGACTTTGATTTTTAAGTTAAATTTGGGCTCTGCTCATCCTGGGGTGTAGAAGTACTGTTCCAAGCTTCAGGCTTTTTCCTTCTCCTATTTTCAGAAATGGTTCTGGGCATCTGTTAGTTTTCAGTGGTTTCAAGGTGTTGCAATGTGGGGACAGCATACTAACTGCTTTCAATGTTTGTGCTCTGGTCTATAAGCAGAAATACTCCATGGCTCTCTGTAGCAACAAGAATTAGTATTCTTCTTTGTCTTGAAACTGTATCTAGGCCCCTTGCTTTCTTGTGCCTAACCCCTAGCACTCCTCTCTGCCATAGAACAGCCAGAACTGCATATAGAACTACATAGAACCCAGAACTGTATACGTGTAATAGAATTACCAATAATTGACAACTGTACCCAGTGGCAGCAAAGGGTTCCTTATAATCTCTTTATAACTAGTTGTCTAAGCTCACTACCATCTCTGCGCTGAGAGGTCCTGAAGCTTCTGCTTCTACTGCTTCTAATTCTTGTGTGGGCTCTATATAGGCCCCCACCTTATTGTCAAAAATTTTTATCTCCCAAGTTTTCTTAGGCCCTGGAAATTTTTTACACTGACCTTTTGTTGCCTCTGCCACTCTAAAATTTGACTTGAGAAATTATTTTAAGGTTGTTTGGAGGGGAATGTTGAGAGAGTTCAACTGGGTTGTCTCTAATCTGTCATCTTGGCTCAGCCCCTTCCCTACCTTCTCTTCTAAAATGCAAATATCATATCCCTGAGAGGGTATGGTGTGGTCATTCACATTTTAATGTGGCTCTTCTCTCAAAACTTTGTAATGTTGAGAAGGGTAAGATTTTTTTTACTGTTTTCTCTTTTGACTTCTCAATTCTGAGTTCTCAGTTCCCACTGGCTAAATTATGAGTGTTTATATTCTTTTCAGGGCCCCAGGGCTTCAAGCCCAGTCAGCAAAAGGGTGTGGGCCTGAGGCTTAGTGCCTAGTAAGTAAAGGGATTAGGCCTGCCTACAAACAGCTAATTAAGCTTCTCTTAATTGACCCCAGTTGAGGTCCATTTAGTGGGTGGGAAAGGTCTTTAATCCCTGATTGACATAAGAAAAGTGTGGGCCTGCCTCTAATTGAACCTCCCTTTTTTGGCTCTATCTGAGGCCTAAGCACTTACTGATTGGCCTCACAAACCTAAATGTATTTAGCCTCACCAAGAGAATAGATGTTTTACAGGGGTTGGATGAATCAATTAACAAATATTTATTAAGTGCCAACAAACATTTACTTCTCGTGTCAGACATTAAGCAAAGGAAAGTGGAGGAATGGAAGAAAAGACAGATAATTTTGGAGCATGAGGCCCAAGAAAGTAGGGAGGGAGAAGACAGGACCACATTGGGTGTCACAGTGTAGTGATTTAGACAATGTGCATTGCTTCAGAAACAAAGAAAAAGATGTCTCATGATTACTCATCCCAATTGTTAGGGATAGGTACAAGGCTAGACATAGGTAGGCCTTAGTTAAAAGACACCAGCTAACCTAGATATGTGGTCATATTACATAGCCCAAATTGTCTGAGAAACTAACCAAGTTATCCATTAGGAAAAGTCAAACAGGTATATTCCAACACCAGTATTTCTAGAGGCCTATAATTGTAGCAGTCATGAGGGCTTCTGGACAGCTATTGTGCTTTCTGCCAGGTGCTTGAAAAATTACATTGACATTTATGTTTGGACATCATAGTCTTATATAAACAAGCCTTCAGTTTCCTCTCACATTCCTTCATATCCTCACCAATGCCTGGCCAGGTCATTTTAATGTAAAGGGTTTCATCTGATTGAGACCAGGAGACTATAGTCTACTGTGTAATCTGGTAAGCCTTCATCAGTTGAAAAGATTAGGAAGCCTACCAGGGAGTTTGAACTACCTATTGGCTTGGAGGTGGGACTCTAAATGTGCTCCTTCTAAGGGCTCAAAAGAAATCATTGTTTCAGGGATGTTGACACCAGGATGGTGGAGAGAAGCATGACCACCATGAGGCTACATAATACCTAAGGGAAGATAGAAGAAAGAAGGCAAGAGAAGATCAGGATATGATACTTAAAATGTGAGAGCACCATATATTCTGATTTCCCTTCCCCTCTGCCTCTCCATAATGCAATTTGTGAGCATACTGGTTTAATTTAAACCTCTCTGAAGGTTTTAAAGTGTTCCAAAAAATTTGATGATAAAGAATTCCTAACAAGGAGAAAATTAAATATGGTCCTAAGGATGGATCCCTGGAAGCAAAACAATTGGCTCTTTTGTATGAACACCTCTATATCCGCCCTCGTATTTTTCTAGGTGCCAAAACAAGGCAGGATTCCTGGATATACACAACAACGTGGTAAAGAGTGTTGCAAAAACCAAGATAAAGAAATACTATCTGTAGGAGACATGACCATGGTCTACTGGACCCTATCTGCCCATTCTCTGTTGTATAATATTTTATCTCTGCCAAGGTTATTTGCCCTGTTTGGGATAGGGTGATGCAGAGGGATTGTTGAATAAATAAAGGTTTCATTTCTTACTTCAGGGTGACACTGTCCTTTCCAAGTCTCTGTGTTAATAATACTCAGAACTCATAAGATTTTGGCATATGGTTAACTATATCTCCCAAGTTTGACATTCTTATCATTAGAAATGCAAATTCAATTTGTTCTTTCAATTTTTTCCCTCTGGGTATGAGTTACTTTGCAGAGTGGACCCTATTGAGACTGCAAATAAACATGAAATTCATTCAGCAATCTGTTAGAAAAGCTCGAATGTATTCTGTCTTTGAAAATAAACCCAAGAAGAATGACTATCCCTCCACTCTTAGGTGATCAACAGCAGCCTTATTCATACCCTCCAACCTCCAATTTAATTTAGTTATTTATAGTGTTGTCCTTCATATCTGATGATGATACTGATGATGGCTCTATCTAAGTAATGGACCTCAACAGATTTACAAGTCAGCAGCAGTGCCTGCCAGGATGCCTGTCTGCAATACCTGTCCTCTAGATAATGACAGCAAAAACTTGCTTCAGGCTTATCTCTTTTCAAGACCTTGCCTCCGAGTCTTCTCCGCAGTGCAATGTTGTTTAAGTCTATCTATCCTCCTGATTTCTTTGTGCCAATACAGCCTGTCTCTTGCTATTGTTTCTTGACCAATCAATGTTGATGTAATTTTACTCTAAATTGCTTTCCATGTCTCCTTTCAACAAATCTTTGGTACAGTTAATTGGCAGTTTTTCTCCTTCAGTCTTCTATATCACAACTAGTTTGACATGCTGTTGACATTCCTTGTCATTACCATCTGACCAGGCTAGTGCACAATGGAATGGTGATGAACATAGCCTAAATCTCATTCATTAAAGAATATTTTACTCCAACACTGAATGGAATTCATAGCATGGAGATTTCACAGATCTAGCTCATCCCACAGTTGAGCGGGAAAGGCCAATTCTTGAACTTATCTGCTATGTTATTGGCATTAATGGCTTATAAATGTTGAGTTTTTCCTAAAGCATGCTTTCCTGTTAATTCTAACTATACTTGTCATTCAAGGAATGCATCTTATTTTTTCCAAGTACTGCAGTTTTCAGTTCTTTAAATAATAGTGCATGATGAAGCAAAGCACTCTTGGGAAAGTGTCAATCTCAAATTTAACAAAGGACTAACCAGTATAAAACCTTCTCTTAAGTGGATTTGTTCTTGTTTTTTTTTTTTTTCATGAAGCCATGCTGACCTTGAAATTGGAACTGTACTTGTTAATTATTAACCTCTCCAGAAGGTAAAATTAGTATTATTTCTCCTCTCCCCTAAATGAAGATTGTCATAACATTCCACCTATTATTCATTCCATTCATGTAAATTTTACAAAACATTTGACATAGCAATTCTCCAGGAAAGTTGGCTATAAAAGGTACTAGCAATAAGGAAAGGATTGAGATCATAATTTCCAGAGGTATGAAAAACATACAGAATTTAAAAACCTAAAACACATGATGCTTGCCTTTGTGCTAGTGAGAAGTAAATAGTTTAAACTACAAGATAAGGCCACTGTCCATCATGGAAGAGAAAGGGAAAGGACAGAGAAAAATCTCACCACTTTGTAGGCTATTGGAGAGAATTGCAGTCTCCTTTAAACAGGGAATAAGGGTTTCAGTTTAAAAAGAAATAAGAAAGTGAATCTGAAGAGGTGGAGGGAAATGCTGAACCTTCCCATGTAATTGGAGAGTACGATAACACAGAGGAGAATGAGAAGATTACTAAATAATTTTAGGTAAGTGGAAAAGAGAAGAGAGTTAGAACCTCACATAAGGATCATCTGCTTCGGTTTAAAGTAATGACTATGTATCTCCACATGATTTAGAATCTCAGCGTGAATAATGGGGAAAAAGTAGGAATTAAGAAAGTTCAGAATTATCAGATCTTAAAAACACCATAGGTTATAAAATAATAGTCCCCAAAGTATTTGGTACCAGTTGAAATCTGTAAATCAGTGGAACATACTAGACAAACAAGATCTAAAAGCAATTGAACACAGTATTCTGTGGTTGATTAAACTCAAGAACCCAAAATAATGAGAATTGAACTCTATATCTGAGAAGAATTTTGAGGAAAACCAGAAAGAAGTATAGAAGAAATTCAACATTATAGTTCTCCCTAAACAATCCAGTTATCTACTTCAGTCATGTCATAAAATAATTTTTAAATTATTTCTCTGCAATCTATTTCCCAGGTCCCTTCAATATATTTTCCATGTCCTATTTCACTTTTTCTATGATTTTTTTTCACCTTTTTCATTTCTTTTACAGCTTCTTCTTTTAAAATATTTTGTTTTTAATTAAATGTAGAAACAATTTTTAACAATTTGTTTCTTAAAATTTTTAGTTCCAAATTCTCAGTCATCCTCTCTCTCTCTGCACTTCCTCCTTGAGAAGACAAGTGTTTTGATATAGAACATATATGTAATCATGCAAAATGTATTTCCATATTAGCTATATTAATAGCAAAAGAAGACAAAAACACTCCCCAAAAGTATAAAGATGATAAAAAGTATGCTTTGATTCATATTCAGACTCTATCATTTCTTTCTTGAGAAGTGGTAACTTTTTTCATAATAAGTCTTTCAAAATGGTCTTGACTCATAGTACTGCTGACAAAAGTTAAGACATATGTGGTTGATCATTATATAATGTTGCTATTGTGGAAAATATTCTGGTCCTGCTCACTGCACTTTGCATCACGTCATTTAAGTCTTGCCATGTTTTTCTGAAAGCATCCAAGTCATCATTTTATAGCATAATCATATTCCAGCAGAATCATATGCCGCAACGTTTTCAGACATTCCCCAATTTATGGGCATCCCCTCAATTTCCAATTTTGCCACCACTTAAGACATGTTGTAAATATTTTTGTACATAAGTGTCATTTTCCTTTATTTTTCATCTCTTTGGGATACAGACATAGTAGAGCTATTGCTGCATCAAATGGTTACACAGTTTTATAGCCTTTTGGACACAGTACCAAATGCACTCCAAAATGGTTGCTTCAGTCCGTAACTCCACCAAGAGTGCATTAGTTTTCTAATTTTCCACATCTCTCCAATAGTCATCACCTTCCTTTTTTGTTGTCAGCCAATCTGGTCAGTGTGAGGTGATACTTCAGTGTTATTTTGATTTGCATTTCTCTAATCAATAGTTATTTAGAACATTTGTTCATATGGCTATAGATAGATTTGATTTCTTTGTCTGAAAACTGCCTGTTCATATCCTTCGACCAATTATCAATTGGGGAATGACTTGGATTCTTATAAATTCAACTCAATTCTCCATATATTTGAGAAAAGAGGACTTTATCAGAAAAAAAAAAAAACCTTGCTGTGATTTTTTTTCATATTATGGTGGTAAGGAGATACCACTAGACAGATGATAAATGTGGAATAGGTCCCATCTTTACACATTACTGTATATCTCTTGAGAAGATAGCTCTCTAAACCAAGTCCCAAAGAAAGGCAATTAATTTTAAAGGTGCTCTAAAGATAGCAAAGCATTTTACACATAAGAACCCCATAAGGCAAATAGTACTACTTATAATTAAGACCAGTTTATAGATGAGAATAATGAAAGTCAGAGAGGTTTAATAACTTTTCCCCAAATCACAAAAAATAAGTGTCTGACTCAAGATTTGTACTCATATCCCCTTACATGAAATACAAAACATGAGCATAGTACAACCAAGAATGATTTTAATTCTATTGATGGCATTGGTTTCCTAGCTGGTCAACTTTTTTTTTGTTCATTTGTTTCTTTGTTTTGTTTTGTTTTTGAGTTTCCTTCCAGGTCTTATTTTCAATGTTATAACTATATTAATGTACTTATATTCTCTTAACATTTGGAACCCATTAACTTAAAAGTCATATGTGAAATCACAGAACCTTAAAGCTGGATGGGACTTTAACATCATGTAGTCCAAACTCCCATTCCATGCAGAAGTTTCCCTCTACAATATCCTCAAAGACAGTTATCCTGGTCCTGCTCAAATGCCCCCAAAGATGAAGGAACCTCTAAATTTAGAGGCAATCTATTCCACCTTAGGACAGCTCTAGTTGGTAAACAGTTCTTTATTATATTGTACAAGAAACTGGAGGCTTATTCTCCCTTTATCTTTTTATATCTTTTCACTATTCAATCCTTGTCCCAAATAGAAATGCAAGTAGTTCTAAACAGTGATCTTACTAATAACTATACTAGGTTTATATGGCATTTGTCCAACTGTGGTTTACAGCTGTGGCCATGCATGACTGTATGGTAACTTTACATACTTTTGTGTAATACCTAGCTCAATATTTCTACTTTTGGTCATCAAATAGCTCAGTGCTCTATTTTTTTTTCTTTAGGTGGTGAAAACTACTGTAAATACTTTCCCTACTATCACTTATCTTTGACCCAATGCCCATGACTGCTGCTATTTTTCTGGGTTTTGTCCTTTGGAAAGTGTCATGCAGGATTTAAATAAAGATATCTCATGAGTCATGACAACATTGCTCCTCTGTCTGACTTCATCGCAGCATTGCCCTTATGCAGCTGAAATCGGTCAGATGCATTACAATGAAGACAATTACTCAGAACAATGACTAGCACACTTTAAAGACTTCAAGCCTTCTATATTACATTCATTTGGCCATTCTCTCAATTGATGAAGATGGCAAACCTAATATGTGGTGTTCAAGACATGACATGTTTATTATTATTTGCAATTCAACACAGGCTTTATCCCTCTGATTTGTATCTTGCCTTTGCAAATGGCATAATATGGAAAGAATGTCTTCAGGTCCATCCATTGTATGAAACTTTTTCACTACAAAAGACTTGCCCTTCACAAAGCATTTTGGGGATACAAGGCATCAGAGTGAAGCTTTAGTGGACAATATACTTTGAAATGAAAAAAAAAAAAAACTATGGTGCAGCAACAGATGTTGTGTGCATTTGTCCTTTGTTTTAGAAGAGGACCATGACATCAAGAAAAATGATTACATGACTTACAGTTGATTTTGATTTGGGTGAGGGAGGGCTGTGCAAGGTCAGCAGGCTCACTTTCTCCTCTAGAGTCATATGAATCCAGTGGCCTGATATTCATCAGGATGACTGGAGATGGCCCAGGATGCAATGGAAGACTCTGGCCCTTTTAGGCTAAGGCCTTTTTAGATTCTCACTTTGAGTGAAGCAAGGCCCATTCAGTAAATAGGCCTCTTTAAGAAGCCAGTCAAGGAATGGCTCCTTTAATCAGAAAAAAAAATACATGTATGACTATTTTAAAGCACAAAAAAAAATGTGAGTGAAGCAACCTGGCAGAGTTGCTAGCGTTAAACTTGGAAACAGGAAGATGAGAAAAAATCTCAGTCAAATCCTAGATATATGGTCCTAGACAAGTCACCTAACTCCTATGAGCCTCATTTGACCTCTCTAACCTTCAGTTTCCTTATCTGTGAAACAAAGATAATAACTGCAATACTTATGATTGTTGGGTGACTGTGCAGATCAAATGAAACAATACAAGTGTTTCACAAACTTTTAAATGTCATCGAGATGAATGTCATTTATTATTGTGAGTAGTCTTTGCTTAAACCTGAGAGAATTATGAGAAAAACAGAATACCATTTCATGGAGTTCATAGTATAGTTGTAAAGACAAAATATACAAACTTTAAAACTCTAGGTTTTCCATACAACATATACTATAATCTAATCTAATCTACAATGTGACATAGTATAATATCAAATATTCCACTGTTTTGTGCAATCTATAATTTCTATAGTCAGAGATAACTGTGGACTATCACTGTCAAGGAAGGTTTTGTAGTAGTTGTAATTGAATTTTGAAGTAAAAGAGAGAATGGATTGAAAGGTGAGAGAAAGCTAAATGTAAATAACTAAGAAATGACAATGATCTTAATTTAAAGAAAACTATGTGTTGCAAATTAGACCAAATCAAATAAAATATAATCAAATGGATATCAACTGAACTGAGTTTAATAGATCTTCTTCCCTTTACTACCTATGCACTTCTGTGAGCAAAATTATTTGTATCTAGAATGGAATCCCACCTCCTTTCTTTTCTCATTTCTACTCTTTCCTCTTTGAAAACGAAAGACAAACACACACATCTGTTGTTGCAACACAGGTGTGTTTGTTTGTTTTTTTTACTTTTGCATTTCAAAGTAAAGGGCAAGTTTTGCTGTACTGAAAAAGTGTCATACAATGGATGGACCTGGAGACAGCTCATCTTTCCATATTATGCCAAGTTTGCAAAGGCAATAGAGTCTATTAAAAGGTCAAAATTTCATGATTTTTATGAAACCTTCCCTAATAGCCTCTTCATTCAGCTAAAGAGCAGTAATTTCTCCACCTCCCAACATTCTTCAGTCACCCAATTTTCTCCTATTTCCTAATTTGTCTTATCTCTGACATATACTGGTTGAAGGAGGCTGGGTTGGCCAAGTCACATAACCTCTCAGTGCTAAAGGCAAAGTTGCCAAGAAAGGGCTGACCTGAATGTAAAAAGAGTTACCTATATTAATGAAATCATAGGTCCATTTTCCATTTTTACCCTTATTCTCTTATTTTATATTTTAAGTTTTTATTGATTTATTCTGTGTTTTTCATCACTATAATTATTTCCAGCATACCTCATCCCTTCACATAAAGCCATCCATATTACAAATAGCATTTTTTTTCTTTTTTTAATTTAAATTTATTTATTTAACATATTTGGTTTTCAGTACAAATAGCATTTTAAAAGAAAAAAAATAAGCAGAAAAATAATAAATTGATATAATCATTTAGAAAAGTCCAAAATATATACAATTTTGAACACCTTTAATTATCCAACCCCCAATAAAGTGGTGAATTGTTATGATCCTCTCATCTTTATTCATTCCAGTCATGCTTGACACAAATACAACAAATATAACAGATCATTAATGTAAAATGAAATCTTAAGTAGATATGTTTTCTATATCTTATATGCCAGACATTATAAAAATACATTTTCCCCTTGCTCCACTTCCTTTCTCATCCTAGGTTCATTATTTATTTTGTGCAGAAGAATTTCAATTTCATATAATCAAATTATCTATTTTATCTTTTTTAATTACATCTATTTCCTGTCAGTCTAAGAATAAACCTACACATAGCTGTGAGGGGTATATGATCTGTCTCTTCTAATTTTTAATAGTATAATATTTAATTTTAAAGTCAAATAAACCTTTAGAATGCATTGTGGACTATAGTATGAGGTATTGCTATAAGCCAAATTTCTGCCTGAATACTTTCCAGTTTCCTAGCAGTTTTTACCAAACAAGGCAGATTTTTCTAAATAATTTGTTTTCCACTTTATTAAATATCAGGTTATTAAGGAGCACTATTTATAGTTCTCCATTTTCAAGTCTGTTCCATTGATTTATCTATTTTTAAACACAACCAGATGTTTTTGATGAATGAAGCTTAATAATAGAGCTTGAGCTCTGGGAACGCTATTCCTATTCCCCCCTCCCTTTTCTCATAATTTTCTTTCATGTTCTAGATCTTTCTTCTTTTAATGAATTTTGTTATTATTTCATCAATTTCTCTAAAGTGCCATCTTGGGAATTTGAATGGTATAGCACTGAAAGTGTAAATTAACTGTGAAAGTATTGCCATTTTTATTATTTTAGCACAGTCCATCCATGAACACAAAAATATTCTTCCAACTAGTAAAGTGCTTTATTTCTATAAGATGTATTTTGTAATTGAGTTGATTACAAGTTGTTCGTGTGCTTTGTTAGATGCCTAGGTGTTCTGTGCATTTTGTAATTATTTGGAAAAGGATTTCCCTTTCTATTATTGCTTCTTTGGTTTTGTTATTATTATATAGAAATGTTATTTTTTTTCAGGGTTTATTTTCTTGCCTGCTACTTTGTTGAAGCTATTTACTTCTCAGTCAGTATCACTGATGACACACCATGGTTTTCCAAGTATACTATCAGCCAACAAAGAGAGTTCCATCTTCATCTCTTTTACAGCTATCTTTATGTATTAATAAAATTTTTTCTCTTGTCTTTGCTGCTGCTAGCATTTCCACAACTATATAATGAAGGGAGAGTGCTTATCTTTACTTTACTTTCCAATTTATTAAAACAGATTCTAGTGCATCTCAATCCAATGTGATGTTTGTTTTGATTTTATATAGATGGTTTTTTATATTAGAAAAATGCCCTAAATGCCCAGACTTTCTGGGATTTTTAACAAAATTAATGTTGTACTTTGACAAAGGCATTTTTCTGCATCTATTGAGACAATCATGTGTTTTTGGATATTTTGGTTTTTAATATAAGTATATTTATTTTTCCCCTCATGTTGGGCACCCTTGCATCCCTGTTATAAATACCACTTGATCATAATGAATGTTTACTTGGATAAATCATGATAATGTGATAGGATTTTATTTAAAAAAGTTAAGTCAGTCTTCACTTGTGATGTTGGCTTCTGTTGTTTTTCTATGTTTTATCCTTCTCTAGTTTAGATTTTTTAATAATATTTGTCTCATAAAAATATTCCGGTAGAATATTTTCTTTTTCCGTTTTTGAGAATAGTTTGCAAAGTATGTGTACTAAATTTTTCTTTACTTGTTTTATTTTATTTTTCTCCCTTCTTAATCATGTTAACTAAAGTTTTGTCAATTTTATTAATTTCTTCAAAGAATTACTTTTTAGTTTTATTTATCATTTTTGTGAGTTCTTATTTCTAATTTAATTTCCCTGTATTTTTAATATTTTAAGTTTGTTTATTTTTTGGCTTTCTAAATGTTTTAAATAAATATTCAGTTTATTAATACTCTTTTTCCTACTTTGTAAATGTATCTATGTACTGATATGATTTTCTCCTGATGATTTCTTTAGCTGTATTTCAGAAATTTTAGAACATTGCTTCATCGTTATGATTTCATTTCACATTAGTTTTCATTGTTTCTCCTTTTGGTTCTGTGTTTTTTGTTTGCATTGTCTGTTGTCAATGACTATTTTTATTGTGTTATGATCTGTATGGAACTTCTTTCTCTGATTCATGACTCCAATTGTTATCTAGTCCCTCTCTATTCTTGGCATTCCTCAAGGAATCACAACTTCAAATATGTCCATTTTAGTTTCTCCCCACCAAGCCATTTTTGCCACTGCTTTGTGTATATAGATTTCTTTTTCATTGTACCTTGCTCCCAGGGGAAAAAAATTTTGATGCTATAAGTTACAGAAAATATATTTTCCCTTGGCAAAACACACTTCTCCATACCCATGTATGTGAAGGCTGCTGCTGACCTATGATTTCTATTTGGTTATGTTGCTTTCCCATTTCTCTAAAATATCTTCTCTGGATCCATGCATTCCCAGTCCCCCAGACAACAATTCCTCTCATTTGTTCCAATTCATTACTTCTGGAGATTTTTTAAGCACAAAATCCCTAACTTACTTCATAGAACTTCTCTTTTCACTCACAAGAATACTCATTATTAGACCTACGTCCCACCACCAAAACAAGTACTCCTCCATTTACTCCACTTTTGAATCACTCACTCCTCAGCAGCCTCTTCTCTTCCTTTTTTAGAATTTATTTTTAGTTGTCAACATTCACTTCCACAAGATTTTGAGTTACAATTTTTCTCCCCATGTCCACCCTCACCCCCATCCCAAGATGTCATGTATTCTGATTGCCCCTTTCCCCAGTCTGCTCTCCCTTCTATTACCCCACTTCCTCCCACATCCCTTTTCCCCTTACTTTGTTATAGGGCAAGATATATTTTTATACCCCATTGCCTGAATATCTTATTTCCCAGTTGCATGTAAAAACAATTTTTTTTTTTATTTAACATTTGTTTTTAGAACTTTGAGTTCCAAATTCTCTCTCTTCTTCTCTCCCCATCCACCTTCCTTGAGAGGGCAAGCAATTCAATATAGGTTATATATGTATTGTTATGCAAAACACTTCCATAATAGTCATGTTGTGAAAGACTAAATATATTTCCCTCCATCCTATCCTGTCCCACTTTATTCAATTTTCTCCTTTGACTTGTCCCTTTTCAAAAGGGTTTGATTTTGACTACCTCCTCCTCCAATCTGCCCTCCCTTCTGTCATTACCCCCTTATTATCCCCTTCCCCCCTACTTTCCTGTAGAGTAAGATACCCAATTGGGTTTGTATGTTATTCCCTCCTTAAGCGAAATCCAATGAGAGCAAGATTCACTCATTCCCTTTCACCTACCCCTTCTTCCCTTCCATTATAAGTGCTTTTTTCTTGCCACTTTTAAGTGACATAATTTACCTCATTCTATCTCTCCCTTTCTCCTTCTCCCAATACATTACTTTCTTAAACCTTCATTTCATTTTTTAAGATATCATACCTTCATATTCAACTCACCCTGTGCCCTCTGTCTATACATATATATATATATACACACACACACACATATTCCCTTCAACTACCCTAATACTGAGAAAGGTCTCATGAGTTATTAATATCATCTTTCCATGTAGGAATGTGGACAAAACAGTTCAACTTTAATAAGTCCCTTATAATTTCTCTTTTCTATTTACCTTTTCATGCTGCTCTTGATTCTTTTATTTGGAAGTCAAATATTCTATTCAACTCTGTTTTTTTTTCATCAAGAATATAGGAAGTCCTCTATTTTTTGAAAATCCATATTTTTCCCTGAAGTATTATATTCAATCTTGCTGGGTAGGTGATTTTTTGTTTTAATCCTAGCTTCTTTGACCTTTGGAATATCATCTTCCAAGCCCTTTGATCCCTTAATATATAGAAGCTGCTAGATCTTGTGTTATCCTAATTTTGTTTCCACAGTACTTGAATTGTTTCTTTCTGCCTGCTTGCAATATTATTTCAATTTCTATTTTATCCTTTCGTTCTAGAATAGTAGGACAATTTTCCTTGATAATTTCTTGGAAAATGATGTCTAGGCTTTTGTTTTGATCATGGCTTTCAGGTAGTCCAATAATTTTTAATTTATCTCTCCTGGATCTATTCTGTAGGTCAGTGGGTTTTGCAATGAGATATTTCATTTTGTCTTCCACTTTTTCATTCTTTTGGTTCTGTTTTATAATTTCTTGATTTCTCGTAAAGTCATTAGCTTCCACTTCTTCCATTCTAATTTTTAAGGAAGTATTTTCTTCAGTGGTCTTTTGGACCTCCTTTTACATTTCACTAATTCTGCCTGTTAAGGCAATCTTCGTCTCATTGGTTTTTTGGAGCTCTTCTGCCATTTTGTTAGTCTTTTTTCTTGGGGGGGGAGGGAGGGAGGCAATTCGGGTTAAGTGACTTGCCCAAGGTCACAGAGCTAGTAAGTGTGTCAAGTGTCTAGGGCAGGATTTGAACTCAGGTCCTCCTGACTCCAGGGCCAGTTCTCTACTCATTGCACCACCTAGCTGCCCCTAGTCTATTTTTAAGGTGTTATTTTCTTCAGTATTTTTGGAGTCTCCTTTAGCAATTTGTTGACTTGTTTTTCATGATTTTCTTGAATCACTCTCATTTCTCTTTCCAATTTTTCTTCTACTTCTCTTACTTGATTTTCCAAATCCTTTATGAGCTGTTCCATGGTCTGAGACCAATTCTTATTTTTCTTGGAGGCTTTTGATGTAGGATCTTTGAATTTCTGGGCCTCTTCTGGCTGTTTGTTTTGATCTTCTTTGTCACCAAAGAAAGATATTATAGTCTGATTCCTTTTACACTGCCTGCTCATTTTTTCCAGCCAATTACTTGACTTCTGAGCTCTTTGTCATTGTATGACTGCTTTCAGAGTAGAGCGTGCTGTGTCCCAAGCTTCAGGGGTTTTGTGCTGCTGTTTTCAGAGCTACTTCTATTCTGAAATAGTATGATACTCCTCTCCTGGCCTGTGCTTTGGTCTGTGAGTGCAAGCACTCCTTTCTGCCATATAACTACCAGTAGGACTCCCTCTCCACAGTTAGTATAAGCTCCATCACCCCAGCACTCCTGTTACTCCAAGGACAGCCAGCAAGGACTGTGACCCCGATCCAAGCAGGGCAAAGTAAGAGAATGCTGCATTAGCACCAGCAAAGAGATCCCTGCATTCCAACTCTGATCATCCACCTGATTTCCCCCACTGATGGTGGGTCTGGAGCTCCAGAAGCATCTGTTACAGCCACAGCTGCAGCCACCTCCTCTGCCCCAGGGCTGGGGCTGGACTGTGCACCTCTCTTACCCAGGTCCAACAGTTTTCCCACTGACCAGCTCCATTGTCTTTGGCATTTGTGGGTTGAGAAGTCTAGAAATTGCCACAGCTCAGTGCTTCAGGGCCCTGAAGCCTGTTTCCCCCAACGTACTCTGGATTGGTCTTTTCTGGTGCGGCCCAAGCTTGGCTGCACTGCACTTCCAGCACAATGCGATAGACCCTTCCCAGTGACCATTGAGGCCATCTTGGGCTGGAGACTTATTTCACTCTGTCATTTCATGGGATCTGTAGCTCTAGATTTTGTTTAGAGTCATTTTTTACAGATATTTGGAGGGATTTGGGGGAAAGCTCAAGTGAGTCCCAGTTTTCAAGCCGCCATATTGGCTCTGGCCCACCTCTTCTCTTTCTGACAGACTACAGGTGTTACTTTTTTCTTGTTGCTCAAAATCATTTTGACCTGTACGCATCACATATCCCCCTTTATCCTCATCGTCCTTTCTCCCCTTTCATGTACCCTCTCATTTTGAGATATGACCCAACAAAATGAATGGTTCACTTATACAAAGGGTAATCACAAGGTTCTTTTTATAATGCTGCAGACCTGTTACTCCACTCTTGACTCCACTTGACTTCTGCCTTCACCCTAGTCTCCTTGTATACATTTTTGGTTTATTTGTTTATTTATTCATTTATCTATCTATCTGCTTATTTATTCATTTATTTATTTATTTATTTGTTCATTGACTTATTCACTCATTCATTCATTCACTCATTCATTCATTTATTCATTTATTTATATATTTATTTGCTTGTTAATTTATTCATTCATTTATTTATTTGTTCACTCATTCATTTACTTATTCATTCATTCATTTATTTATTTGTTTGTTTGTTTATCTATTTTTGGTTTTAATCTTAGCTCAATTGACCTCCAGAATATGACATTCCAAGCCCTTCGATCCCTTAATATAGAAGCTGCTAGATCTTGTGTTAGCCTGATTATGTTCCCATAATACTCAAATTGTTTCTTTCTGGCTGCTTGCAGTATTTTCTCCTTGATCTCGGAGCTCTGGAACTTAGTGACAATATTCCTAAGAGTTTTCTTTTGGGGATCTTTTTCAGGAGGTGAGAGGTGGATTCTTTCTATTTCTATTTTACCCTCTGGTCTAGAACATCAGGGGAGTTCTCTTTGATAATTTCTTGAAAGATGATATCTAGGCAATTTTTTTGATCATGACTTTCAGGTAGTTCAGTGATTTTTAAATTATCTCTCCTGGATCTGTTTTCCAGGTCAGTGATTTTTCCAATGAGATATTTCACAGTCTTCCATTTTTTCATTCCTTTGGTTCTGTTTTATAATATCTTAATTTCTCATAAAGTCACTAGCTTTCACTTCTTCCAATCTAATTTTAAGGTAATATTTTCTTCAGTGGTTTTTGGACCTCCTTTTCCATTTCGCTAATTCTACCTTTCAAGGTATTCTTCTCCTCATTATATTTGGAGGTCTTTTGCCATTTGAGTTAGTCTATTTTTTAAGGTGTTATTTTCTTTGGTATTTGTTTGGGTGTCCTTTAGCAAGTCATTGACTTGTTTTTCATGGTTTTCTCACATCACTCTCATTTCTTTTCCCAATTTTTCTTCTACTTCTCTACCTTCCTTTTCCAAATCCTTTTTGAGCTCTTCCATCCCTGAGACCAGTTCATGTTTTTCTTGAAGGCTTTTGATGTAGTCTCTTTGACTTTGTCGACTTCTTCAGGCTGTATGTTTTGGTCTTCTTTTTCCCCAAAGAAAGATTCCAAAGTCTGAGTCTGAATCTGAGTGCGTTTTCACTGCCAGGCCATGTTCCCAGCCAACTACTTAGCCCTTGAGTTTTTTCTCGGGGTATGACTGCTTGTAGAATGGAGAGTACTTTTGTCTCAAGCTTGAGGTACTATTGTTTTTAGAGCTATTTCTACACAGCAAGTTATGCCACACCAGCACTACTCCTCCCCCAAAAACCGCCAACCTGGACTGTGACTCAGATCTAAGCAGGCTCTGTACTCCTGCTCTGGTCCGCCACTTAATTCCTCCCACCAGGTGGGCCTGGGGCCAGAAGCAACTGCAACTTTAGTTCTGTAACTGCACTACCTCCACTGCCCTTGGGGCAGTGGCTGAACCACAAACTCCCTTCACTCTTTCCCCCTGTTTTTTCCCACTAACCTTCTCTGTTGTCTTTGGTATTTGTGGGTTGAGAAGTCTGGTAACTGCCACAGCTCATTGATTCAGGGCCTAGGACCTGTTACCTGGCTCCTGGTCTGGGCGATCTAGGGCATGGCCCATGCTGGGCTCTGCTCTGTTCCTCTCCTACCTCCGTGAGATAGACCCTACCCAGCTTCCATCAGGCTGTCCTGGGCTGGAGCCCTGCTTTCCTCTGCTATTTTGTGGGTTCCACAGTTCTATAATTTGTTCATAGCCATTTTTATGAGTGTTTGGAGGGTCCTGGGGGAGAGCTCTAGGCCAGTCCCTGCTTTCCACCTGCCATTTTGGCTTCGCCCCCCCAGACAACATTATACACAATTACAGACACATGGTATCTGTAAGGGCTAACTTTGATAGACTTGGCTCTCCTCAGCAATGCAAGGTTCAAAGACATCTCCAAAAGATTCATGATGGAAAAATCTGTGCACATCCAGAGGAAAAAGTTATGAAGTTTGAATGGAGATTGAGGAAAACTATTTACTCTCTTTTTTCCCTTCTTTTTTGGTTTCATCTTTTCTTTCTCATGATTCATTCCATTGGTTCTGCTTGAATCCTTCTAGGATTGCATCGCACATGTAATGATCATCTACGTGAATTTTATATGTATAATACCCTCCCTTTCTACCTGTCAGGTAAATATTGGTAAGAGTTATGCTTACACAAATGAAATTATTATAACAAGTACTAATATATTTTTTCATGTTTTGTTGCTTAAATAAAAACTGTTTATCACTAAAAAAAACTTGATATTGGCTGAGAAATAGCATGGTGGAATAGGGGAAGAGGTTAAGATGCAGAAGACATAGTATCCAATGACTATATTAATGTACTATTTGATAAGCCCATAGACTCCAGCTTTTGAGAGAAGAATTCATTATTTCACAAAAACTACTGAGAAAACTACAAAGAAGGATGGCAAAAATTAGGTGTGGACCAACATCTCACACTGTGAGTTTACCAAGATAAACTCAAAATGGGTGCATGATTTAGACATAAAGTGTGATAATATGACCAAATAAAAGAGCAAGGAATAGTTTACCTGTAAGATCTAAGGAGAAGAGAAGAAGGTATGTCCAAACAAAACATAGAGAGCATTATAAAATGCAAAATTGATAATTTTGATTATATTAAATTAAAAACAAAACCAACTCAACTGAGATTAGAAGGAAAGCTGTAAATTGGAAAACAATTTTTACATCTAGTGTTTCTGATACATGCCCCATAGACAACTGAGTTAAATTTATGTGAATGCAGTGATTCCCCAACTGATAAATTGTCCAAAGGATATAAACAGGCAGTTTTCAGATGAAGAAATTAAAACTGTCTATAGCCATATAAAAATGATTTAAATCACTATTAATTAGAGAAATGCAGATTAAAACAACTCTGAGAAATAGGTGAAATCAACAAGTTTAGCAATCTACTCTTTGATAAACCCAAAGAGGCCAGTTTCTGGGCTAATAATTCACTATTTCACAAAAACTGTTGGGAAAATTGGAAAATGGTAGGGCAAAAACTGGGCATAGATCAATATCTTACACCATATACCAAAATAAAGTCAAAATGGGTTCATGATTTAGGAGTAAAAGTTGATACTCTAAGTAATTTGGGAAAGCAAGGAATAGTTTACTTATCAGATTTGTGGAAAAGTAAAGAATTCATGACCCAACAAGAGATAGAGAGCATTACAAAATGCAAAATGGATAATTTTGATTATGTCAAATTGAAATGTTTTTGTACAAAAAAAGCCAATGCAACAAGAATTAGGAGGGAAGCAGAAAATTGGGAGAAAATCTTTGCAACTAGTATCTCTGATAAAGGCCTCATCTCTAAAATATACAGGGAGCTGAGCCAAATATATAGGAATACAAGCCATTCCCCAATTGAGAAATGGTCAAAGGATATGAACAGGCAGTTTTCAGAGGAAGAAATTAAAGCTATCTACAGGCATATGGAAAAATGCTCTGGATCACTGCTGATTAGAGAAATGCAAATCAAAACAACTCTTAGATACCACATCTCTCCTGTCAGATTGGCTAAAATAACAAATCAGGAGAATGATAAATGCTGGAAAGGATGTGGGGAAATTGGAACATTGTTGCATTGCTGGTGGAGTTGTGAGCTGATCCAGCCATTTTGGAGGGCGGTTTGGAACTATGCCCTAAGGGCTATAGAAATGTTCATACCCTTTGACCCAGCAATACCACTTCTAGGGTTGTATCCCAAAGAAATCACGCAAGCGGGAAAAGGACCCATATGTACAAGAATATTTATAGCGGCTCTCTTTGTGGTAGCCAAGAATTGGAAATCAAAGGGATGCCCATCAATTGGGGAATGGCTGAACAAACTGTGGTACATGAAGGTAATGGAATACTATTGTGCCATAAGAAATGGGGATGATGCAGACTTCATAACAACCTGGAAAAACCTACACGACATAATGCTAAGTGAGCGGAGCAGAGCCAGGAGAACGTTGTGCACAGCCACATATATATGGATTCCGTGAGGACCAACCCTGACAAACTGCGCTTTTCTCAGCAACCTAAGGGGCAAGGACAACTCCAGGGGACTCACGATGGAGAATGCTATCTTCATCGAGACAAAGAACTGTGAAGTTTGAATACAGACTGAGGCACACTACATGCTCGCCTTTTCTGCTTCTCTTTTGTTTTTGTTTTTGGGTTTTTTTTTTGTTTTTGTTTTTTTTGGTTCTGTTTCTTCTTTCTCATGATTCATTCCATTGGTCAAAATTCTTCTCCACGACTTGACTAGTGCATAAATTAATTCAATGCGAAATTATACAGGACAGTTATATGAGACTTCATGCCGTCTTGGGGAGGGAGGGGAGAAAAACTGGAACTCAAAACTATGTAGAACCGTGCGTGGTAAACTAAAAATAAATAAAGAAATTAAAAAAAAAAAGTAAATTTAATAAATAAAGAATTTTAGGCCAAAAAAAAAAAAAACAACTCTGAGGTACCAACTCATACCTATCAGACTGGCTATTATAAATGTTAGAGGAGACACAGGAATATTGGAATACTAAAGCTTTGTTGGTAGAAGTTGTGAACTGATCCAGCCATTCTGGATAGTAGTTTGGAACTATGCTCAAAAGGTAAACAGACTGTGAATACCCTTTTTTTCCAGCTATACCCCTAAGAGGTATATATCCCAAAGAGATCATAAAAAAAGTGAAAAAGAACAACATGTACAAAAATATTTATGGATACTCTTTATGTGGTAGCAAAGAATTAGAACATGAGGGAGTTCCCATCAATTAGGGAATGGCTGAACAAGTTGTAGTATACAAATGTAATAGAATGCTCTTTTCCTATAAGAACTGATCAGCAGCACTTACATGAACTGATGCTGAATGAAGTGAGGAGAACTAGAAAAACATTGTACACAGTAACAGCAACATTGTACCATAATCAACTATTATTGACTTAGCTCTTCTCATCAATACCAGGATCCAATACAATTTCAAAAGTCCTTTGATGAAAAATGCTATCCACATCCAGAGAAATAACTATGGAGACTGCATGTAGATCAAAGCATACTATTTTCACTTTTTTTCTTTTTTGGGGTTTTTTGGTGGCTTTTCCATTTTTTCTGTTTCTTCTTTCACAACATGATTAATGTAGAAATATGTTTACATGATTATATAACTATAAGTTATATCAGATTGCTTGCTATCTTGGGAAGGAGTGATAAGAGGAAGTGAGGGAGAGAAAAAATTTGGAACTTAAAATTTTACAAAGAAAAAGAATGTTGAAAATTATCTTTATATGTAATTCAAAATTTCAAAAAAGGGAATTGTAATTATTATCTTAAATGAGCTAACAGATATGTAGTGCTATGGAAACCTAAAATAACACAGAAAATAAAAAGGAAGAAAGAAAAAAAATTAAAGCCTGTGACTTCACCCATATGCAATCTTTCCCTGATCACACAGAGTAAAACTCATATATAGCTTAGTGAGTAATATTAATAACTTGAAAGAAAGGAAAAAATTGCTGTGGCTTAAGTTATAGTCTTGTTATGTTATAAAGCCTAATTTTATTTATTTTTTTTAAAATTTATTTATTTAACATACTTAGTTTTCAGCATTGATTTTCACAAGAGTTTGAATTACAAATTTTCTCCCCATTTCTACCCTCCCCCCCACTCCAAGATGACGTATATTCTGGCTGCCCTGTTCCCCATTCAGCCCTCCCTTCTGTCACCCCACTCCCCTCCCATCCCCTTTTCCCTTCCTTTCTTGTAGGGCAAGATAAATTTCTATGCCCCATTGCCTGTGTATCTTATTTTCTAGTTGCATGCAAAAACTTTTTTTTGTTTGTTTTTGAACATCTGTTTTTAAAACTTTGAGTTTCAAATTCTCTCCCCTCTTCCCTTCCCACCCACCCTCCCTAAGAAGTCAAGCATTTCAACATAGGCCACATGTGTATCATTATGTATAACCCTTGTATGTATAAAACCTAATTTTAAAAAGAGAAACACCAAGGAACAGTTTTGTCGAATGTAAAGCACTGGTGCCATTGACCATCCACATTCAGAAGGCTCTTCACCCTTGTGCACACACAGTGTATGCCGATTGTAACTCAAATCAGCTTACCCTTTTGTATTAATACTATTTCACCAACTGCTACAGTCAATAAGATCAAATCTTTGTATGAGAAAAAAAACAACTGAAATTTTATTTTTCTACTAGTATTTCTAATGCTGTTGTCAATGGTTATCAATAAAAATTAATCACATTAAAAAAATCCTCCAAATATCTATCATCTGGGAGGTGGAAACCTTTGATTGGATGAGTCTTTGTAAATTTTGCTAAACTTGTGCTTGGGAAACTGACTCAGAATTTAACTACCTGGATCATATTCTAAGTTTTTCTATTTGGCAGTTTTTGTGCTTTGCTGATATAAGCTTAGGGAAACCATAGTTATGTCTCCATCATCATAAAGCATCAGAGTAATTTCATGTTGCTACTACTGCTACTGCCATTCATGATAACAATAATAATAGTAATATCTGAAACCTATGGGCCACAGTCCCCCAAAGGCTGTGGACTCATATTAACTAGTTATGATGATTAAAAAGAAGTTATTTTTTTTCTCATTTCTCTTTTTCCTCTTTCACTACTTGGAGCTAAAATCCAGGAAAATCTCCAAAGATAATTCAGTATAGTTTTTTTTTTCTAAATTTTCCCTGATGTGGAAGAATCTGTATAGGCACCTACATATGTAGCAATGCTTATGGGAAAAAAATCTCTTATTTCACAACACAGAAAATTTTTAAAAAAGAAAAAGAGTAAGGCAGCTAGGTGGCTCAGTGAGTAGAGAGCCAACCCTGAAGTTAGGAGGACCTGAGTTCAAATTCAGCCTCAGACAGTTGACACACTTACTAGCTGTGTGACCTTGGGCAAGTCACTTAACCCCAATTGCCCTGCCTTCCCCCCTGCAAAAAAAAAAATCACATAAATAGATACAGAAATACATCATTCTCTCAGCCTTTGGAAGGGAGAGGAACTTGAGGCTGCCAGAGGGGCAAATCTGACAATTCAGAGTTTCATTTTTTTTTCTATAGGATTCTGTGGAGAACCCTCCAGTCTCATAGTATGAACTCATAGTTATATCCCCTATTGAAATTCGAACATATTTTGGCTACTTCTGAACAAACTATCCCTTTTCCATTGAACCTGCACTACGAGAATAACTCATTGTAATAATAGAATGTGTCAAGATCCAGCTTTATTAGACCCTTTTGATGTGGCTTTCTTCTTTCACTTGGATTAGACTACATGGATAATCTCCTTTCTACAGGACTGGATATTATTCATGAATTGCATAAGAGATCCTTATTTTTCTTTTTTAATATCTGAACTTAAGCTGAGAAATTCTCAAATTTAAAGTCACCCATGAAGTTTCCTCAAGGATGGCACTTGCTAGGAAATGTTCCTTCTCTCTCTACAAGTCTAGGTTCTGGGATTACCTTGTATAGGAATGCTATAATTCCCCTCCTCTACACACAGGTTAGGGAATTAAGCTGCTGTCATCTCTTGACCATAGAAAGTTCACTCAAAGACATTCTCATTTCAGGTCACAAGACCAAGCTCATGCAACTACTATGGGCTTATACCTTCAGACAGTTATTAGCAGTCCATGGTGGAGAGACTGGAAACTGTCTTAGACATCCCTCCCATCTGAACTAGGCATACCTTGATGTGCAGGAGTGTTTCTTCTGAACAGTGGTAAGGTCAGCAGTCAAAAAGGACAAGTTGTTCGACCTTTTTTTTCTTAATAAACCACAGAAAAGGAGAGCTACTTCAGCAATTCAACTATAACAAACATCCACCACCACCATGACAACAACAGTTCTTTCTCCTAAGAAAGATTATTGTCAGTCAATAATCTCGGAGGCAGCCTTAGTCAGTGAAAGTTAATCAGGATTTGTCTGTGTTCTTTAAAGAAAAGTGTCAAATGCACACCTCATATGTCCACCAATACTTCTAAGTGCAGCCCAAACCAGATTAAAATGAAATTTGGAAATTAGAGAAATAACTAAAAATATAATAAAAAGCATTAATTTTAAAACTAAGCCAATCTATGGCTTACATGGATCTTTATGTACTTTTGTGGCCACTATTTCTGTTTGAGTTTGACACCACTGTTCTGATCAATACATCAATGAGTATATTCATCTTCTATGTGGAAGATTTCTTTATGATTTTAGAGAATGGCTCTTCTCTGTCAACTCATCAAATTGCTTAGGGAGCTCAAATGAGTTATACACTTAAATATTATTATCTCATATTTATATGGCACTTCACAGTTACAGCAATTTCACACACATTAACCCATTTAACTTTCATAACAGTCCTATGCAGGAGGTAGTAAAGGTATTAAATTATCATTTTCATTTTATAGATCTTGGAGAGGTTGAATGATATGTTCAATTCCATAAGTTAGTGTTGGATTAAAAACTTGAAACTTTGTTATTCTACTAAGTCTATCAGGGAACAAGAGAGCAAGAACAAGAAGTAGGAACAATTGACCTAAGGAATTTCATAAATAGAGATAGGTCGGCACAGATGGAGTAAGCTCCACGTCAAAATTCACATAGCTTGTTAGCAATACAACTGGACACCCAGTATCTTAATTGCCTACCCTATCTACTCATCAGTACATGTAACTAGAAATAACACACCAACAGCATTTATTATTTACAAATAACAACCCAGATTGTTCATTCAGTATTCACCACAAATACATTCTTTCATACATTTGCAGAAACAGAAGTTATGGAACTGATTTTTATAAAATGATTCAGAAGACAAATGCTACCGTGTAACCTGCAAAAAATGTCTAGAAATATACATATTTATTTTTTCTGTCATATTATGTTTTCATGCCACTTAATTAATATTGCCAAGTTCTTATTTTATTCCAACTATTTTTTAAATAAATCATTTATTTCTAGGTATTTGCCGAATCATGGCTTCTTCACTCTTGGAATATATTAGTCATATAGCAAAGTTATGGTGTTAACAAATGAAGTCCAATTGAATAATTGAAATTGAATGATATTGCTAGAACTGACTTTATAGTGGCATAAAGCAGAAAGTAATTATCTGTGGAAGTTAACTCAGCTGCCTGGGGCCTACTCTTTATACTAAAGAATTATTAATTACCAAAGAAATTCATAATTATTTGCTGGACTATCAGCATACATCTATATATTCCCTTTCTAAACACAAATAGTCAAAAATGAAAGAAAATAAAATAATTCAGTCAGTTAATTTAAAGAATTCTAATCATTCAATACTTTAAACACTGATCAAATCTAGAATTTTTCAAATACACATGAGAAAAAAAAAGTATAACTTCCTTAAAGTAGAAGTTCCCTAAAATTGCCAACTTCTAAAATGCTTCACAAAAATTAAATCTACGAAGGAGTTTTTTCAAAATAAATTTGCATATTTATAATAAATGGGATGCAGGATTGGATAGTGGCTAAAGTTCTAGCTTTTAATATAGGAAGAAGATGAATCCAGTCCAGTTTTCTTTCTGATACATGCTGGCATTGTAACCATGTGTGAGTGTGTGACCAAGTGACTATCTTTGATTTTTATAATCAAGAGTCACTTACTCTCAAGAGAGAGTTGTTTGGGTCCGTCTTACTCTCCCATCTGCATCAGTTTAGGGAGAATGGGAGTTCCTCACACTAATGAACTGGTCTAGACCAAATAGCATAACTGCACGTCAGAGTTAGGGCCACTTAGGCACCATGGACTTGTGGTAGAGAAGGTAGAGAATGGCTCAAGGTGCAGAGTTTTGGTGTCCCATTCTCATTAGCTCTAGTGTTGGGGCATTTAACTGTTATATGTACCACCTTGGTGTTAATTTATCAATTTTTCAATATCATATCAAATTTATCAATGCCAACTTACAGTTTCCTAATGAGCATAAAGTTTTGGGGTTTTTTTCTGTGCATTTTTGGAGCACATCTGCAGTTTACTGACTAAAAGGCCATTATTAGGACTTAGGTGACTTCTCCTAATTTAGCACCTAGTCTCTGAATGTGACCTTAATTAATTTAGAAGAAAGTTTTGGCAGTGGCTTCCATGTTCCAATTCACAATTTTAATTCCTATCTTCTTTTTACTTTACTTTATACTGGCTACTATATACTTACTTCCTATAATAACTGATGCAGTGATTGAGGAGACTATAACAAAATACAATTTCAACACCACTGGGGAAAAGGAAACTCAAAACTAGTCTGCAGGCGTTGACTGAGGGAGATAAATGAATCAATAAATATTTATTAAGTGCATACTAGGTTCCAGGCACTGTGCTGATGGTGTTGCCAAAGATGGAAATAGTGAAGTCAGAAGGAGAAACAGGGTTAGGGAGAAAAATACTAAGTTCTATTTGATATATTTGAGTTTAAAGTACTGGTGAAACAACCAGATACAGATGTCTTATAGAAGCAAATGGGACTATACTTAAAAAAAAAAAACAAACACTTAGAATTTAGGAATGGAATGGGAGAAGAGAAACAGGGCAAGGACAAATAATTGCGAATTACAATTCTGTCTGTTTCGAAACCTCTTTACTAGTGTGACATTAGCTTTGTTTTACCCAACTATTTAATAAAACTTCTAAGAGCCCTTCTGTAATGTTAAGAAGGGTGGGACGTTTTTACTGTTTTCTCTTTTAGAATGCTAAGGCAATCAACTGCCTTTAATGATTCTTAGCTTTGTTTGAATTGAGCAGGTAAAGTAAGACCTTTTGTTGTCTTTTGTTTTAGAGTGCTTCTCAGCACTGAGATAATCAAGTACCTTTGATGAGTCTTGCCTTTCAAATGTAACGGCAAGCAAAGTGGGACCTTTTGTGGCCTTTTGTTTTGGAGTGCTTCCCTGCACTGAGGGGATTGGGTGTCTTTGAGTCTTGTCTTTGCTTGAATCAAGTCATTGATTGGAAACAATGTATATGATGTGGTGATAGTGATCAAAGATCTTTCCTACACCCCTTTTGCTAAGTAGGCACTGATCCCTGAGGACCCTGAACAGGGTATATGAGCTCTGAGGTTGGCGTTTTGCTTTTGGGGGCACACTCATTGGAAGAGTGTTGGTGTGGAGACTCTGGGTAGTTGTCAAGGAGCCCCCTGGCTTTGAAAACCCAGATGCTGGGGCTTCTCTGTCTGGTAAATATATATGTAATGTCTATGGTCAGACAGATAGAAGCTTATCTGTTGATTTGTGTTATTTTGCTCTGTTCATAATTTCTGCTTGTAATTTCGGTTTGTAGTTGCTCTGAAGTTCAGGGTGCTGACTTTTCCCCATAAACTAAGTGAATGATATATGCATGTTTTATTAAAGTGAGATTGTTAACCCCTTAAAGTTGTTTTCCTTAGAAAACTAGATCAAAGAACTGGGGCTAGGAGCCCTTCTGTGTGCTCTTGTTGTTGGTCTTTCACCTCCACAGTAGCTGCTAACAACATTTTTGTTACATCTTCTAGCTCTGTGTTTCTATGATCCATATCAAGAATTTGAAACTGGATGAGGGAGGGTGTCGAACCAAGATAACAGAGTGAAAGCAGGAACACATTTGAGCTCTCTCACAAATCCTTTCAGATACCTCTTGAAAAGTGAATCTGAACAAATTAGAGAGTAGCAGAATCCACTAGCAGAAAAACTGTGGCAGATTTCCAGCCCAGGAGAGTCGGGAAAGTCGAAAGTAAGGACCTTTGCACTTGACTAGGAGAGCGCAGAGCACATGTGTCTGGAACCACCCGGAGCAGAGAGGGAGCAGGCACTGCTGGTCTGAATCTCGGCAGCAGTGATGATTGCCACACCTCTCAGCACAGGACAGGGGTCTATCAGAGCTGGGTGAGACAAAAGCACAGGGCATACAGCAGCAGCAACAACAGCTACTCCTGGGGCTATCAGCTTACAGACTAAATGTTTGAATATCACCTACTTGAACTCTGGGAGCCAAGACAACAGAATAAACTATAAGTGCTCTCTGCCCCCCGCCCATTGTCTTTGAAAAACCCAGAGAATATTGCCCCAGAAAAACCCTGGAATACTGGAGCCAAAATAGGTACAGCAGTCTGTTAGCTCAGGAGGTTAGGGAAGTAGATAGGAAGGGTACCTCTGTGGCTGAAGGTGACAAGTGCAGGATGGGAGGCATGCCTGCAAGCCCCATCTCAGGGAACCAGCAGGAAATCCTGAGCTCCAGGAGGCTGAAGATGTCAAGCATCAACACCAGGACCCCAGGAATGCCTTCACACCGCCCGGGGAATGGGCAGACACTAGAATGGATGATGGCTGAGACTATGCATGCTATAGTGAAGCCTTATGGGAAGAGAACACTTCCAGCAGCCATACCACCCCTACCCCACACCTCACGATGTAACCTGGGGGAAACTCAGAAAGATATCACATAACCTCAACCCTTGGCACGCACCACCAATTCACTTCCTGAAGGAAATCCCAAATTGAAAACTCCAAGGAATATTATAGCCAAATTCCAGAATTATCAGGTTAAAGAGAAAATACTTCAAGTAGCCAGAAAGAAACAATTCAAATATTGTGGAACTATGGTCAGGATCACAGAGGACCTTCACCCTGCCATTTTCCCTACAGGTAGTACGGGAAGGGGAGGAATGAAAGGGGGATTGGTTAGAAGGGAGGGAAGAAGTAGTAAGTGAAAGGGTAAGATAAGAGAGGGGGACTGATAAGAAGGGATATTTGAGGGGGGTAGTGGTCAAAAGCAAAACTCTTTGAGGAAGGGAAGGGAGAAATAAAAGCATAAACATGGAAGGAAAGAGGATGGAGAGAAAGACACAGGCAGTAATCATAACTGTGAATGTGAATGAGATGAACTTCCCCATAAAACAGAGATGGATAGTGGAATGGAGAAAAAATCAAAATTCTCCAATATGTTCTTTACAAGAAACACATTTGAAACAGGGGGATACACACAGGATAAAGGTAAAAGGCTGGAGTAGAACATATAATGTGTGAGCTGAAGTAATAAAAAGTAGGGGTAACAATCCTAATCTCAGACAAATCAAAAGCAAAATAGATATAATTAAGAAAGATATGGAAGGAAACTATATCCTACTGAAGGGAACCATAAACAATGAAGTAACAACATTACTAAATATATATGCACCAAGTAGTATACATCCAAATTCTCAGAGGAGAAGAAAAGGGAGTTACAGGGAAAAAAGACAACAAAACTTTACTAGCAGGGGACCTCAACCTCCCCCTGTCTGATCTAACCTCAAATCTAAACCTAAATCTAACCTCAAAATAAATAAGAAAGAAGGAGGTGACCAGAATTTTAGAAAAAGTAGATATGATAGAGATCTGGAGAAAATTGAATGGGGATAGAAGGGAATAAACCTTTCTCTCAGGATATAAAATTAACCCACATAAATCACCTGTATTTCTATATATTACTAACAACGCCCAACAGCAAGAGATAGAAACAGAAATTCTATGTAAAGTTATTGTAGACATTATAAAATATTTGGGAGTCTACCTGCCAAGACAAACTGAGTAACTATATGAATGCAATTACAAAACACTCTTCACACAAATAAAGTCAGATCTAAATAATTGAAAAAACATCAGTTGCTCATTGGTAGGTTGAGTTGATGTAATAGAAATTAACTTTTTACCTGAATTAATGTACTTATTTAGTGCCATACCATACAAACTACCAAAAACTTATTTCATAGAGTGAGAAAAAATAATAACAAAATCCATCTGGAAGAAAAAAAGGTCCAGAATATCAAGGGAATTAGTGAAAAGAAATGCTAGGGAAGGTGGCCTAGCCATACCAGATGTTAAATTGTATTATAAAGCAGCAATCATCAAAACTATTTGATAGTGGCTTAGAAATAGATTGGTAAATCTGTGTAATAAATTAGTTATTTAAGACATAGAAGTCAGTAACTATTGTAATCTACTCTTTGATAAACCCAAAGAACTCACTATTTGAAAAAAACTGCTGGGAAAACTGGAAAATAGTATGGCAGAAATTGGACACACACCAATATCTTACACTGTATACCAAAATAAAGTCAAAATGGGTTCACAAGTGTAATAGCAAGCAAAGTAGGACTGTTTGTTTTGCTTTTTTTTTTGGAGTTCTAGTTCTTCTCAGCATTAAGGCAATCAAGTGCTTTTGATTTAGCCTTGCGTTTGTTTGAATCAAGATTCTTTAATTGAATCAAGAGTCTTTGTTGACCTTCTTAAGTCACAAGAAGACCCAAGTCACATGAGTTTGAGTCACATGGTTGTGATGCCCTTTGTGGACTGACCTTGAAGAAGTGCATATATATTCTGATGTTAGCATTTTGCTTTGGGGGCACACTCATTGGAAGAGTGTTGGTGTGAAGATTCTGGGTACCCCTTAAGGAACCCCATGGCTTTGAAATCCTAGATGTTAGTGCTTCTTTCTCTGATAACTATGTATGTATTGCTATGGTCAGACAGAAGCCTGTCTGTTAATTTGTGTTATTTGCTCTGTTTATATAATTTCTTCCTGTAATTTCTGTTTGTGTTTTCTCTGAAAGTTAGGGTGCTGACTTCTTCCCCTGAACTAAGTGAATGACGTATATATGTTTGATTAAAATGAGATAATAAACCCCTTAAAGTTGCTTTCCTTAGAAAAGCAGATCAAACAAGATGGCGGCTGGTAAGCACGGACTAGAGTGAGCTCCGTACCCGAGTCCCTCCAAAAACCTTTAAAAATGGCTGTGAACCAATTCTAGAACGGCAGAACCCACAGAACAGCAGAGGGAAGCAGGGCTCCAGCCCAGGACAGCCTGGATGGTCTCTGGGTGAGGTCTATTCCACACGGAGCTGGGAGCTGGGAACGGAGTGGAGCAGAGCCCAGCCTGAGCGGCGTGGACGATCCAGACCAGAAGCCGGGCGCAGGGGGCCCTAGCGCCCTGAATATGTGAGCTGCGGCAGTTACCAGACCCCTCCACCCACAAACACCAAAGACTGCGGAGAAGGTTAGTGGGAAAATCTGCGGGAGTGGAAGGAGTTCGTGTTTCCTTCCAGCCCCGGGGGCAGCGGAGGTGGGGCAGCTACAGCTGTTGTTACTTCCAGCTCCAGGCCCACCTGGTGGGAGGAATTAAGTGGCGGATCAGAGCAGGAGTGCAACAGCCTGCTGAAGATCTAAGCCCAGCCTGGACTGGGGGTCCTTGGGGAAGGAGGAGTGCGGCTCTGACAGAGCTGGCACCTCCCCCCCAAACGTAGAACATAGAACTCGTTAGTCTACAAGCAGTCATACCCCACTGAAAAACTCAAGGGTCAAGTTAGTTGGTTGGGAATATGGCCAGGCAGCGAAAACGCGCCCAGATTCAGTCTCAGACTTTGGATTCTTTCTCTGGTGACAAAGAAGACCAAAACATACAGCCTAAAGAAGACAACAAAGTCATAGAGCCTACAACAAAAGCCTCCAAGAAAAACATGAACTGGCCCCAGGCCATAGAAGAACTCAAAAAGGATTTGGAAAAGCAAGTTAGAGAAGTAGAGGAAAAATTGGGAAGAGAAATGAGAAGGATGCGAGAAAACCATGAAAAACAAGTCAATGACTTGCTAAAGGAGACCCAAAAAAATACTGAAAAATACAATGAAGAAAACAACACCTTAAAAAACAGACTAACTCAAATGGCAAAAGAGCTCCAAAAAGCCAATGAGGAGAAGAATGCCTTGAAAGGCAGAATTAGCCAAATGGAAAAGGAGGTCCAAAAGACCACTGAAGAAAATACTACTTTAAAAATTAGATTGGTGCAAGTGGAAGCTAGTGACTTGATGAGAAATCAGGATATTATAAAACAGAACCAAAGGAATGAAAAAATGGAAGACAATGTGAAATATCTCCTTGGAAAAACCACTGACCTGGAAAATAGATCCAGGAGAGATAATTTAAAAATTATTGGACTACCTCAAAGCCATCATCAAAAAAAGAGCCTAGATACCATCTTTCAAGAAATTATCAAGGAGAACTGCCCGGATATTCTAGAGCCACAGGGCAAAATAGAAATTGAAAGAATCCATCCATCGCCTCCTCATATAGATCCCAAAAAGAAATCTCCTAGGAATATTGTTGCCAAATTCCAGAGCTCCCAGATCAAGGAGAAAATACTGCAAGCAGCCAGAAAGAAACAATTTGAGTATTGTGGAAACCCAATCAGAATAATCCAAGATCTGGCAGCTTCTACATTAAGAGATCGAAGGGCTTGGAATGCAATATTCCGGAGGTCAATGGAGCTAGGATTAAAACCTAGAATCACCTACCCAGCAAAACTGAGTATCATGTTCCAAGCCAAAATATGGAGTTTCAATAAAATAGAGGACTTTCAAGCTTTCTCAGTGAAAAGACCAGAACTGAAAAGAAAATTTGACTTTCAAACACAGGAATCAAGAGAAGCATGAAAAGGTAATCAAGAAATGAAAATTGCAAGGGACTTACTAAAGTTGAACTGTTTTGTTTACATTCTTACATGGAAAGATGATGAGTATGATTCATGAGACCTCAGTATTAGGGTAGTTGAAGGGAATATGCATGTATATATATATGTGAATGTGTTGTTATGTATATATCTATGTGTATATGTATGTATGTGTATGTATGTGTATATATATGTATATATGTGTTTTTATGTGTATATATATATATATATATATGTATATATATATATATATATATATATATGTAAAAGAGAGAGAGCACACACAGGGTGAGTTGAAGATGAAGGGAAGATATCTAAAAGAAATAAAATGAAATTAAGGGATGAGAGAGTAACATACTGAGAGAGGGAGATAGGGAGAGATAGAATGGGGTGGATTATCTCGCATAAAGGTGGCAAGAGGAAGCAGTTCTATGGGAGGAGGGGAGAGGGCAGGTGAGGGGGGAATGAGTGAACCTTGCTCTCATCAGATTTGGCCTGAGGGGGAATACCACACATACTCAGTTGGGTATCTTACCCCACAGGAAAGAAGAGGGAGGAAGATAAAAATAAAAGGCGGGGGGATGATGCAGGGGAGGGCAGATGGGGGTGGAGGTAATTAAAGCAAACACTTTGGAAAGGGGACAGGGTCAAGGGAGAAAATTCAATAAAGCGGGATGGGTTGGGAAGGAGCAAAATGTAGTTAGCCTTTCACAACATGAGTATTGTGGAAGGGTTATACATAATAATACATGTGTGGCCTAGGTTGAATTTCTCAACTTCTTAGGGAGGTTGGGTGGGAAGGGAAGAGGGAAGAGAATTTGGAACTCAAAGTTTTAAAATCAGATGTTCAAAAACAAAAAAAGTTTTTGTATGCAACTAAAAAATAAGATACACAGGCAATGGGGCGTAGAAATTTATCTTGCCCTACAAGAAAGGAAGGGAAAAGGGGATGAGAGGGGAGGGGGGTGATAGAGGGGAGGGCTGCCTGGGGAACAGAGCAACCAGAATATAAGCCATCTTGGAGTGGGGGGGGAGGGTAGAAATGGGGAGAAAATTTGTAATTCAAAATGTTGTGAAAATCAATGCTGAAAACCAAATATGTTAAATAAATAAATTGCATTAAAAAAAAAAAAGCAGATCAAAGAACCTGTGCTGGCAGCATTCCCCCCCACCCTGTGTGCTGGTGTCGTTGGCCTTACACAGCCACAGTAGCTTCAAGTAACATTGTTGTTACAATGATCTAAATATAAAGGCTGATACTATAAGCAATTTGGGAGAGCAAGGAGTTGTCTACCTGTCAGATTTATGGAGAAGGGAATATTTTATGACGAAACAAGGGACAGAGAACATTACAAAATGGAAAATGGATAATTTCAATTACGTTAAGTTGAAAAGTTTTTGTACAAAGACAATACAAACAAGATTAGGAGGGAAGCAGAAAATTGGGAAAGAATCTTTACAACCATTATCTCTGATAAAAGCCTCATTTCTAAAATATACAGAGAACTGAGTCAAATTTATAAGAATACAAGTCACTTCCCAATTAATATATGATCAAAGGATATGAACAGGCACTTTTCAGAGGAAGAAATTAAAGATATTTATAATCTTAGGAAGAAATGCTCTAAATTACTATTGTTTGGAGAAATGCAAATCAAAACAGCTCTTAGATACCACATATCACCTGTCAAATTGGCTAACATGACAAAACGGGAAAACTATAAAGGTTTGGAGCTGATCCCATCATTCTGGAGAGCAATTTGAACCTATGCCCAATGGGGTATAAAATGTTCATACCCTTTGACCCAGAATGCCACTTCTAGGACTGTATTCCAAAGAGATCATATAAATAGGAAAAGGACTCACATGTACAAAATTATAGCAGCTCTTTTTGTGGTGGCAAAGAATTGGAAATCAAGGGGATGACCATCTATTTGGTCCATTACATATGAATGTAATGGAACACTATTGTACTAAAAGAAATGATGTGCAAATGGACTTCATAATAATCTAGAAATACTTATGTTAACTGATGCACAGTGAAGAGAGCAGAACCAGGAGAACATTAGACACAATTACAGACACATTGTATCTGTGATGACTAACTTTGACAGACTTGGCACTTCTCGGCAATGCAAGGTTCGAAGACAATTCCAAAAGACTCATGATGGAAAAAAAAAAAACTATTCAGATCCAGAGAAAGAATTACGAGGCTGAATTCAGATTGAAACAAAATATTTCCCATCTCTTTTTTGTTTTGTTTCTTCTTTCTTGTGGTTCATTTCATTGGTTATAATTGTTATTTAAAATACGACTAATGTCAAAATATGTTTGATGTTAAGGTATATTTAGAATCTATATCTGATTGTATGCCATTTTAGGTCAGGGAGGGAGAGAAAATTTGGAAATCAAAAGCTGTGAAATTGAATGTTGTAAATGAAAAATAAATAAATAATTTTTAAAAATGGATGAGGAATAATCAAAGGAACCAAGAAAGGATACAAAAAGATTCTGTTGCTTCCAGACTTAATGGGAGAGAGAGTATCCAGTAACAAAGAATGACTAAAAGTCTCAAAAATTTCACAGTTGGGCAAGGAGGATGAGAGGTGGAAAAATGGCCTCTGGATTTGACAATTATGATACCACTGGCAAAATGTGAAAGAGACGTTTCAATAACATTGTAGGAATGAAAGCATGATTGCAAGAAATGAAGAAGCAATAAGTGGGAAGGAAGGAGATTGTAGTAGATTAAAAGTTGGAGATATAGAGATGTGTACATTTTTTTCTAAGAGGTTTTCAGCAGATTAAATGTTCTTCTCCGAATCCCTAGCATTACCATATAGGTCACAGAGGTGTTATGTGTTTGGTAGGTTGTTTTAAATAAGTGCACTAGATTATGTTATATAACCTACAGATAATGGAAGATGACCAATTTTCTTATTACCATCTACTAATATATTCAGCAAATGTTTAGATTAGCAGGGTGGCATAGTACTAAATATGCATCACCCCCCCTCTCTCTTCTCCCTCCCTCCCTCTCTCTCTCCCCTTCAATTTTATTTTATTTTCATTTCTGAATTATCACCCTCCCACCTCCTACTCTCACATTCACTGAAAAAAATGGAGAAAAAGAGAACAGAATATGCTACACATACACATATATACACACAGTCAAGCAAAAAAAACACATTTAGTTATGTGAAAAAAAGAAGAAGAAGGCAAAGAAGAAAGGAAGTAAGGAAAAGAGAGAGAAGAAGAAGAGGGAGAAGAAGAAGAAGAAGAAGAAAAAGAAGAAGAGGAAGAAGAAGAGGAAGAAGAAGAAGAAGAAGAAGAAGAAGAAGAAGAAGAAGAAGAAGAAGAAGAAGAAGAAGAAGAAGAAGAAGAAGAAGAAGAAGAAGAAGAAGAAGAAGAAAGAAGGAAAGGAAGGAAGGAAGGAAGAAAGAAAGAAAGAAAGAAAGAAAAGAAGGAGTCCACAGTCCTGCCAGCATTTGTCACCTTTCTTTTTTTGTCAAAGCTTACTTTTCATTTCTCTAGTTTTTAGGTACATAAAGTTTTTTTTTTTTTTTTCAGATGGCTAACAAAAGCTTTGCTGTCTTATTCTGAAAATTACCTCTTCATATCTTTTCACCATTTATCAACTTAGCAATAGTTCTTATTCTTATAAATTTGACTTAATACCTGATATAACTTAGAAATGAGAACCTTATTGATGAAACTACAGATTTTCCTCAATTTGCTATAAAGCTTTTATATTCAAAGTGTGGTAGATTAACACCTATGAGTCCTTGAGATCAACAGAGGCCCAAACAATTTTCATGACAATGTGAAAATTTTTTGCTTATTAAAATGCTTTGTCTTTTCCATCTACAAAGATGTGTGAGGAAAGATTGTCTTCATGTATTTCAATCAAAATATCACAAGGTGAATGCAGAAGCAGATATGAGAATTTAGCTGTCTTCTATTAAGACATACACTAAAGAGATTTGCAAAATATTGCTACTTTTCTCAGTATTTTGTCTGTTTTGGGAATGCAAATATTTTCATAAAAATATTAATGTTAATATATGATCGGCTTAATGAATTAACAAAATATTGTATAAATGTGGGTATATGTATACATATGTATATATGAACTGTACATACATAGACATGCTTATGAAAAACCCTCTTTTAGAACCTCAATAACATTTAAAAGTATGATATAAATGTTTAAAGTATAAATGTTTGAAAATTACTGGTACAAAGTATGCTTGTTTGAAGTCAGGAGACTTGACTTTGAATTCTATCTCAGATATGTATTAGTTTTGTGACTTTGGGCAAGTAACTTAAGTTATCTAGTGCTTGGTTTCTTCACTTATAAAAATGAGAATAATATTCAGTCTTACCTATTTCACAGCAATATGGTGAGAAAAAACCCTTTATAAACTTTTAAGCATTATATGAATTAAATTATTTCTTATTTCTCTATCACTGTACCCTATTCTTAACTTGTCCTTTGATTCCCGTTAGTTGCTCTGTTGATGTCTCCAAGTATATTGCTCATTGAAAGAAGAAATAAACCTTTTAAGGAGCTTGATTAGTCCAATTATAGACACAAATCATCTTTAAATGCTTGTAGGAAGCTTAAATAACTAAGATAATAACTATTCCATCTTTTCTATATAAACTAGTTTTCAGAGACCATTTCAGATTATTAATAACAAAATTTATGTATTCTTAAGTAGCTCTGTGTGTGTGTGTGTTTACTGAACATGTCATTTCATTGCCATAGGGAATTTCCATGGAGAAAACTCCATCTATCAATTCAGGTCAACAACTGTTTGTCAATAATTTTAGAAAGCTGT
This sequence comes from Trichosurus vulpecula, assembly GCF_011100635.1. Lineage (NCBI taxonomy): Eukaryota > Metazoa > Chordata > Mammalia > Diprotodontia > Phalangeridae > Trichosurus > Trichosurus vulpecula. The sequence goes on along the minus strand of NC_050574.1, from coordinate 242,942,391 downwards.
CTAAGGCATAGTGAGACTGAACGATTTGTCCAGGCTCACATAGAAAGTGTGGGTCAGAGGCAAAACTTATAACCAAGTGTCCCAGACTCAAAAACTGGCCTCTACCTCCTTTCCTTTTAAGTGGTGTATCATGAGGGCAGAATTTATGATTTCAAAGAGAATCATATATATGTCTGAAAGGTGCGGAACTGCAGGATATAAGGAATTCTCTAGGTAGGAGGCAGAAGAATCAAAGCATGTATTTAAACTCCAAAGTAACAGACCCATGAACCAGCATCCCCATTTTGATATTTTGATCAAAAGCTTCCAAGCCCAATAAGTCTGCCTCACAAGAGTAATCAGGAGGCCACAGAGAAGCATGATGGTATAAAGCAAAATCATATACATGCTTCCCACTACGGTAAAAAGATTACCCACTGGCCTCAAGTCCTTGCCAGCACTCCTCAGTCCAAACGTGGGTCGGCTCTGCTACTGGCAGCTCCAGCTTCAGCTTCAGCTGTAGCTGTTTCTGGCTCCAACGGAAGCTGTTTTTAACAATGTGGCTAGCAGCTTCTGTGGGGGTGTAAGATCCACCCACAGCTTCTGCCAGCATCCCGGGAAAGCACAGGTTCTTTCGATCTGCTTAACCAAGGGAAGCAAGGTGAAGGTGTTGACAAACTTACTTTAATCCAACATAAGACCTCCCTGGAGTTAGCCCTACCCCACCAAGGTTCCACACCTAACAGGGCTCTGGGACTGGGGCCCAGCACCCAGCAAGGCTCAATGAGATAAACTGAGTCACTCAAAGAAAACAAAGGCCATTCTGCTTACAAGTAAGTATCTGAAATACAGTCTGAAAAATAAGAAAACATCATGGTCTCAGAAAAATAAAAATTTTATATTATGTCTTAGGCAATAAAAAGATATAGTGGTTTTAAATAAGCTAAAGCACATGTTCAAAGACGATTTGTGATTAAATAGATTAAAAGACACCATTAGCTACAGGTATGACTGGTAGCAAGACTAAGATATGGGGGCAGAGCCAAGATGGCAGCTGGAAAGCAGGGACTAGCATGAGCTCCCCATCAAGTCCCTCCAAAAACCTATAAAAAATGGCTCTGAACCAATTCTAGAACTGCAGAAGCCACAAAATAGCAGAGGGAAGCAGGGGTCTAGCCCAGGACAGCCCAGATGGTTGCTGCATGAAGTTTATTGTGCACGAAGCAGAGGGGAGCAGAGTGGAGCTGAGCAGAGCCCACCGTGGGCCACGCAGACCAACCAGACCAGGAGTCAGGCAGAGCAGGCCCTAGTGCACTGAATTAGTGAGCTGTGGCAGTTGCCAGACTTCTCAACCCACAAACACCAGACAACAGAGAAGAACTGCAGAACCCACAAAATAGCAGAGGGAAGAAGGGCTCTAGCACAGGACAGCCTGGATGGTCTCTGGGGGAGGTCTATTCCCCACAGAGCTGGGAGCAGAGTGGAGTGGAGTGGAGCAGAGCGGAGCCCAGCATGAGCGGTGGGGATCAACGAGATCAGGAGACAGGGGGAGCATGCCCTACTGCCCTGAATCAGTGAGCTGCAGAAGATATGAGACTTCTCAACCCACAAACACCAAAGACAGCAGAGAAGGTTAGTGGGAAAAACTGTGGGAGTGGAAGGAGTTCGCAGTTTGGCCACCGCCCCCGGGGCTGCAGAGGTGGGGCAGCTACAGAAGTACAGCTGTAGTTGCTTCTGGCCCCAAGTCCACATGGTGGGAGGAATTAAGTGGCAGAACAGAGCAGGAGTGAAGAGACTGCTGAAGATCTAAGTCTAGTCCCGGTTGGGGGTTCTTGGGGAAGGAGGAGTGCTGGTGTGGCAGAGTTGGTGCATCCCTCCAGGCGTGGAACATAGTTCTCTAAACTCTACAAGCAGTCATACCCCACTAAAAAACTCAAGGGTCAAGTTAGTTGGCTGGGAATATGGCCAGGCAGCGAAAACACACCCAGATTCAGTCTCAGACTTTGGATTCCTTCTTTGGTGACAAAGAAGACCAAAATATACAGACAGAAGAAGTTAACAAAGTCAAAGAGCCTACAACAAAAGCCTCCAAGAAAAACATGAACTGGTCCCAGGCCATGAAAGAGCTCAAAAAGGATTTGGAAAAGCAAGCTAGAGAAGTAGAGGAAAAATTGGGAAGAGAAATGAGAAGGATGTGAGAAAACCATGAAAAACAAGTCAATGACTTGCTAAAGGAGACTCATAAAAATACTGAAAAATACACTGAAGAAAACAACACCTTAAAAAATAGACTAACTCAAACAGCAAAAGACCTCCAAAAAGCCAATGAGGAGAAGAATGCCTTGAAAGGAAGAATTAGCCAAATGGAAAAGGAGGTCCAACGGATACTACCTTAAAAATTATATTGGAGCAAGTGGAAGCTAATGACTTTATGAGAAATCAAGATATTATAAAACAGAACCAAAGGAATGAAAAAATGTAAGACAATGTGAAATATCTTCATTGGACAAACCAGTGACCTGGAAAATAGATCCAGGAGAGAGAATTTAAAAATTATTGGACTACCTGAAAGCCATCATCAAAAAAAGAGCCTAGATATCATTTTTCAAGAAATTATCAAGGAGAACTGCCCTGATATTCTAGAGCCACAGGGCAAAATAGAATTGAAAGACTCCATCGATCTCCTCCTGAAATAGATCCCAAAAAGAAATCTCCTAGGAATATTGTTGCCAAATTCCAGAGCTCCCAGATGAAGGAGAAAATACTGCAAGCAGCCAGAAAGAAAAAAATTGAGTACTGTGGAAACATAATCAGAATAAACCAAGATGTGGCAGCTTCTACATTAAGAGATCAAAGGGCTTGGAATATGATATTCCAGAGGTCAATGGAGCTAGGATTAAAACCAAAAATCACCTACCCAGCAAAACTGAGTATCATGCTCCAAGGCAAAATATGGATTTTCAATAAAATAGAGGACTTTCAAGCTTTCTCAGTGAAAAGACCAGAGCTGAATAGAAAATTTGTCTTTCAAACACAAGAATCAAGAGAAGCATGAAAAGGTAATCAAGAAAAAGAACGAGAAAAAGAAATTGCAACGGACTTACGAAAGTTTAACTCTTTTGTTTACATTTCTATATGGAAAGATGATGTGTATGATTCATGAGACCTCGGTATTAGGGTACCTGAAGGGAATATGCATATATATATATATATATACACATACATATATATATATATATATGTGTGTGTGTGTGTGTTTATGCATATATGTATAAGTGAATGTGTATGTATGTATATATGTATGTGTATATGTGTATATATATATATATATATATGTAGAGAGAGAGAGAGAGAGAGAGAGAGAGAGAGAGAGAGGGCACAGGGTGAGTTTAAGATGAAGGGAAGATATCTAAAAGAAATAAAGGGATGAGAGAGGAATATATTGAGAGCGGGAGATAGGGAGAGATAGAATGGGCTGGATTATGTCACATAAAGGTGGCAAGGGGAAGCAGTTCTGTGGGAGGAGGGGAGAGGGCAGGTGAGGGAGGAATGAGTGAATCTTGCTCTCATAAGACTAGGCCTGAGGAGGGAATACCATACATAATCAATTGGGTATCTTACCCCACAGGAAAGGAGAGGGAGGAAGATGAAAAAAAAGGGGGGGACGATGGAGGGGAGGGCAGATGGGGGTGGAGGTAATCAAAAACATACACTTTCAAAAGGGAACAGGGTCAAGGGAGAAAATTCAATAAGGGGAGATCGGTTGGGAAGGAGCAAAATATAGTTAGTCTTTCACAACATGAGTATTGTGGAAGGGTTATACATAATGATACACATGTGGCCTATGTTGAAATGCTTGACTTCTTAGGGGGGGTGGGTGTGAAGGGAAGAGGGGAGAGAATTTGGAACTCAAAGTTTTAAAAACAGATGTTCAAAAACAAACAAAAAAAAATTTGCATGTAACTAGAAAATAAGATACACAGGCAATGGTATGTAGAAATTTATCTTGCCCTATAAGAAAGGAAGGGAAAAGGGAATGGGAGGGGAGTGGGATGACAGAAGGGAGGGCTGACTGGGGAACAGGGCAACCAGAACATATGCCATCTTGGAGTGGGGGGAGGGTAGAAATGGGGAGAAAATTTGTAATTCAAACTCTTGTGAAAATCAATGCTGAAAACTAAATATATTCAATAAATAAATAAATAAATAAAGATTAAAAAAAAGACTAAGATACAACAGTTGAACAGTCCAATCCACTAGTATTTATATACTTGAGATATTAAATATATTATGACAATACCAAGGAGATAATATAGTTATCTAAATGCCAAATTACAGATATGAATCAGCATATTTACACACTTTATGAATCAGCAAATTTACACACACACACAAACATGCATACACACATACACATTTTTTACTGCCTCTGGTATGTGACACTCAATTTCTCATTTTTGTGTCTTTCCTCTGGTGTCCACCTATCTATAGCTCTCTACCATTTATATCTATGTCCATATCATCTCCATATATATGAATGATATATTTATATCATTATCAAATACTACAGACCCATTATGCAGGCATGGATATTTTAGCAGTTTTACTTGTATAATTCCAAAATGGTTTCAAGAATGGTTGTATGAAATTTATAGCTCAAACTATATGCATTAGTGTGGAGCTAGCCCCCAATCACATTAACGCTGGTAAAGATACATGCTTTTGTAATGACATAGTAGTTTTTAATGTTTTACTGGGCTTATGATTTCATTAATGTGAACACTACTTGGAATAATTATCAACACTAACCAACCTTTCTTCATGATTTGTGACTCTTATCCATGCCTCCTCCCATAAGTCCTGCTTAGAGGATCTATGCAACCTGTTATATAGATAATATATAATGAGAATTTCCATAAAATGTTAAGCAATTATTCATTTTAAATATTTCTAAATTTAGTTTAGAGTATTAAAATCATGTTATCTACCACATATCTATCGTATATATTCATGATTCATTATTATGCTTGATAAAGTGACTTTGGGCTATTTAAGCCTAATGCAATCTTATATCCCTGTCCCCCCAAAAAACCCCACTAAACATCTAATTTTTAATCTTATTATGCTATCAGTTTAGAATCATCCAAGTATAATCTCTTGGTGTTAAAGTGTTGAAGCGAGCCTCAGAGATTCTTTATTCTTTCTACAAAAGCAATCTATTTTTCTAAGTTCATCAAATTCATAATAAAGTTATTTTTGTATTTTTTTATTTTAAAGGAACTTTTAACATTATTATTGTTTTTAATAAATTTTCACATCATATAAGTGAATCAGTTAGGAAAGTCATTAAATGCATTTAATGAATAAAAAACTGAAGCGTAGAAGGAATTACCTTTTTAAGGTAATATAACAACTACAATTGCAGAAGATTTCAATCAACCACTAGATTACATATTTGCCATCATTAATAATATATTAATTATAAAGGGGAAGAGAGTCTTTCATGCACATTAAAAACAGGCTGCATTGAAAAGTGGACCTGCCTAGTGAGCCTCTCAAACACTATAACTTGCCTGCCAGCAGAAATTCCAATCAGTTTGCTTTATTTGGCTTTCCAATGTCTCCTGTCAGACAACTACCAAAACGAAAGATATGATGAATTAGCATTAAGTTCAGAGTTGCTCTAACCTCAAGAGCATTCCTTTCATACTGCTCAAGATGAACTAATAATTTAGAGCTCTGAGACATTAGAGCTCCTTTATGTGAATGCCTGGGGCCCGCTAGAGATGGTGTTGACAGAATATTCTGTAAGATAACTGTGACCAGCTAACCTGGCTACTAGATGATAATTCAGTTTGCTGCCAAGCATCATTATTAGAACAATTTTGAATAAAGTTTTATATATGCATTTTTTTCTTTGCCAAGTCATAAGAGACCAGTTATTCCCCAATTCATCTAGAAGCAGGTGCTAGAACATGTGTAATCAATGCCTATTGCACAAATAAGACAGTAGTAATGCTTGCTAATGATGCCAAAGAAGTGCTTACTTTGGTAAAATATATAAACACATATGGTAGATTGCATTTATTGCTTATGAAGACTTTGAGAATGAGCCCATTTGAGTACCATCACATTGATTGATAACAATGCAACGATATCTAGAAAGTGTAATTGCCCTTCAGTGGTTAGGAATCATTGAAGATTATGGCTTTCAAACACAGAATATCAAGGTCCAAGAAGAAAATAACATTTTTCTAGGCAGTTAGCACCTCAATTACCCACTTACCTTTCTGTGAATTTCAATCAAAAGCTAATCACCATACTCTTTGAGATAGCATTCCCTTCATTCATTAAATGGTATGTGAATCTACATGAATTTGGTAAGATGGCAAATGGACAACAATGCAGGGCTAAAATTAAAAAGGCACTGGACTTTAATTTTCTCCTTGACATTTACTACATGGATATCCTTTTATAACTTACAACTTCTCTCAGTTTTTTTTCTCTTTTATAAAATGGGGTGGCTAATATCTATAATATCTATAATCTGTATACTAATATCTGTAATCCCTAATCCCATATGTTGTGAAGACCAAATGTGAAAATGTCCTAGAAATGTTAGTTATTTCTCTTTTAAAATCTTTATCTGTGGTCTTATGTTTGTTTGTTCTCTTGTTTCCTCTACTGATTTGGAGCGGGTAGCCGAAATGCCACAAATAAAAATCTTTCCAGATCCTGATTACTGAAGGCTTAAAAGACTATCATTCCACAACCGAGTCTTTTCTAAATAGTTTAAAGTCTGCATTCTAAAAAAGATGAAGTCATTTATCCAACTAGAAAAAATATAGGATGAAATAGGATATTGTCAAAAATTACAAATATGATGAATACAGGGAAAGATGAAAAGACTTACATGTACTGATGCAATATGAAATAAACAAAGCCAAGAAAGAACAACAACCGGTAAACAATTAAAATGAATATTGTGTTCTGGGCAATGTGGGTAACAAGATGGAGAACCAAACATTTTCTCTGTTACCCGTGACCTCTCAAACATCTCCATTACATAAATTGTAGGAACCCAAGATGGCATAGTAGAGGAAGTAGTTGACCTCTCTGAGTATTCTACTCTAAACAGCTTTAAATAGCACCTCAACTTGAATTCTGGAACAGCAGAACCAATAAGTCATCTGGATGAGATATTTTTCTAGAACAAAATAACTTAGAGATTGGAAGGAGAGGTCTCTGACACTGGGATAGGAGCCAGCTCGGAGCACATATGGTGACAACAACAGCTGTAGACCTCAAAAGTGACAACAGCAGTAACAGTAGATTTGGGAGCTCTCAAGGAAGAGACTATAAATAGATCAGGCAACTGGACAGAAAGAGATTACATGGAACCCTCTGCTGGCACTAAGTGTAGGACAGGGTGTGTATTGGGCATCTATACTGTCCATACTCCTTTCTGGGTTGCAGTTGCAGGGTTGAGAAGAGACATTTCAGTCACAAGTGATCAGGGACTCAGAGGGACAGTTTTGTTTTCAGTCCCAAGGGAGCAGGGACTTGCGGTTGCTTGCAGTTGCAAAGGATCAACGGTCCATCCTAGATAAGGACCAAAGCACAGACCAAGAAAGGAGTGACCACACTTCTCCCTGAATCATATCATTTTGGAAGCAGAGAAAACTTAGAAGCCTCCTGAATTAGCTCTAAAAACAGCAGGGCCAAAAAAAATCACAATAGCCCCTACCCTCAGAAGAGAGCCAAATTTTACAATAAAGTTCAAAGTGAAGAAATAGGGCTGAAAATGAGCAAACAACAAGTAAAAAATATAGCCATTAAAAGTTACTATGGTGACAGGGAAGATCAAGACACATACCCAGAAGAAAATGATGTCAAAGTAAATAGCTATTTGAAAAAAAATCTCAAAGAAAAATGTGGATAGGATACAAGCCAAACAAGAATTCCTGGAAGAGTAGAAAAAAATTATTTAAAAAATTAAAAAAGACAAGTAGAGGAAAAAATTTGGGAAAGAAAGGAAAGAAATGAGAGTGAGGAATAAAATTAAGAAAAGACAGCAACTTCGTAAAAGAGGCACAAAAATACAGGAAAAAAATAATGCCTTAAAAACAGAATTGGCCTACTTGTAAAAAAAAGGCATGTAATATAATAATGAAAATAACTATTTAAAAAGAGAACTGAGCAAATGGAAAAAAGATGTATAAAAGCTTACTGAAGAAAATAATTCTTTAAAAATTAGAATTGGGCAAGCAGAAGCAAATGACTCCATGAGACAGGAAGAAAAATAAACCTAAGGCAAATATAGAGGATATGAAATACCTCACTGAACAAACAAGTGAGCTGGAAAATAAATTGAGGAGAGATAATTTAAGAAGTATATTGGGATGTTTGAAAGTCACGATCAAAGAAAAAGCCTAGACATCATGCTTCAATAAATTACACAGAAAAAACTGCCCTGATTTTCTAGAATCAAAGGATAAAAAAAAATCAAAAGAATCCACCAATAAACTGTCAATAACCCAAAATGAAACCCCCCAGTGGCATTATAGCCAAATTCCAGATCTCTCAGATCAAGAAGGAAATATAGTAACAAATGAGAAGAAAACTAAGTATTGTGTAGCCACAGTTAAAATCACAGAAGATTCAGCAGCCTACATATTGAAAAAGTAGAGGGCTTAGATATTCTGGAAGGGAAATGACTTCAAATACATAATTTATATAATGCTTACTTTCTCTATGGGATGGAGAGGTACGAGAGGGAGGGAGAGAATATGTAATTCATTTTTTTTTTTTAAATATTAAAAATAAAAAATTTATAAAAAGAAATCATGCACTGAAGTTAAAGGTATCTCAACTGTCTCCACAGTCTAGGATACCCTGATTCCAAAAGAAATTTAAATAAAACAACCCAAACAGAGACTCATTTATTTTGAGCTCACTCAGCAACCCCCATTACATTAGTAGACCAAAAGAAACAATGCGAACTTACAACAAAAACAAACAAAAAACCAGGCTGCTAATGTTTTCCCTAGCCTTGACAGAAGGCTAATCAGCTGCGGCCACTCAAGAGCAAAAGTCTGCAAGGGTTAGAGCTCTGTTACATAACAAATACAAAACTCTGTAGTACTAGTACTGGTAGATACCAGTGTAACACAAGCATGTCTGAGCCAGGAATTACAATTCTATGGCCAAAAGAATTGGTTCCAGGGCAAATGATTCTGTAGCACCAACAATGAAAAGCTCTGAATTGCCAGTGCCAGGCCAGAGTACTAAGAAACAGAGGGAGTAAGACCAAACACCAGGACAATGCACTGGGAGAGGGGGAGAAGGGTGAAAAGAGAGAGGTGTTTGTTTATATGATGAGAGCTGTGCAAGAGTTCAGCAAGCCTAAGCATCCAGTTGGGAGAATTGCTGATTATCCAAAATTAAATTGGGGCAGACCCATACACTTATGAATTATGAATTATCTAGCATGGATTGAGGCTAAGATGCTTTGAAATCCAGCCCCCAAAGAAATCACAATCAAAGTGGAGAGAGTCATAAAGTAAGTGATAAGGGAAAATAAGGGGGTGGGAGACTTAACTTACCAGAAATTTTAGGAAGAAGAAAATTCAAAAGACTTGAATAAAACTTTTAAATCAACAGGAAATATAGTAAAAGCTGGAGCAAACGTAGATGTAGAAAATGAACTCAGGCATGTATGAATAAATACTGCAAAACTAAAGAAAATAATTCAATACTTGCTGAAGCAGAGGACCCTATGGAATTTAAGGAGAACATAGTACCACAACATTCTCTTCATGAGTGGTTTAAAAGAGAAATGAGAAATATAAGAGCAGAATTTTTGTTCTGCACAACAAAAATACTTGGCAGAATGCAAAAACTGGCATATGCAAAGGCAAGCCCATCAAAGAAATAAAAGACAGAACAATATATTAGGAATGTGGATACATAGAAGGCAAAATAATCTTGAAGAAGAGGAGCAATAATAATAAAATTAAAAGAAAATATGTTCACCATGCAAGCAAAAATATTGTTCTTGAAGATAGTGTATGTAGAGACAACCTAAGCATCAGTCTCCCAGAAGAGCACAAGACAAAAATCCTTAATACCATAATGAAGTGAATAATAGAAAAATATTGCCCAAACTTCTTAAAGTCGAAAATGTAACACTAATTAAAAGAATGCACAGATCTCCTCCAGAAAAAAAATCCAGGGTTGTAAACTCCAAGACAAATATTGGTTAAATTTAGTCATTCAATTCAGAAACAAATTCTGCAAATGACCAGGAGAAAAATATTCAAATACAAAGAAAAGGAAATTTGAATAATGCAACACTATTCTACTCTGAGAAAAGAGAAGAGGGAATCGAACAATGTGTTCTAAAGTGCAGTGTGGCTTAGAATGCAGCCAAGAGTCACCCTACAAATACGAACTTAACTAAATGAGAAAAAAAGCATGTTAAATCATAAGTTGGCTGTGCAACATTTTTAGAGGAAAAACTAGAACTGAAGAGATTTTTTCCATCTTAACCCAAAAACAAAAATGCAAGAATGAATAAATATGGTGGCGAGGAATAGGACCTGCAACATAGTTAAATGTCACAGAGGCCAACAAGAGATTTCTATCAAATGAAAACAAAGACATAAGGATGAATGTGAAAATATGGTAGGATGAACATTGAGGAGGTAGATAGAGGGGATTATAGACAGAATCTGGTGGAACCATGCCAACAAGTTTGCTTTGTTTTTGTTTTGCTGAAGTACATCAAAGATAAAAGAGTGCATGAAGGGATGGTAGGCAAGAGGAGGATGGAGAAGAATGTGCTGGATCCAAATAAGGAGTGAACAATGAGAACCAGAAGAACATTATACACAACCACAGATGTATGGATTCTGTGATGACTAACCCTGATAGACTTTGCTCTTCTCAGTAATACAAGGTGCAAAGACAACTCCAAAGGACTCACGATGGTGAATGCTGTCTACATCCAGAGATAGAATTATGGAGTCTGAATGCAGATTGAGACACACTTTGTGCTCCTTTTTTTTACCTTTGTTTTTTTTGTCTCGTTTGTTTCATCTTTCTCGTGATTCATTCCATTGGTCATAATTCTTCTTTACAACATGACTAATGTCAAAATGTGTTTAATGTGAAGGTATAGGTGAAACTTATATCAGATTGCATGTCATTTTGGGGATGAAGGGCAAGGAGACAAAGGGGGAGAAAATTTGGAACCCAAAAGACTGTGGAATTGAATGTTGTAAATTAAATATATATATACACACACATATATACACATACACACACACATACACAAAGGTAAAATAGAGGGAAAAATACATAAGTCAATATCGTTAGAACATTGACTCAAAAATTTTAAACAAAATCCTATTAAATAAATTACAGTGACCTATTCAATAAATCATTCAGTATGATCAACTGGAATTTACACCAGAGATGCAAGTATTTTTCAACATCAGGAAAAGAATCAACATGATTAATTATATTAAAAACAAAAACATCTAAAACCCAAGATCATCTCAGTAAATACAGGGATAAAAGCTTTTCACAAAGTGCTAAACTAATTTTTGCTAAAAACAAAACCTTGAAAATATAGATACAGAAGGACATTTTTAATATCACAAAAGCATCTCTCTAAAGTCACAAACAAGTATAACATGCAGTGGAGTTATACTAGAACCTGTTCCAATAAACATAGGAGTAAAGCAAGGATTTCTATTATTCCTACTCTTACATCGTATAGTTGTATAACTGTGTATAACTGCTAGCAATAGCAATGAGACAAGAGAAAGAAATACAAAAATATCTGTAAAGAGGAAATAAAATAAACTCTACTTGCTGATGACATACTTCAAAAATCTTAGGGCATCAACTATGGTATTAACTGGGAACAAATATTTTAATCAAAGTAGCAGGAAAGAAAATTAATGCTGAGAACTCAATAGCATTTCTATGTAATAATAACAAAAGCCAAGATGTAATAATGGAAAGGAAAATCCAATTCTAAATACCTACAAAATGATGAAAATATCTGGGCATGTACCAAAGCACAGAAAATATTAAAGCATTCCAAAATAAATTCAGGTATGAATTGCTCCTTAATGAAATAAAGACTTTACATGGTGGGATAAATTCTCATGGCTAGGCTGTACCAATATGATAAAAATGATAATACAACAAAGTTAACTTACATGTTTAAAGTTATACAAATCAAATTATCAAGGTGATACTTTATAGAACTTGATGAAATTCTACCACAATTCCTTGAGGTAAACAAAAGATCTCAAACAGCAGGGGAATGATGAGAAGACGTAGAGGAAAAGTTAGACTAGCACCTACAGAGCACAATATATCAATTTGTTATGCTGTCTGTTGTTTTGTTGTTGTTGTTGTTGTTTTTTCCATCTCAATTTTTTTAAAAAAGTTCTAGTTCTCTTGACTGCCTGCTATACATTGGCAACTGGATGTTCAATAACCAATTCAAACTCAACATGTCCAAAACAGAACTTGATTTATCCTTCGAGCCCCACACTTCCTCCTATTTTCCCTACATCTGTCTTCTAGTTACCCAGTTTCAAAACTTTGGAGTAAACCCTAATCGTCACTTTCCTTTACTCTCCTCATACTCATTTAGTTGCTGAGTCATGTCAATTGTTCTTCTACAAAATCTCTATCATCTATCCTTCTCTGCCCTGCCCCCACCATCTCACGATGCATAATCCTAGTTCAAATTCTTATCATCTCTCTGTGGAATTATTACAACACAATCTTACTTGGTCTTCTTGCTTAGAGTGTCTCCCCTCTCCAACTAATGCCTTACATAGCTGTGAAAATAATTTTCCTATAGGAAATCTGAACAAATCACTTGCCTCTTTGAAACATTTCAATGTCTTCCTAATACCTGTGTACTAGAAATATAGACTGTTTTATTTTTCACTTCCGTAATTCTAAGTCAAGAAAATTTTGATTTTTTTCATGAGGGTTGGGGGCAGATGGGGTCTAGCCTGTGATTTAATCTGCATACAGAGTTTCAGGTGAACAACTTCCTCTTCCAACACAAATTAGCCCTGTCCCTGGAAAATCTTAAGAGCTTTCTGCAGGCACTGAGAGATTAGGTGACTTACCCAGGATCACAGCACTTAGATATTAAAGGAACATTTTAATGGAGTTCTCCATGATTCTGAGGCTAGCTCTCTATATGTTACAGTACAATGTCTTTCGGTCCTTTCCCTAAGAGGTTGAGAAGCCATCTATCTTTCTGTCTTGTTCGCAGTAGTAGCATAAGTTCAGTGGCATGAGCACTGGCTATAGAATCAGAAGATGGAGGTTTAAAATCCCACCTCTGATACATGATACTTGTGTGATATGAGGCAAATCTCCTTTACTTTCTGTTAGTTTCCTCATAAAATGAAGGCATGGTACCAGATGGCCTGTGGGCCCCTTACAGCTCTATAATCTATGAGCAAATAAAGAGCTACTCTTCTAACATCCATTTAGTCTTCAAGCTATTAGGAATGGGCAGGAAAACAAACATGCCTTCTTGAATGGAAAAATTCATCTGCTACTGGGATGTATTCTGCGGATACCATTAGAAGGCAAACAAGCTCCTAATGTTTGGTCACTCTCTAAGAAGAAACACTGTAGGACAGGGCAGACTATGGATGTCTAAATGTACCAACCACATTGATTCCTTTTTTTCAGATTGTCTTCTTCATCTCAACTGAAAACAATTAAAAAGATAAAAGGCAACATTACAAAATGTATCAGAAAGCTTTGAGTTCAACAGGGAGAACAAATTAACTGATTATAAATGATAGAAAAATACATTTAATCACCACAAACCACTTTTTCTTCTTAAGTAAGAGTTCTTTTTTAGCAAGTGTATTTTTTAAAATTTTTTTCTATGTGAAACTGATATAAAATAAATTGAAATCCAATCATGAGAGAAAAAAAATGGTATTCTTACCAAACTGAACCTTTTCATCATGTATTCATTGTTCAGATAAATAATTCTTAATAGTGTCTCTTCGGTTTTAGTTTCTAGTGTGATTTCCTCTTTTTTCTCCTGTGCACAGGATGGTACCTGGACCTAAATACATACTCTATTTAAAATTTTTTTCCCTTTGTTCCTCACCAGATTTGTTGACAAAACCACCCTGGAAAAGAATTTTGCAGCTGATTCCTTTTTCCCATTCTAGAATTCTCCAAGCTTTTAAGCAGTGGATGCAGGATGATGTGGTAGACTGAACCCCACTCAAATAAATGTCTTGGTTCCAGAGAGAAAAGGATATTGAATAAATGCTTGTAAGCACAATATATTTCAGGAAAATTCCAAGCTCTTTACAAACACACAAAAAAGTCTCAAAAATGGTTGCTATGAAATTGAAACTACTGTTCCTACCAATATCCCTAAATGTACAGATACACAAGCATTTCTGAGATGAAGATGCAATTAGATCAATATCTATCCTAGAGGTAGAGCAAAGATGGCAGAGTAAAGGCAGGGACTCACCTGAGCTTCCCCCCAAATCATTTAAATACCTTTAAATAATGACTCTAAACAAATTCTAGAGTGGCAGAACACACAAAAAGATGGGGTGAAACAACTTTCCAGCTCAAGACAACTTAGAAGGTCATCAGGAAAGGTCTGCTGCACCAGGGTAAGAGAAGACCTCAGTCTATCACAGGCCACACTGGCATGGACAGGGCCCCAGCAAACCAGAAACAGAGCTTAGAATAAATGATTCATTGGCAGCAGTGGCGGTTCCCCGACCTTTCAGCCCAGACTCTAAAAACAATGTACAAGGTGTAAACTCCTTCCCAAACCATTTTGAACCCTCAAGACCTAAGAAAGGCCTAAAACCTTGACTGACCAATCAGGAGGGATATTTTGGCCCACTCTGAGCTTAACCTACCATAATGCCTTGAGTGCTCTGGTGTAACAGACATGTTTTGCTTTGCTCTCTGAGTGAACCGAAAATGTTCCTTCCTACAAGGCCACATGAAGCTGATTAGGAACATTCTTCTGTTTGTGATGGACTAGGGCAGGACACCCTGAACCGGACACTATTGTGAATAATAGGACTTTTTCTTATCTTAGTATTTTATGGATACATGTATACATGTTATGATATAGATATATGTGTATGTATATATATATATATAATATATAAATATACATAATACATGTTTGTGTGTGTGTGTGTGTGTGTGTGTGTGTGTGTGTGTGTGGAGAGAGAGAGAGAGAGAGAGAGAGAGAGAGAGAGAGAGAGAGAGAGAGAGTAATGATAGAAATACAGACATTCTGATCTATAATTTTCATTGACACTTTTACATTCTTTGATCTTATTGTATTTACAATCTATCCAATTAAGAAATTCCTTTCTCATATTATGGTTAACACATGTGGAGACTATAATTTTGGCTGACACAGGCATCCTGAGCAAGGAAGGGAGGGAAGGGTGAGAGGAATTACTGCGGAGATGTAAGATCCCTTATGTCTCTCTGTCCTCAGGCTCATTTTCCAAAACAAACTCCCATGCATATCTCTATATGCATGTTCATCAACTTTTGAGAGATATAAACATGCACATGTAGCCTAATTTTGTTTATCTTTCTGAGAACAAACTCATTAATGGTTGACAAAGGTTAGCGAGAATGTCTGTTGGGTGAAATTGGGGCATAGTCTTGTGCAGTCAACACCATCATAGCCCCACGCCTAGCAAATTAGGAGCAGTCCTTAGGAGCTATTGAATCAGCAATGGCAGCAGCTGCTTTGAGAGAACTCAGCCCACAGACAGTAATAGGGTCAGCTTCTCAGAAGGAGATTACAAGGGTCTCTTGGCTAGAGCTGGGGGTAGGACTAAGTTGCTTTGCACATACTTGTATCTCGGTTGCAGTCCTGGCAAAGAGGAACACTAGCAAACCAGAGCTTGTAGAAGCAGTGGATCTTCACAGTTCCGTGGCAGAAAAGAGTGCTTGTGGTCACTCACAGATGACAAAACAGGCCAGGAGAGAAGTACATAGCACTACTTCGCTCATGCTACCTTGGAAGAAATGAAAACTTACATGTCCGTAGAAGTATCTCTGAAAACAGCTATACAAAACCCCTGAAGCTTGGGACAGTGTGCCCTCCACACTTGAAGCAGAGACCTACTTCAACAAAGAGGTAAAAGTCAACTAATAGGCTGGGAAAATGAGTAAAAAACAGAAAAAAAATATTGCCACCATACAAATTACTATGGTGACAAGAAGATGAAAACACACACTGGAAGAAGATAACAAAGTCAAAAATAACAAAGTCCTACATCAAAAGCACACAAGAAAAATATGAATTAAACTCAGATCATAGAAGAGCTCTAAAAGAATTCTGAAAATCAAGTAAGAGAGGTAGAGGAAAATTTTGGAAAGGAAATGAGAGCGATTCAAGAATATCATGAAAAATGAGTCAACAACTTGGTAAAGGAGACACACACACACACACACACACACACACACACACACCAAAAAAAAATGCTGAACAGACTTGAACTTCCAGGAGCCAAGATGGCTGAGTAAACCTTAAGTGCCCTAATCACCCCCCCTCCCCCCTCACCCCCCCAACCCTCCCCCACCTGCCCCCTGGCTTGTTGACCTTGAAAAACCCAGACAATATTGCCCCATGAAAAATCCTGGAATAGTAGAACCAGTAGAAGGAGCACAGCAGTCTTTGACCTCGGGAGTCTAGAGAGATCAACTAGAAGGGTCCCTCTTGCTGTGGCTGAAGGGGTCCAGTGAAGGACCAGGGGCATTCAGCAAGCTGTATTTCAGTGGACCAGCAGGAGATCCTGAGCCCCAGGGGTGTAGAGACAGCTTTGAAAACAAAAATGTTGGTGCCTCTCTCTCTCTGATAACTATGTAATTCTTTGTTCAGACAGATAAAGGCCTGTCTTTTGATGTCTGTGTTTTATTTGCTGTTTATATAATGTACGTTTGTAATTTCTGTTTGTATTTGCTCTGATGTTCAGGGTGCTGACTCTCCCCCCTGAACCAAGTGAATGATATGTGCATATTTAATTAAAATAAGACTGTAAATTCCTTTAAGTTGAGTTCCTTAGAAAAGCAGATCAAAGAACCTGTGCTAGCAGCCTTCCTGTGTGCTTTTGGTGTTGCTCTTTTACCCCCACAACAGCAGCTAGCAACATTGTTGTTACACCTTGATTTCCAACTCTTTGCCACCACAAAAAGAGCTGGTAAAATATTTCTGTATATATAGGTCCTTTTCCCATTTGTATCAACTCTTTGGGATACAGCCCTAGAAATGGTATTGTGGATCAAAGGGAATGCATATTTTTTTTAAAAAAAATTAATTCTTTATTTAATATTTTTAGTTTTCAGCATTAATTTCCACAAGATTTTGAATTACAAATTTTCTCCCCATTTCTACCCTCCTCCCCACTCCAAGATGGCACATATTCTGATTGCTCCTTTCCCCAGTCAGCCCTCCCTTCTGTCACCCCACTGCCCCCCATCCCCTTTTCCCTTACTTTCTTGTAGGGCAAGATAGATTTCTATGCCCCATTACCTGTATATCTTATTTCCCATTTGCATGCGAAAACAACTTTTTTTTGAACATCTGCTTTTAAAACTTTGAGTTCCAAATTCTCTCCCCTCTTCCCTCCCCACCCACCCTTGGAAGATATACTCCAGGTTTTTTTTTTTTTTTCACCATTGCTTTCTAATAGACCTTTTGTACCACCCACACCCCCTAAGAAGGCAAGCAATTCAACATAGGCCACACATGTATCATTAGGTAAAACCCTTCCACAATACTCATGTTGTGAAAGACTATATTTTGCTCCCTCCTATCCTGTCCTCCTTTATTCAATTTTCTCCCTTGATCCTGTCCCTTTTGGAAAATGTTTGCTTTAGATTACTTCCTCCCCCATCTGCCCTCCCTTCTATTATCCCCCTTTTTTATCCCCTTCCTCCTTCTTTCCGGTGGGGAAAAATACCCAATTGAGTGTGTATGGTATTCCCTCCTCAAGTCAAATCTGAAAAGAGCAAGTTTCACTCATTCCCCCTCACCTGCCCCCTCTTCTCTTCCAACGAACTGCTTTTTCTTACCACTTTTACATGAAATAATTTACCCCATTCTATCTCTCCCTTTCTCTCTCTCTCAATATATTCCTCTCTCAGCCCTTAATTTGATTTTATTTTTTTAGATATCATCCCTTCATATTCAACTCACCCTGTGCCATATTCTCTTCAGCTACCCTAATACTGAGGTCTCATGAATTATACACGTCATCTTTTCATGTAGGAATTTAAACAAAACAGTTCAACTTTAGTAAGCCCCTTATGATTTCTCTCTCTTGTTTGCCTTTTCATGCTTCTTTTGATTCTTGTTTTTGAAAGTCAAATTTTCTCTTCAGTTCTGATATTTTCACTGAGAAAGCTTGAAAGTCCTCTATTGTATAGAAAATCCATATTTTGCCTTGGAACATGATACTCAGTTTTGCTGGGTAGGTGATTCTTGGTTTTAATTCTAGCTCCATTGACCTCCGGAATATTGTATTCCAAGCCCTTCGATCTCTTAATGTAGAAGCTGCTAGATCATGTGCACCACCTCCACAGCTCTGAGGGTGGTAGTCCACCGCAAACTCCTTTCACTATGTCCCAGTAGTTTTTCCCACTAACCTTCTCAGTTGCCTTTGGGGTTTGTGGGTTGAGAGGTCTGGTAACTTCCACAGTTCACTGATTCAGGGTGCTACGCCTGCTCCTCCTGGCTCCAATTCTGGTTGTTCCTTGCGCAGCCCATGCTGGGCTCTTCTCCACGCCGCTCCCATCTCCATGTGATAGTCCCTTCCCAGGGACCATCCAGGCTGTCCTGGGCTGGAGCCCTGCTTCCCATAGCTATTTTGTTGGCCCTAGAATTCGTTCAGAGCCATTTTTTGTAGGTGTTTGGAGGGAACTGGGGGGAGACCTTAAGCGAGTCCCTGCTTTCCAGCTGCCATCTTGGCTCCACCCTGGGTATGCATATTTTTATGGCCCTTTGGGCATAGTTCCAAATTCCCTTCTAGAATGGTTGGATCAGTTCATAACTCCACCAACAATCCATTATTTTTCAAATTTTCCTGTATCTTCTCCAGCATTTATAATTTTCCTGTTTTGTCATATTAGCCAGTCTGACAATGACTGTAATTCTTGTTCAAATAAGTACTACCTTAGGGCAGCTAAGTGGTGCAGTGAGTAGAGCACCGGCCCTGGAGTCAGGAGGACCCGGGTTCAAATCCAGACTCAGGCACTTGACACATTTGCTAGCTGTGCGACGGTGGGCAAGTCACTTAACCCCAATTGCCCTGCCTTTCCCTCTGCAAAAACAGAGAAAAAAAACAAACAAGTACTACCTTTTCGATAACCTGCCCTGTAAACCTAGGTTTCCTGTATGTCTTCTTACTGAAAGGAGCTTTTTTTTTCTAAAACAGACTACTATAATAATTATGTAACAACTCTAGTCTTTTGAAAAAATCCCTCAATCTTTGCATCTGCTTATCTAATAAGCCAACCTTAACACTGGGAGATGTTTACCCCTGAATGCTATTAAGGGTCCAGATAAATACTTATCACATGGATAGTGAGGAAAGTAAAAACAAACAAACAAACAAAAATCTATCATAACAAGAAGTAAACTTAGCTGTTGTCATGAACTTAAGACTTTAAGTGGAAAAGGATAGAGAGGATAGCACCTTAGTCTTGGAGTTGAAAGATATAGGCTCCAATTTTTACCCCAGCACTTACTAACTGTACATTTATGGACAAATCCCTCAATGTCTCTTAGCCTCAATCTCCTTATTTAATGAATCAACAAGCATTTATTAAGTTTCTACTTTAGGCCAGGCATGGTATTAATTGCTGGAGCCATAATGACAAAAATGAAATTGTCATGTTCAATGTGTTTGTACATGCATATCCTATATCAGATTACGTGATAGTGGAGGGGTGAGGAAGGGAGGGAGAAAAAATTTTGGAATTCAAAATCTTATAAAAGTAAATGTTGAAATCTATCTTTACATGTGATTGGCAAAAAATACTATTAAGTGGGAAAAAAAGAAAAAAAAGAAAATATCAAAAATGAAAGTCATGGCCCTAAAAGAACTTACATTCTAATAGAGGCTACATTTTTGCATATAAGTATTTATGGCTTGGATATTAAATAAATACAAATTATTTTTGGAAGAGAGGATACTAGCAGCTGAGAGGAATCAGGAAAGCTTCAGGTCAATGGTCTCTTTTGAAGTGAATTTTGAAGGAAACTAAGGGTTCTAAGACATGGAGGTTAGGAAGGAAAAGGTTCAAAAAATAAGGACGACAGTCTTAATGTCTACCTTCCAGGGTTATTGTAGAAATAAATACAAAATATTAAAGCTTTATGCGTCAATTGTCATTTAATTGAACATGGTCCACAGTAGAGATTAATAGATAAAAGGATACCTAGAGTTAACGAGGTGGTAAAGTGGATAAAGGTCTAGTCTTAAAGCCTGAAAGACAAGAGTCAGAATCCTGTTTCTGACATTTCTTACCTTCGTGACTTCATTCAAGCTGCTTAACTTCTCTCAGCCTCGGTTTCTTCAATCATAAAATGGGGATCATAAATGAATTTCTCTTCATAGAGTTATGAGAATCAAATCATATTCAAAATGTGAAAGGTTCAGTATAACCCTTAAAGAACTACATACATATTAGCTATTATTCTTGCTAGTACTAAAGCAGGCGTATATATTTTTTCATGATTTAGGAGCTCCCATGTATCTATTAATGGTTCCCAGAATTTTGAGCCAGTTTCCCAAGGCATCATGGAACCTGAACTCTTTGCGCTACCCCACATTTTTCATTAACCCCAGAAAGCAGAATGTTAGTGTTGTGAAGCATACAAACATTCTTTTGCCCACACTTCTAAAGTATGACTAACAGAAGCCTTTGGAATGAAATGATGAACTTGAGGTCATATCCTCTTACCCATTACCAGCATAATGAGACATACAGTCTCTCCTAATTAAATTAAAAATGCTTTGGGGAGTTTTTAGTCATATTCTCAAATAACTTTATGATTTGAATATGTTTCTGTTTAATTACTTTAGGTCATTTTATCAAATGCATTAATTCAGAAGCAAATGCATCCTTGAGGGAACTCATTGCTGTAGTATGTGGAGTGTGATCCAACATAACACTCTGCAAAATTGCCAGTGAAGTTTTTCCCCCTTTTTTCTTGATCCAAATAGCCTTTAAAGTGAATTTCTGTTTAACTTAAATATAAAAAATCAATATGTACCATACTCTACTAATTAACATGACTTATAGAAAAAAGGAAAAAAAAAGTAAATTCATTTTTTAAAATTATTTGGGAATAAGCAATGGTTAATTTAATTACTTCTTTTTATAGTCATAACAAGGTCTTAAGAAATCAAGTTATCTTTCCTGCAGGATCACATAAACTCTGATCTCCTTCCATAGGCCAAATTTATAGTTAGCTTAATTTTACAATTACACATGTAATTATAGAATTGCAGAGGCAGAAGGGAATTTAGAAGTAGCCTGCCCCAATCCATACATTTTACACGTGAGGAAACTGAAAGTCCCAAGATGTGGAGTGATTTACTCAAGAATAATAACTAGTTACTTGCAAGAGCTGGTAGTAGCATTCAATGTTCTTTCTATTTAGGCCCCACAACAACATAAGATCTTTAAATTTACACATACGCTCCATTATGCTGTGTTTAAAGATTAATGTACTTTAAAAAAAAAATATAACAGATCTACGGTTATTCATGTACATTTCAAATTCAATAAAATTATTTTTTCTTCCTTAGATATATTTCTCTTTTTTGTCCAACCGTTTTATGTTTCTTTCCCTGTCTGTGACCTTTTATCTTCCTCATGATACTTTTATTCTCTTTTCTTCTACAAACTCTAAAAGACTGATTAAATGAATGAATGATTGAAAGCATGTAAGCCCTTAATGTTTATTCCAAGTATTGGGGATATAAAGATAAAAATAATACAGGCCCTGCCCTCAAAGTGCTTACATCAGAACCAGGGAGACAATGAATATATGTGAGTGGTAGTCAAGGAAGAGAGCTGCGGACTTGAAAATCACTGTGCAAAGTTGTTTTTTTTTATTCTTAAACTGGATATTTAAGGAAGAAATGAAAAGCATTTTATTGGATTTGGAATGTACATGAGTAACTTTAGATCCATTGCATTCTTTCTCCCCAAACAGTTACAACATCATTAACATAGTATGTTGATGCCTATGCTTGGATTTAAGTGATCTTATATTGTGTGGGATGTCTATTATTATTATCATCACCACCACCACCACCACCACCACCACCACCACCACCACCACCACCACCATCATCATCATCATCATCAGCTAGGTGTTGCAGTGGATAGAGTGCTGGGCCTAGAATGAAGAAGACCTGAGTTCAGGTGTTCAGGTCTGGCCTCAGAGACTTACTTGCTGTGTGACCCTGGGCAAATCACTTAACCCTGTTTTCCTCCATTTCCTCATCTGTAAAATGAACCAGAGAAAGAAATGGCAAACCACTTCAGTATTTTTGCCAAAAAACTTCAAATAAGGAAACAAAGAGTTGGAAATAACTGAAACTACTGAACAACAAAATTATTATTTCTGTTGTTATTAATGGAATAATAGAATTGTCAAATACCAGTTGAGTTCCTTGTCCGTGTTAGAGTAAGTTAAGAACTCATATATTTGTGAAATACTACTAGTCCTGTACACTCAGCATAGTCCTATCTCCTCCCTGCCATAGGTTTATATGGCAATATCAGAGGTGGGACTTAAAGCAGGGCTTGATAATTCTAAGCCCAATTCTTTACCTACTACACAAGCTAACCTCCATGTATCTGAAGCATATTGTTGCTGCTGTTGTTTGTCCTTCATTTTCAAAGAGGATCAATAATATCACAGAGTGATGTCGTGACTCTTGTGTGAATTGAATTTAAGTGAGGCAGAGTTGCAGAAAATCATTGGCCTCTCTCTCTTCCAGAGTCATCAAGGTGCAGTGGTAATACAAATGTCAGAATAACTGGCCATGAGCCAGAAGGCAGTGGATGACCTTGGTGCCTTCAATGTCTGACCAAGCTCTAAGTGCTCCATAGCATCTGTTTCCTCCACCTTCATGGCTATTGGAAGAAACTGTTGGTATCTGCCCATTCCACCAAGGTAAGTCTTATTTTCATTCATCCATTCTATCAGGGACAATCTTCACATGCTTGGAGTAGACATCCCCTAATCACCAAAAGGTTTGAGGCCTGTTGGTTACCCTCAACTTGACTTAGCCAATCTATCTGCAGACACAATTTTACAAGCGTGTGGTCATTGTGCATATTACAGTTTTTGGAGCCACATGTGAGTGTTGAGTGCCAGGAGGACTCTAAAGTTGAATGAGCAAAGAGCCATTCGTCCTCTTTGAACACTATATACACCTCAGTTAGGGTCACGATGGATAGAGTTCTGGGCCTAGAGTCAGGAAGATTCATCACCTGAGTTCAAATCTGTCCACAGATACTTACCAGCTATGTTACCCTAGGCAAATCGCTTAACCCTGTTGGCCTCAGCGTCTTCATCTGTAAAATTAAATAAAAAAGAAAATGGCAAAACCACTCCAGTATCTGAGGGGTAAATGTTTAATAAATGCTTATTGAACTGAATTGCACTTATTTCTATGCATGTCCTGTCATCTCACTAGACTATAAATCCTTTTACAACACGGACTGTATTGTTTTCCATTTTTCTATCAATTGTACCCCTTAAAGCCTCACCAGAAACTGTCTAATCAAGACTTATTGAACCAAACTGAATAATACATTGAATTTGATTTAATTTCCAGTGTTTTAAAACATTAACACATATATTATCTAACTGAATCCTCATACTTACCTTGTGAAGCAATGAAGGTATATTATCATCATCCCACTTTAGTTGATTAGAAATTGCAGATCACAGAGATCAGATGTCTTTGCTCACTTGGTTAGTAACTCTTCTGACTTGAACCCAGTTCTCTCTTGCCTACAGTAAGTTTAAGATCATAATATCATTAATGTAGAGCTTGAAAGGTCCTTAGGGGCCAACTCCATTATTTTAAAAATAGGAAAACTGAAGTACAAAGAGCTTAAATGACTGGACAAGTATCATATAGCAGCTAGCTAATATGTATCTCGGACATAATTTGAACTCAGGTCTTTCTGACTCCAAACCCAATGACCTATCCTCTGTCCTACCTAGATAGCTCTTTCATGATACTTACCTATGTGGAAAGTTGTCAAAAATTCTTTCAACATATATTATTTCATTCCATTCTCAAAACAACAGCTTAAAGAATAAAGAAAGAATTTGACAATTAGGAGTTCCTTGGTCATATTAGATAATGCAGTTTCAGTACATTAGTGGAGATCAGAACCTTATTGTCAATAAAGAGTGAATAGATGATAAGGCAAAAAACAATTAACAGGATAAATATGAGAAGGTTGTCAAGGAATAAAAGGAGAGAAATAAGATAGTAGTTAGAAAGAGTAGAAAGTTTCACTGAAGATCATCTATTATTTTACTGAGTTCTGTCTTTCCATTCTCATCTGCTGCTCTACCTACTTTAAACTTCAATAAACAAGGTGTCTCTGACAGGTAAAGCTCAACACTTCTGATTTCATCATCAAGCTGCTAATTTAAGTTTTAATTGACACTACCTCATTTAGCCTCCTCTTCCTTCTGATTGCAGGCCTTGAGGATAAGAGTACCAAACTCCTCCCAATGCCTTCCTTTACAGAGGGCAGAAACTGGGAGTTCCAGCTCACTTTATTCTGCACCTGTGGCTTTGCTCTTTCAACTCCAAAAAATAAAATACCAAATGTTGGGTTCCCCCTGATGCCCTTTCTTCCCTTCTCCCTTTCCAGCCTTCTTTTGTGTATTGTATAAAATCCTTGAGAGAGAAAGTGAGACATGAAGAGAGAGAGAGAGAGAGAGAGAGAGAGAGAGAGACCTCTCTCTTGACAGAGTCCTCCTTAATAGACTGATCTTTCACTGGGAAGATGGTCATATACCTGGGAGCCAGAGTGGCTTCAGAAAGTGCTAAGGAACAGTCCATACGGTGTTTGCTACCCAACGACTCCAGGAGAAATGCCAGGAACAGAACAGAGGTCTGTACATAATGTTTGTAGATCTGACCAAGACGTTTGATATTGTCAGTTATGAAGGCTTATGGAAAATTATGTCAAAATTTGGTTGTCTGGAGAAGTTCATGAGCATTGTATGTCAATTTCACGATGGCTTATTTGCCCAGGTTGTGGATAATGGACAATGCTCTCATGCTTTCCCAGTCACCATGGAGTGAAACAAGGCTTTATGCTTCCTGCCATGCTCTTTAGCATGTTTCCAACCATGTTGCTTTCAATAAAGACGAACACAGAATCAAAGCCAACTACTATATTGATGGCAAATTCTTCAACTTGAAAAAGCTACAAGCTAAGACTAGAGTGGAGGGAGTGTTGCTGTGTGATTTTCTGTTTTCTGTTTGCAGGTGATTGTGCATTCAATGCAGCCTCTAAAGCTAGGATGCAACAAAGTATGGATCAATTCTCTGCTGCTTCTGCTAATTTTGGCCTAATAATTAACACCAAGAAAACATAGGTGCTTCATTAGCCAGTAACATACCATTCATACATAGAACCATCACTTATAGCAAATAGAGAAGTTTTGAATACTGTGGATAAGTTCACTTACCTTGGTAGTGAACTTTCCAGAGATGTACACATTGATAATGAGGTTGGCACATGCATTGCCAGAGCTGGACTAGTGTTTGAGAGGCTCCAAAGGAAAATATGGGAGAGAAGAGGTATTAGACTGACTACTGAAAGTCTACAGAGCTGTTGTGCTATGCCAAGAAATTGAATCATTTCCATTTGAATTGTCTTAGGAAATTTTGAAGATCTCCTGGAAGGATAAGGTACCAGACACTGAGGTCCTTTCTCAAATTAAACTCCTAAGCATTCAAAGTCTGCTTCAGAAAGCACAACTTCACTGGGCTGGCCACATTGTTCAAACGTAAAATGTATGCTTGCCAAAAAGACTTTTATGGAGAACTAACACAGGGCAAGATTTAACATGGTGGTAAGAAGAAGCAATACAAGGACACTGTCAAGGAATTTCTTCATATCTTTAAAATCAATTGTGTGACAAAGGTGACACTGGCACAGAACTACTCAGCATGATATGCCCACATCAGAGAAGATGCTGTGCTCTATGAGCAAAGTAGATTTGAAACAGCTCAAAGGAAACACAGGATACGCAAATGTAGAGAATCCACTCCAAATGTTCAGACTATTTGTGCCCAACCTGTCATAGAGCATTCCAAGCTCATATTGGTCTAATCAGCCAGAGTCAGACACATCAAAACTTGACTTTAGCATAGTGATGTCATTTTGGTCTTCTTTGAGAACAAAGGACAACAACTATAAGCTCCTTAAGGACAGGCAATATCTTCAAATTAATTGTATACTGCCCCCCAGCAACTCAGTACTTTAAACATTGCCTGGCACATATTAGGGGTTTAATAAGTATTTCTTGAATTAAATTGGATTCCTAGAAATACAGAGATGGTTTTAATTTCTAATTTCAACTCAGGACAATTTTCACATGGTTATGGAGTTAGCAAAAAATACAAAGAAACAGTGATCGCACACCTATCCACCAATCAATAAGGATCTATCAAGTACCTTGAGCCACTGGTCTAGGAACAAGATGGTACAAAGGCAAAGAGTGAATCAACCTTTACTATAAGAAGCCCACATTCTAACAGGGAAGACAACAAATAAACATAGAATAAACATAAAAAAATTAAATGCAAGTTAGTTTTGGAAGGACACACTAGCAGTTGTTGGGGGGAAAGCTGATATCAAGGGTGATATTTGAGTTTAATATTGGAAGAAGAGAGATATTAGACTAGTTTGAGAAGAGGAAGGACTTCATTCTAGGCTTTGGAGTGCTACATTGAAATAAAGAAACCAATAGCGTTTAGACAAATGATTTACTTAGCAATACATATAGTTGCAGAACACACCATGCTCAAGGGTCTCAGTCACCAAGAACCCAGAACATTGGTCTTTACCCAGTTAATATACAGTTTGGAGGGAATAAAAAACAGAATGAAGGGTTAAGACACCTCGTTTCTTGTTTATTGGAGGAGGGGATCAAAAGACAAGGAGGTGAGGGTGACAGTTGGCTGGAGGGGATTGAGAGCCATTCAGGAGACACTGAGGAGAGAAAGATAAAAGGGGTTGTTTTATGACATTCTTAAGTTGGGTGATTCTTGGGAGGGGGGAGTAATCTTGTTACTTCTCCAAACTCAGGTGACTTTGAGACTTAATTTCACAAAATGGTGGATAAAGGTAAAATGGACTCACTAAAGCTATTTCAAAATTACAGAGGAAAACCATAGTAGAAGTACAGACGTGGGAACTGGAATGTGTCATAAAAACATAAGAGAGGCCAGCTTGACTGGATCATAGAGTGTGAGATGGAAATTAATGAGGCTACATACACAGCTTTGTGTCAAGTTATGCAGAACAAAATCTAAAAAGACATTTACCTATAGCTTGTTCCTTAGGAAAACTGTTTACCTGTGCAATGTTCTTCACTTACAAATGTCTCACCTCCAATTATTCCCAATCCTTTGTATAATGCACCATGGTTAAAGAGATGATTCATCTCTGTTGCTCACATACAACATTCCATTCCTCATCTCCTTCATAACATTACACAGGCTACCTCATATTTCCATTATGTACTCTTTTCTTTCCTCTACTTCATGGAGTCCTTTTCTTCCTTCAAAATACAGCTCAACTACCATCTTCTTGAAGAAGCCTTAGTCAACAGGCTCAGTGGCTGTTGCCCTCCTTCCCCCGCAAAAAAATTGTAGTTAATTATATTGTGCCTGTGTGTATGTGTGTGCCCCAAATTTGTATTCAAAGTATTTAGGCCAGTTTTAAGCCTTAATAACTTTTGAAATCTAAATGCTATAAACTTGCAAAAAAGGTTAGATAGTAAAAGTAACATTAAGAGACAGAGAGCTGAGGACGAAGTGGATGAATTCACAAAAAGAATATTTTATTTTGGAGTCCATCTCCATAGGCCACCTCTCCTAAGTAGCCAATATTCGACAGAGTTTTGAATAATCACTTTTGCTGAAGAAAAACAAGAAAGTCTACTAAGGCAGGAATTTCTAAAACTCCAAGGAGTGTTAATACCTAAATTATGTGGCGGAGCTAGGGAAAATAATTTTGTAAAGATATGATATAAGTAGATGATATAAATACACTTTTGTATTACATCATTTTCCAATTATTGTATTTAATATAATTTGAAGATTCTGATATTTATGGTAAGAATCATTATTTTGAAAGAGTGGTGATTTCATCTGTATGGGTAATCCCAACACTGATACAGATCCCAGCCCCACTATTGCATCCATCCACTGGTGCTTTCAGGGATGGCCTTCTTAAATTGCTGCTGCAAGTTATAATAACCACCTGTTTGTCAAGATTCTGGTGATGATCAGATCCTCCTGAATTTAGTTAGACAGGGACTAAAATGAAAGAAGTCAAGAATGTATTTCCATGAAAGAAAGAAATGCTTCAAATATAGGGACGTTGAGGGACCCTCTAGGATATTAGGACCTCTCAGAGCTTATCATCATTTTACGTACCCTTTGAGATCCCAGGGTTACCTCCACACCACCCTGGAGCATAAAAGTAAGGA
Source organism: Trichosurus vulpecula (assembly GCF_011100635.1). Lineage (NCBI taxonomy): Eukaryota > Metazoa > Chordata > Mammalia > Diprotodontia > Phalangeridae > Trichosurus > Trichosurus vulpecula. The sequence goes on along the minus strand of NC_050574.1, from coordinate 242,913,557 downwards.
TAGAGAATTTAGAAGGGATTTTGAACATTTAGTACATATTTATTTGATTCCCATTCTGTTCTTTAATGAAAATAAGGACTATATGCATTGCCTCTTTGAGAATCTTTCTTAGATCTTTAATAAAAATAGTCTCCTTGCTCAGGATTTTCAGTTTTTTAATTTTTTATCTGCGGTGAAAGAGCACTTAGAAAATGTAACAAACTGCCAATTTCCCAGTAGTACAGCATTTCATTCTAACAGGCAAGAAGGACAGATTATTTATTTTTCCCTCAAGTCAAATCCAGAACATTAGAGTGAGAACCTAGCTACTCTAGCAAATAAATCCTTAGTCTCTAAACATAAAAAGATACAAAAGAGAAATGCCAGCATTTCATTCCAGAATCTGATTGCAGTCATGCTTTTGCAAAGTCTCCAGATTTTCCAGTTGGTTTCACAAGTATTAGGAAACAACAAAACAACATATTACTTTCTGGGTTTGTTACTTTGTTCTTTTAAACTTTGGAATAACTAGTAGGATACGATTCTGAAAGTGATCAATTACAATACAAATTATTTTGAATTTTAGAGTTGGAAGGTCGTATCAATCCCTCCTGGTACCCAGTTCAGTAATCCTCTCTATATCACTGATAGAGCTCTACTTGAACATATCCAATGACAGGGAGATCTCTAGCTAACAGAGACAGACAGTGGGAGAGGGCTCCATTAAAACTGAATATTTTTTTCCAAACTCCTTAGAGGGAAATCACTTAACCTTCCCACACCATCTTTTTGCCCCCACTCACAACCTCAACTGACACTTCATTCACTATTTTAGTTCTTCAATGGGTCTGATGATATTACTTGATATGGACACTTCCCCACTAGTGGAAGAGATCACAACCTATCTATCTGTCTCTGTCCTATAAATCTTTGATCTGGGGGTCTTCCTCTAAGTGGGCTAAAGAGTAACATATTGCCACATCCCTGTGATGAGTCGTTTTATGCCACTATTTCACAAACATTAATTGGCAATGTGCTGGAGCCTCCCAATACCCACCGTGTACATCTCCTACTACATAGGTAACTAGTGTTTCACTAAATGCTGGAGATAGAAATATGAAAGATAACCCTTGTTCTCAATAACGTGTAGGAAGCTTCATCAGCAGGGCAGATATCAGTCGTCACAGACTTAGTAGGTAGTAAGGCTCGGCGTTCTTTAAGGTACAATGGCAGTTTAGATAGTAAGTGAAAAGCTGTAGATGTGGATTCCTTGCTCATTCAAGTGGCTTGAACAGTCATAACTGTCTGACAGCCAGGAAGTTGAAGGGACTGTTGGAAAGAGGGCAGTTCCCTTGAAGATAGGAGTGTAAAAGTTGCTTCAGAATCCCTCCTATGGGTCTGAAGATAAGAGAGTACTATCCAGTTAAGGAGGAAGAAAGTTGGCATAAAGTTTGAGGAGAGGAGATGATCTCAGTGGAGTTGGACTGGGGCAGGAGGAAAGGCTCCCCTCTTCCCTCTGGCTCCCAATGGGATTTGTGGAGGAGGGACAGGGAAGGGCAGGACATTCAGTAGCTCAATGATATCCTCAAATGATTGCATATGGCAGATTTCACCATCTATAAGAAATTCCTCATCAATCTTGACCATAGACAAGGTATCCTTCTTTACAGTGGGAAAAATTACAATCTATTTTAGATCTTAGGTGACAGAAATTATCAGAGGATCATCAAATAAACTGAGCAATATAGGTATGTAGCAATATATCATATCTCTGCACAGTCTTTTCATGATTGTAACATATTCATGACACAGAGCTGGGTTAGTAAATTCAGTGAGCCACTAGTTGTGCTAGAGGAAAAGGAGGAAAAAAAATCAAACTATTTGTTTTGCTTCATTTAGACAGAAGTATGATTGATGTAATAAACATTTTGCTTCTTTTTTGGCCAATTGTGATGTCATGTGAACAAAACCAAAGATAGGCTTTACTTTAATTGTTATAAATCTTCAATATCTGCCATAATTCTATTAACAAACTCATAGTTTGATATAGGAATCTAGCAGGTAAAAATTAGACTGGCAGCTATAAAAGTTCATCTCACTTAGAAAGTGAGGGAAGAAGCCTAGGATAGACAAAGATTTCATACATGACTTTATTTCTTGCTAGTTCAGATAAGAAAAATTATTTCAGCTTGAACAAACAGCTAAAACAACTACCTACAGAAGACAAAGAGATATGGCTCTCAGTGACCAGAAATCTCATGCTAGCAATTACAGGAAAGAGGAACTGCTCCCCAAATTGATCAGTTTGCATCAATCAAGAATATACACATATTATTTATAGATGATGCCTATTTTTCATATTTCTCAATTATAACACGACACCTATTCCATATTTTCTGGTTTTCCTATGTTTATGTATGTATACATGATTGTATTTGTGTGTGCATGTGCATGTGTGTGTATACATGTGTGTGTGAGGTTAAGTCACACGTAACTTTTGGGAGAAACTAGCATTTAAAAAGATAATATCCAATTAAACATTTATGTGAGCAAATAATGGGATGGATAATTGTTCTTTCATTAAATATGAATAAGATCTGCTTCTACAATGAACAAAAATAAATTATTATGGGATAGGGAAAAGGAGGGGACACATTACCAGCGGTGGGACACATGGATATGGTACAATAGGACATAGAGTCAATATGACATCAGTGTCATCATGTCATTCAAAGACCATAAATTTAGAACTGGAAGTGATCTTACAATTTTTATTTTTTTTTATTTTACAGAAATAATAAAAAAATACATAATAAGAAAAGAAAGCTATAAACTTAAATATTAAAATTGAACAAAAATAAGACAAGAGAAAGTGTCATGTGCACAAGAGAACACAGGAAAGGATTCAGAACATATAGCAATAACTCATCATTTCAAGAAAGTCTACATATCAAATACCATGCATTACTTTGAAAGCTGTACTTTTTTGCTTTGCTTCCTTTTAGGTTTTCTTTTGTTCTTGGCTGTATATTTTTTACTCTGTTCTTTTATCCCCCTTCCTCCCCCCTACCTACCACCACAAGGCAACAATTAAGCATGGATATATTTATTTTTTTATTTTTATTTTTTTTAAATTTATTTAACATATTTAGTTTTCAGCATTGATTTTCACAAGAGTTTGGATTACAAATTTTCTCCCCATTTCTACCCTCCCACCCACTCCGAGATGGCATATATTCTGGTTGCCCTGTTCCCCAGTCAGCACTCCCCTCTGTCACCCCACTCCCCTCCCATTCCCTTTTCCCTTCCTTTCTTGTAGGGCAAGATAAATTTCTATGCCCCATTGCCTGTGTATCTTATTTTCTTGTTGCATGCAAAAACATTTTTGTTTGTTTTTGAACATCTGTTTTTAAAACTTTGAGTTCCAAATTCTCTCCCCTCTTCCCTTCCCACCCACCATCCCTAAGAAGTCAAGCAATTCAACATAGGCCACATGTGTATCATTATGTATAACCCTTCCACAATACTCATGTTGTGAAAGACTAACTATATTTTGCTCCTTCCCAACCCATCCCCCTTTATTGATTTTTCTCCCTTGACCCTGTCCCCTTTCAAAAGTGTTTGTTTTTGACTACAGTCCACCCCCATCTGCCCTCCCCTCCATCATCCCCCCCATTGTTTTTTTATCTTCTTCCCTCTTCTTTCCTGTGGGGTAAAATTCCCAATTGGGTATGTATGGTATTCCCTCCTCAGGCCAAATCTGATGAGAGCAATGTTCACTCATTCCCCCCTCATCTGCCCTCTCCCCTTCTCCCACAGAACTGCTTCCTCTTGCCACCTTTATGGGAGATAATCCATCCTATTCTATCTCTCCTTATCTCCCTCTCTCAGTATGTTCCTCTCTCATCCCTTAATTTGATTTTATTTCTTTTAGATATCTTCCCTTCATCTTCAACTCACCCTGTGTCTGCTCTCTCCCTCTCTCTCTCTTTCTCTCTCTCTCTCTCTCTCTCTCTCTCTCTCTCTCTCTCTGTATATATATATATATATATATATATATATATATATATATATATATATATATATATACATATATATATACACACATGCACACATAGATATATACATACATACACATTCACCCATATATATACATAAACATATATGTATGCATATTCCCTTCAGCTACCCTAATACTGAGGTCCCATGAATCATACACATCATCTTTCCATGTAGGAATGTCAACAAAACAGTTCACCTTTAGTAAGTCCCTTGCAATTTCTTTTTCTTGTTCTTTTTCTAGATTACCTTTTCATGCTTCTCTTGATTCTTGTGTTTGACAGTCATATTTTCTATTCAATTCTGGTCTTTTCACTGAGAAAGCTTGAAAGTCCTCTATTTTATTGAAAATCCATATTTTGCCTTGGAGCATGATACTCAGTTTTGCTGGGTAGGTGATTCTAGGTTTTAATCCTAGCTCCATTGACCTCCAGAATATCGTATTCCAAGCCCTTCGATCTCTTAATGTAGAGGCTGCCAGATCTTTGGTTATTCTGATTGGGTTTCCACAATACTCAAATTGTTTCTTTCTGGCTGCTTGCAGTATTTTCTCCTTGATCTGGGAGCTCTGGAATTTGGTGACAATATTCCTGGGAGATTTCTTTTTGGGATCTACTTGAGGAGGTGATCGATGGATTCTTTCAATTTCTATTTTGCCCTGTGGCTCTAGAATATCAGGGCAGTTCTCCTTGATAATTTCTTGAAAGATGATATCTAGGCTCTTTTTTTGATCATGGCTTTCAGGTAGTCCGATAATTTTTAAATTCTCTCTGCTGGATCTATTTTGCAGGTCAGTGGTTTTTCCAAGGAGATATTTCACATTGTCTTCCATTTTTTCATTCCTTTGGTTCTGTTTTATAATATCCTGATTTCTCATAAAGTCATTAGCTTCCACTTGCTCCAATGTAATATTTAAAGTAGTATTTTCTTCAGTGGTCTTTTGGACCTCCTTTTCCATTTGGCTAATTCTGCTTTTCAAGGCATTCTTCTCCTCATTGGCTTTTTGGAGCTCTTTTGCCATATATATTTATATACAGATATTTACATATACATACACATATACATGCTCATATATACATATATAAACATATACTTTCCATAAGAGATTCTACTATTAATCTTGTTTTTATGCTTGTGCTTCTCTTTCTTCCTATCCCTCCTAACTCCTCTATTTATTTCTACCTGCTACCTTGCCCTCCTATTACTTAACCTACTCCCACTCCAGCAATCCCTCGCTTGCCCTCCCATTCCCCTAAATCTAAAGAAGGGTGTTTACTTCTCTACTGTCCTTTTAACCTATTTCCTCACCCTTCCCTCTAAAGATCCCTCCTTTATCCTCTCCCCCCTTCCTATTGCCTTGGAGTTTTCTTTTTTAAGTTTAGAATACTTTTATACTGTTCTAGATGTAAATGTACTTTCCTCTCTTAAACCCATTCCTGATGAAAGTAGGTTTGCAGAATTAACACTCCCCTCCCCCATCTAATTCCTCTATATTAGTTTTTCCTCTTGTATCTCATTTGTATAGGATAATTACTCCTTTAGCTGTTTTTGAGTGGTTTTACTTTTTAAGGCCATATCATATTCAGGTCTACCCCAATCTTTCTTATAAGCTACCTAATTACTAATAAACATCTTAGACATAGGTTTTACCTTTTCCACATATAAAAGATAAACATTCTATCCTTATTGAGTCTCTTGTAATTGATACCTTATATTTCTCTTGGCTCTTGTACATCAAATTTTCTCCTGAGTTCAGGGCTTTTTTTTTTAACAAAGTCCTGAAAGTCTGACAGTTAATCAAATACCCATTTTTTTCCATTCAAAATTATGCTTAGCTTTGCTGGGTATGGTATTTTCTGTCTTCCCACAGTTCAACATTAATCATTCCCATATTTTCTCATATTTTAGTATGCATAGTGTGAGATCAGGGTTGTTTTATATTTGTGTTTGTTTTACCCTTAGTGATTTGGAATATGTTTTCAGGTGGTCATTTACAATTTGCAATTTTGGAAATCTATTCAAATCCTTGGCAGAGTGCAGGGCCTGGAGTCAGGAAAACTTATCTTTCTGAGTTCAAATCTGACCTCAGACAACACTTACTATCTATCTGTGTGACCCTGGGCAAGTAAATTAAATCTGTTTACCTCAGTTTCCTCATCTGTCAAATGAACTGGAGAAGGAAATGTCAAATTACTCCAGGGGTCACAGAAAGTTGGACATGACTGAAATAACTGATCAGCAACAATCAACTCACTAATTATTTGAATATCACACTTTTACCAGTGATAGTTGATATACATATTTTCCCATCAATAATTCTGTTCTAATTCCATTTTCACTGAATTAATTTGAGCAAAAACATTTAAACTATGTGTAGTCCAAATTCTGTGTTTTATGTTTTATTATCTTCTCTAACCCTTGATTACTTAAGAATCTGCATTCACCCTTGCCATAACTGTGAAAAGTATATGTTCTTCTTCTTTTATAATTTTTTTAAGATGTGGCCTTTGAGTTTTAGCATGTTTGTCTTGAGCTATTGTTATATATGGTTTAAGATATTGGCATAAACCTAAATTGTGCCAAACCGCTTTCTAGTCTTCCCACAAGTTTTTGTTTAAAAAGAAGTCATTTATCATGCAGACCTTTTTATTGCTTTTGTTTCTTGCCGATCTAATCTGTTCTGCTGACAAAGTAATTTTATTAAGAAATACAGAATAGAAAATATATGATTTGACAATTGATACAATCATAAGAATATTTCTCTTCAAATTCACTAGAAACAAAAGCTTATCTTTCCTATCCCAAAACTTAACTTTTGGTAGTGACAGCAGTAAAATTAAACTAGGTACATTTCTATCCATTCATATTTTAAAATCATAAACAAAACCCTATCATCCCAATTGTTTTTAATTGGAACTTTGGGGCATGCAATTAGAAGACCATGAATTTATTGGGAAAGATAGATGATTTCAATCAACTTGTCATTTTACTGGGAAAAATAATATGTACTAACATTTAATGTTACAGTCGTAGACTGAAAAATCACAAGTGTAGTTATATGTATGTACATAATTTTATGTGTGTACATAGACTTTTATATATGCACATACATACATATATTCATGTTTTCAAACTTTGGTGGCATTAGGTTACTTTTTTGTTTGCCAATTTTAGTTGTATATATTCCTATTGTGTGTGTATGTCTACTCCTGAAGTTTTTTATTTTAAGAATTAATAAAAATCTACTTAACAAAATTCTTCAGAAATATGAGTTTTAGAAAAATCTCTTGAAAAAAGAGAAGGTAATTTTCCATAGCACTTCTGGTTGGTGTCATCATGTCAGGAAGATGGCTAAAAACCACTAACACCATCTTTGTTGGCATCTACGACCTAATATGATCTAGGGTGGTGAAGCTGAAGATAAAGCACCTGTGGCATGACATGTATGACACTTTTGAGACACTGAAGGAATCTGTATTCTGGAACTTCCACCCCAAACCATAACTCCGCATTCTGTAATCTACAGTAAAGCTAAGGATTTGGTACCAGTTTGTATGGCATGAAAATTGCATCAGAATAAAATACTATTCATTTTATGGATCTGATCCCCAAACATTTATTCTTTCCCCCAAACTTTAAATATTTCTATGAGAGATTTGTGGAATATAACAAATTACAGAAATGAGGAGAAACTGATGAAGATAAGTTCTTTGTGGAGTTAAGAAAGGCATTATTGGCAAAGGGTATTATATTACAATGAAAAGTCAAAGTAGAGTTTCCTTTAGGTAAATCAGAAAGTTGAAACAGTAACCTCAAATTCAGATTTGTATTGGAGGAAAACCCTGTAGGACAAGCCTTTGCAGTTAGCTGAAAACAGCTAAAGCCTATGCTTTGGTACATCAGGTTTGCCTGATCTCTCAACAACTATACACAGTGTATCAATGTTGAATTAACACAGTAGTAGTAGAACTGGGCAAATATTTCTTGAGTTCTGAGTGCTCAAGTTTGTGTTCTGCACATTCAAATCTTTTTCAGACTTGACCAAGCCCAAAACATTTGCTTGAAAGAGGCAGTTGCATGAACTTTTATTCTCGAATACTGCATAATTATTTATAAAACTGGTTCCTCTAAATCTTATATAATATTTTTAAAAGATCTTATTTCACCATTCTGTTTAGATTTCAATTTGTTGGTTTGCATTTGAACAAGCCATATTCTATTCTTGGAATGTGCTTTCCTCCCATTTCCACAACTCAGAAGTCTCATGTTTATTCAGGGTTCAGATTAGGTCACAATTTCTCTGTAAAACTTCTCCTAAATTCCGTAGCTATTAATGTTTGCTCTCTTCTCAAATTAGGTTGCATTTGTCTGTTATATTCGACCACTCCCTGATAATATAAGTTCACTGAAGTCAAGGACTGTTTCATTTTTTTTTATTTCTACCAGTGCCTAGCACTTGCTTCATTACAGACATGGAATAAATGGTTTGTTGATTGTTGAAATGCATTGAATTTTTATTTTGAATTGTGAGGGGATTGAAAAATTGTCACAAATAAAAACTTTTCAACTCTTTAATTCCTTTTTTGTGGAATGTTTTATTTATTTAATATTTTTAGATTTCAAAATTGATTTCCACAAGATTTTGAGTTGCAAATTTTCTCCCCGTTTCTACCCTCTCCTCCAATCCAAGATGGCATGTATTCTGATTGCCCCATTTCTCAGTCATCCTTCCCTTCTGGCACCCCACTCCCCACCATTCCCTTTCCCCTTACTTGCTTGTAGGGCAAGATTGATTTCTATACCCCTTTGCCTGTATATCTTATTTCCCAGTTGCATGCAAAAACAACTTTTTTTTGAGCATTTGCTTTTAGAACTTTGAGTTCCAAATCTCTCCTCTTCCCTCCCCACCCACCCTCCCTAAGAAGGCAAGCAATTCAACATAGGCCACACATGTATAAATATGCAAAACACTCCCACAACAATCATTTTGTGAAAGACTAACTATATTTCTCTCCATCCTATCCTGTACCCCTTTATTCAGTTTTCTCCCTTGACCATGTGCTTGGGTTTGATTTCCTCCTCCCCCTATCTGCCTCTCTTCTGTCATCCCCACTTTCTTATTCCCTTCCCCCTACTTTTTTGTGGGGTAAGATATCCAGTTGGGTGTGTATGTTATTCCCTCCTCAAGTCAAATCCAATGAGAGCAAGATTCACACATTCCTCCTCACCTGTCCCCTCTTCCCTTCCAACAGAACTGCTTTTACTTGCCGCTTCTGTGTGAGACAATTTACTCCATTCTATCTCTCCCTTTCTCCCTCTCTCAATATATTCCTCTCTCACCCCTTAATTTTATTTTATTTTTTAGATATCCCTTCATATTTAACTCATCCTGTGTATGTATATTACATTCAACTACCCTAATACTGAGAAAGGTATCATGAATTATAAACATCATCTCTCCTTGTAGGAATATAAACAAAACAGTTCAACTTTAGTGAGTCCCTTATGATTTCCCTTTCTTGTTTACCTTTTCATCCTTCTCTTGAGTCTTGTATTTGAAATTCAGATTTTCTATTCAGCTCTGCTCTTTTCATCTAGAAAGCTTGAAAGTCCTATATTTTATTGAAAATCCATATTTTGCCTTGGGGTTTTATACTCAGTTTTGCTGGGTAAGTGATTTTTGGTTTTAATCCTAGCTCCTTTGACCCCCAGAATATCATATTCCAAGGCCTTCCATCCCTTAATGAAGAAGCTGCTAGATCTTGTATCATCCTGATTGTGTTTCCACTCTACTCAAATTGTTTCTTTCTGGCTGCTTGCAGTATTTTCTCCTTGATCTGGGAGCTCTGGAGTTTGGCGACAATATTCCTAGGAGTTTTCTTTTTGGAATCTTTTTCAAGAGGTGATTGGTAGATTCTTCAAATTTCTATGTTACCCTCTGGTTCTAGAATATCGGGGTAGTTTTCCTTGATAATTTCTTGAAAGATGATGTCTAGGCTCTTTTTTTGATCAGGGCTTTCAGGTAGTCCAATAATTTTTAAATTATCTCTCCTGTATCTATTTCCAGGTCAGTGGTTTTTCCAATGAGATATTTCACATTGTCTTCCATTTTTTCATTCCTTGGGTTCTGTTTTATAATATCTTGATTTCTCATAAAGATACTGGCTTCCATTTGCTCCAATCTAATTTTTAAGGTAGCATTTTCTTTAGTGGTCTTTTGGACCTCCTTTTCCATTTGGCTAATTCTGCCTTTCAAGGCATTCTTCTTCTCATTGGCTTTTTGGAGCTCTTTTGCCATTTGGGTTAGTCTATTTTTAAGGTGGTATTTACTTCAGTAATTTTTTGGGTCTCCTTCAGCAAGTCGTTGACTTGTTTTTCATGATGTTCTTGCATCACTCTCATTTCTCTTCCCAAATCAGAGTGTGTGTCTGAGTCCATTTTTGTTACCTGTTCATGTTCCCATCCAACTACTCGACCTTTGAGCTTTTGTCAGGGTATGACTGCTTGTAGAGTAGAGACTACTTTGTTCCAAGCTTTACAGGCTGGGCTGCTGATTTCAAAGCTACTTCTGCTCCACCTTCATTGCAAGCTCTGCCACAGCAGTGCTCCTCCTCCTGCAAGAACAGCCAATGAGGACCTTGACCCAGATCCAAGCAGGGCAAAGCAAGACAACCCTGCTCTCTGTGAGATTCCTCCTACTGTGTGTGCCAGGGATTCTGGAGGCAGCTGACACTGGAGCTCTGGAAGCAGCCACAGGAGCTTCCTCCTGCTGCTGCTGCTGACACCACCACACTACCTCCTCTGCCCCCAGGGCTGAGGCTGGACCGCTAGCACCCCAAACCAGCTATTTTCCCACTAACCTGCTCTGTTGTCTTTGGTGTTTTGGGGTTGAGACATCTGGTAACTGCTACAGCTCTGTGAGTCATGGCCCCAACCCCTGCTCCAGCCCACTGCTGGTTTGGTATGTCCTGGTGTGGCCCATGCTGGGCTGTGCTCCGCTGCCAGCACTGTGCAATAGCCCCTTCCAGTGACCATCCAGGTCATCCTGAGTTGGAGACCTGCTTCCCTCTCCTATTTCTTGGGTTCTACAGCTCTAGAATTTATTCAGAGCCATTTTTTCAGGTGTTTGGAGGGATTTGGGGAAGAGCTTAAGTGAGTCCCTGCTTTCCAGCCACCATCTTGGCTCTGCCCCCCAAACTCTTTAATTCCTAAGAGACCATAATAACTCTAATGACGTCAAGAAGTTTGTTTCAAGAAAATACATGACTAATGTTAGTAAAAGCAAGGTTTACCCTCGTGTTGACAGAGGCTATGTCTCTGCTTCATTACTTTTACAAACATATACAAATTTCAAGGGGCAATTTGAGTTCAGGTTGTTTTTTTTTTATTATTATTCTACCCTACTAGAGCAGAGCAGCAGTGTAATACAGATGCCAGGATGGGATTTAGTCAGAAGACGTGGGTTCAAATTCAAGCTGTGGTATTTACTATATAACTTGGACAAGTCATTGGTTCTCAACTTTCTCATCTGTGAAATTAGGATGTTGGACAAGAATATGCTCCTAACCTATGAGATATAATCTAAAAGAATTAGTGAATCTAATAGCTCTCAGGTTTATTCATAATGTATTTATGTCAGATCACTGTAAAAAGTATTTTAAATATAATAAGCATACAACAATAACTAGTTTTAAAATGTACATATTTTTCATCAACATTTTTACATGGGTTTCCTTGAGAACAGTAGGTTTTCCACTATAGCAACTCCCCAAGTAGATGTTATATGAATGGATGCTATGGATATTTTCAAGTAAGTTCCTTTTCAGATACAGGTTTGAGTTGACTTCTGAAGACCCTACCATCTTTAAGTGTCCAGCAAGTATTTCAAATCTTAAGTTCATAATTTTTATCACATAAATATCAGACATTGAGGAAGATCATGTCACTGATTTGCAACTCAGGTTTACAACTGTAAAGTGACTCATCATTGCAGAGCTAATAAATCTGAGGAATTTAATGTATATGTTTCCAAAAAATTACTTGTCCTATTTTGGGATCAAGCTGCTTAGCTGTATGCTAGATGTATCACATTAAAGTTCTAGGTGAGGGCAAAGGAACATTTCTCCTTTTTACAACAACTTGATACCTTTTCTTTCTTTCTGTCCATTCAGTCAATAAATAGGATTATGCTTTGTTTCTCAAAAATTTATTTATCGTCTCTAGAATATCTTCAATTGTTATATTTCACTTTCCACTCTATATTTCATAATTTCTTACCTTCAAGAATCTGAAAAATTGTCCATGGATGAAAAATTATTTTCTTTTGATCATAACCAGAATAACACAATGGATTTATGTGTTTTATTTTATGTTTTAATCTTACCTACACTTCACTGTCAGTATTATTTTTAATGAACTTTTTTGGAAAAAAAAATATAATGACACTTTAAATATTCTTATCTATTTGGAAATAAGTTACAGCTATCCAAATGACACCTTGCCAGGTTGTAAATTGCCTTCTCAAAATTTACTTACAATAAAAAAATCAAAAAGGAATTGCACTGTACTGTCTGTGATAATATTCTCTCTTTAGAAGGCTATTGTTAACTCTTCAAAGAAAATATGACTTCTATAAGACTGTATCAGTAAGGCAAGATACATGAACTTGAGAATGACTGTGAACATGCCTGTATGGTTTGGAATGGCAAAGTATGAAAACTTCTCTAGGTAGAAGACAGAGGAAGTATAACATTTATTTAGACTCTAGAGGATAAAATCCCAAGACTGATAACTCCAATTTGATATAGAAGTAATCATATTCCAAAACCAGTAAGCCTGCCTCAATATAGCAACAAGGAAATTATAACACAGTATTATAGGAAGGAACCAAGTCATCCTGTACCCTCCACCCCCACCCCCATCCCCACTAGGGCCTTCCTATAAACAAGCTCTCATGAATCATAACTCTCTACTCAGCACTCTCTAATGTAGGTCTGCCAAAGCTGGTTCTCTCGACATTTGCTCTTCAGCACCTTCTTGATGTCTGCTGCCTCAGTGTCTTCTTCCCTTCAGTTCTGCATCTCTTAAGGTCTGTTCATCTTCAATTCTGATGCTCTCACACTTTGGACTCTCCTTATATAGAGTCCTAGCCAGCATCTGATTGGCTAGAACTCAGGTCTCTGATTGGCTGAATTCATGATTGACTAGAACTCAGTGCACATACCATTGGCTCTGGTCTTAGCAACTTGCCTTAAGGCCCTGAGGGCTTCACACCCAAATGGGCTTAGGACCTAGTAAGTAGAGGCTTTAGGCCTATGTAGAAACAAAGATATAATCATTCCCACCCAGCCCCACCTGAGGCCTATAGAAAGGCTGGGGAAGATCTTTGATTACACTAATACTACAAAGACAGAAAGAACCAGTGATTTTCCTTTGACAAATCTACTGCTTTTCTCCAGAGAAGATAGAGGGATACTTTCAAGAGCTCAGAAAACATCACAAAGTTTCTGCCATGGAGTAAATTTGAAATTTTAAGAGTGAATGAGAAATGGATTTTATGACTCAAATATGGGTGAAAGAAGGGGTTGTGTGAATTGTTGGTGGTACTATACTCCAAAGCTAAAATATAAGGGGGGGGGGGTGGTATCAAACAACACTAGGTCACTAGGTATACTAGGTATACTGGTAAATGTTTAACAACCAGATATCCAGAAAAAAGAATGTAATTACAATACACTTTTAAGTTGAATCTGCATTACTAATTTTTTTTTCTATCCCTAAGTCTAGACAATCAACAAAACAATACATCAAGCTTTATTTTGTAGCATTTCCTCATTTTCAAGGCATAGATGCTCACATTGAAATTTAACAATTGATTCTCAGCACACCACTGAATCTACAATTTAATCTAAATTTGGTCCAAAAGCTATGAGCAAAATTTCTCAGAATTCTATTCATATCAGATGAAGAAACTGAGTTGTCAATTCTATTTGGTTTTCAGCCTGGTTATTAGAGTGTTTGTAGTCTTATAGCTATCCTCCAGATTTCCCCTTTCTTCAAGTGTAGTCCTATATATTAACAAGAAAATAAAAGTTGTAAATTATTATCCATATTTTCTATAAATATATATTTTGAAATTGCATTGAAATAGCTGGAACACTGAGAGACCATGTCATTAGATGGAAATAGGTATGGAGTAGGAATCACATATGTAAATTTTATTTCGAGCTGTGTCTCTTACTAGGCATTTAAATTGAGCATATTATTTAACCTCTGATTCTGAACTTCAGTGTCCCTATTTCTAAAATTTGGATACAAGTTATATGTAGCTATATGCTCTAGGGAATAGAATTATGAGCTAGGAGTCAGGAAGAGTCATTCAAATACAGTCTTAGATATTTAACTAGCTTGTGACTTTAGTCAAGTCGTTCAGCTTTATCTGCCTCAGTTTCCTTTTCTGTAAAATGGGAATACTAATTATCTCCTAGGGCTGTTTTACAAACATAAAGTGAGATATTATTGTAAAGTACTACATAAGTACTAGGTATTATTATCAATATGATTTTATTGATTGATGTAATTTTTATTAATAGAACATACCTCTTAGCTATTATATGGACAAATGAGATAATATTTGTAAAGTACTTTACAAACCTCAAAGCAATATATAAATACTAGCTACTATTATTACTACTATGAATCCCTGTTCTCTGTCTCTCACTGGATCATCTCAGTCAATAAACATTTCTTAAGCACCTACTTAATATATGCCAGGAACTGGGGTAAGTACTGGGGCATGCAAAGAAAGCCAAAAGACAGGCCCTATTCACAAGGAATTCACATTCTAATGTTGCGAGGACCTAATGAAATATTATATGTGAAAACACTATTAAAACTGGAAAATGGTTCACATAGTTACCTCTGGCTTAAATTTGGTGGAAGGAGGAGGAGGAGGAGAAAGAGGAAGAAGAGGAGACAGTCATTTTCACTTTGCACCAATTCTAACCTCTACACCCATAATGCATGTACCCTATGGCAGAAAGAGAGTAATGACAACGTTTTCAGTTTAAGTATCTCTTCAGTGCTAACACTAGCCATTAAAGTATGTATTTTCTTTTTCCCCCCTTACTTTCCCAGGGAATCAAAGAATTATTCATTACGTGTAGCTATAAGCCATTTCCAGAAATCTTCAAAAGACCGTAACCAACAATGAGGTTATTTCTGCCGATGGAATTTCATAAAGGTAGTTATGATACATGTCACGCCCATAGTTCTCTTTGGTGCCAGGACATTTATATCTCCCCCTATTTCTTATTAACTATCATGGAGTATGATGAAATACCCATATTAACTTCCAGGATTTCTCTACCTGGAAAAGGTGAGCTATTTTGTAGCTATCTGAAATTATATCTATTGCAAAAGTATTGTCTCAGTAAGATTTATATAATCTATGGAATTGATTTTTCCCCCAATCAAATAGAAGCTGCCTGGAATTGGGTATATGTGCATACTTATGGCTAGGTGGATATGTTATGTTTATATTATATTATAGTCACATGTAGTCTATCTATAACTTCATTTCTATATGGAACTTCTAGTGAGAAAACTCTCTTTACCAATGCTTACTAGCAAATATTCTGCAATTTTCAGTCTTAAAGAGTCACCTAGAGGTATTGAGAGGTTAAATGATAACCACTAAGTAATGAGCCTCTATGTGTCAGTGTCAGGACTCAAACGTGTATTTTCTGAACTCTCCTGTTAACACCAAATATATATTTGTAGTTTACTTATACTTTTCCTATCAGAGAATAATCCCAAAAAACCCTGAAATTCATATTAAATTAGGTTTATTTTCCCTAGAGTTTCCCTATTTTTTCCAGATAAAATCCTGAACTCTTAAAAATTGCAGGAAAAAAATCATATCTTTTAAATTTATGATTTGTCATATTTTGGATCATGCACATAGTTGTTGTGTAACTAAATTCTTCCTTTTATCAGCACCTGTAATAAGATGATTCATGGAACTTTATTATTAGGCAGGCTTTATTATAAGGCAGATTGTACCGCAGGTGATAGTTCTGGACTTTATAGAGTTAGGAGGACCTGGATTCAAATCTTGCTTCTCATACCTTGTGACTTTGAGTATGTCACTGAGCCACTTTAAGCTTCTGTTTCCTTCACTGAGGAAAATTGGGATGATAATCCCCATAATACCTTAAATATAGTATTGTTGTAGAGATAAAATAAAATAGTATAGGTAAGAAACTTTGAAAACTTTAAAGTATTGTATGCATTTTAACTATTATTACTAATTCTATTTCTCAGAAATGTACTACCACATGGATCAAAATGTATAGTACATATCCCCTTATTTCTCAAAAATTTTCTAATTAGCAGAGCTCAATACCAGATTTCAGAACATCTTGTCCGAGGAATATATCATTTTCCTTTCCATTTAAAGACATCTATAGTACAGAATGTGTGTGTACGTGTGTGCATGCTAGCATGCCCACTAAAGGAACTGTTTCTGTATTGTATGCAGATGAGGCCTGATGTATCTTTGTTTTGCCCTTCTAGCTGCTGATGCAGGAAAGTTCAGCTCTGAGTCTCTCCTTAACTTCACTACGTGTTGACGGTTGGGCTCAAATGGAATCTTTTTTTATTGTTGGGTAATTGGAGTGGTGTCTCTCTTGATATTAATTTTTTTTTCAACTCCCCACAACTATGCTGTATTATCCTGCAATGTGCTCAATTATGTGTTTCTTTTGTTCTAATATTTATTGTTCTATTTCCCCAGAGTCATTGGAAGGAAGGAAATAAGCATTTTTTAAGTGTCTAGTGTGTTCTTGGCACCATTCTTTACATATATCACATTTTGTTTTTTAGAACAGCCATAGGACATACAAGCTCTTATTATCTCCATTTCACAGTTAAGGAAAATGTATCAGAGATGTGAAGTCACTTGCTTAGGGTCACACATTAGTTTAAGGACATATATGAACTCAGGTCTTCCTACTTCCAGGCCCAGTGATCTAACCTCTGCACCACCTACCTTTACTCATTACTTTGGTGAAGAGATGACTCTAAGCTGCCTTATGAAATAGGCATTATATATGTATCTCTTTCTCTCTCTCCATCCCACTAAGTGCCTAGAGTCTTCACGCTGCTTACTGGTTGACCATGATTTCATTTTGTGGTAGGTACCCCATCAGATTGAGATAGTGTCTTATATGAGTACTCTCCAAAGTGATTTGACCCCGAGAGATGTGGTTAACCAGTGAGAGGGTGAGAAGGCCAGATGCCATAACCCATCTTGGGGACTATCTCCAATATTACCTCATATATATCCTTCACCTATTATTCTGCAACACTCCCTTACTCCCTATTAGGAGCTCCCAACTCTTCCCTTTCCCTGTCAAGCATTGGTTCTTAAAAATAGTTATAGTGTAACTGCAACCGTGGCACCAAAACATCAACAGTATGGGTGCCATTGGGAACCTTTCGCATTCAATTAATCAATCCCCCGACATCCCATTACCTCAGACCATGGCCTCCCAAGTGCTCTCCCTGTCTCATATCTCCTGAATGATAAATCATTATAAAAGATCCTCCATATTATAGTGTAAGTCCAGCTTTTCTTCCTTCCCGCCATCCCCCAGCTCCTGCAAGATCTTTAAACTCTCCAGCTTGGAATAAAGAATCAGACATTCCTTTTTGGCTAGGAGACTGAGAAGCCCCTCTCTGTGGACATCCCTCGCACAGAGAATGGGAGATGGTTAAATACTTAGACAAGCGTTCGTCCCGTAGAGAGGAGGAGGACAGAAACCCGAGGTGGCAATTTAGTTACGAGGGAATTTCAGGAAGATTTCTCACCACAAGAGGTCACAGATATTTTGAGTAGATTCAGCCAAAGAGTAGGAGAACCATTAATATGTTGGATGGTAAGGCCGGTGGAATATTGGTAGATAAGAGGGACTGTATGAGATTCATAGGTATTAGCCACGATCCTCTAGTTCAGCAAGCTTTTAGGGAACATCATCAGCAAGGAAATGATGCTAGCAGGACTACTGTGTTGGCATTAGCTGCTGCGGGATGCAATAAGAGATATACTAATGATTCTATGTGGCCCACTGAGCACAGACCCTGGTATTCACTTAAAGATTGTATCATGAGACTAAAGGAGGAGGTAATGAAGACTGCTATTATGACAGGAACTGCAGACAAATATTACAATGATCCCATAGGAATCCCTCATAGGAATTTAATAATTAGGACAGCTCCCCCTGCTTATAAACAACTAATTTTGAATCTGTTACTTGGGGAAGTAGGGACCCATCTTACAGAGGTGATAAATAAGATTTTATAGTTACACGACTTAGGAGACTGGGGAAGGGATAGATCTCCTCGAGAGAAAAGGGTGAACAGCCAGCAAACTTGGCGCCAAAATGGAGTGACAAGAAAAGAAATGTTTACTGCTCTATTGAGAGCAGGGATAGGTTTTGAAATGATAGATGGCATTCCAACCAATGAATTGTACAGGATGTACCGAGATAAAGGACTCAATAACAGGAGAGATAGGGAAATAAGAACTGCTCCTGCAAATGCTACAGATGTTGAACCTTCATACTCAAGTGAATCACATACTAGGGAATACTAGGAAACAGGCCAGGCCCCAGCCCAAACTAAGGAAATACGTAAGCTGGATTGCAGACCTCACATTAACTTGACCATATATTGGAAAAATGGGTCAAGTACAGTAACTAGGGCATTGATAGACACTGGGGCTGAGGCCACCCTTATCTATGGGAATCCAGACAAATTCAGCCATGGAACTCCTATTACCATCACAGGACTAGGAGGGACTGAAATATCAGCCAGACAAGTTAAATTGATGATGAAAATTGGACAGTTGCCCAAGAAAGAATATAGTGTGGTTATTGTGCCTATTCCTGAATACATCATTGGAATAGACATTTTGAAGTGTATGACCTTAAATTTACCTGAAGGGAAATACCAATTTGCTGTGAGGAAAATAGGCATTAATGCAGTCTTAGTGGGGAAAATCAAGATGGATCCAATCACTTTGCCCGAACCTTCTGAAGTAATTACTTTGAGGCAATATCGTGTGCCAGGTGGGCAAGATGAAATTGCCAACACTATAAGAGAATGTGTTGAGGCAGGAGTGTTAGTCCCTACAACTACTCAATGGAACAACCCTGTCTGGCCAGTCCGAAAGTCAGATGGGACATGGAGGATGACAGTAGATTATAGACAGCTGAACAAAGTGACTCCTCCCTTGTATGCTGCTGTTCCAGACACGGTTACTTTAATAGAGAGAATACAAAAACATGAAGGGACTTGGTATGCAGTTATTGATTTGGCCAATGCCTTCTTTACGATCCCAATAGACCCCAAGCAATGGAACCAGTTTGCTTTTACTTGGCAAGGCCGACAGTATACATTTACACGCCTGCCACAAGGATATATTCATAGCCCAACTATTTGCCACAGGATTGTAGCTGAGCATTTGGATGAATTAAAGCTACCTGGTGTACAGCTTACCCATTACATAGATGACATCATGATATAGGGAAAGAATATAAAAGAAGTGGAGGAGAGTTTAGCATTATTAATTGACCATATGAAAAGCCAAGGATGGGAAATCAACCCCACAAAGGTTCAAGGGCCAGCTCAGACTGTAAAATTCTTGGGGATACAGTGGAATAGAGGACTGTGAGAAATTCTCCCACAAGCTCGACAAAAAATTCAGGATTTTCCCACCCCTACTAATAAGAAAGAGGCCCAAAAGTTCATAGGGCTATTTGGTTATTGGAGACACCACATCCCACATTTGGGACAAATTTTAAAACCCTTGTATAAAGTCACCAGAAAGAAATATGAATTCGATTGGGGCCTTGAACAAAGTAGAGCTTTTGAGGAAGCAAAGGCTGCTATACAATTAGCCCTGGACTTATGGCCTATGCAAAATGGGCCAGTGGAGTTACAAGTGACTGTACAAGATGAGTATGCAAATTGGAGTCTGTGGCAAAAACAACGGAGCCGAAGTGTACCTTTAGGCTTTTGGTCAAGGAAACTGCCCTCATCTGGAGTGCAGTATACACCTTTTGAGAAGCAGCTGTTAGCTGCATATTGGGCTTTAGTAGAAACTGAGCAACTAACCCTGGGTCATGAAGTGATATTAAGGCCTGGAATTCCAATTATGACTTGGGTAATGAGTACCCCAGCTTCTCACAGAATTGGACATGCACAAGAGGCGAGCATAATCAAATGGAAGTGGTATATTCAGAATAGGTCCAGAGCAGGCAAAAGTGGAGTTTCTGCTTTACATGAATCGGTGGCGAACATTGGCACTGAGAGAAATGAAAAACCCCTTGAATCTAAGCAACAGATGGTGCCATCCTTAGTGAAATGGAATAATGGGTATGATGGACTAAATGTAGAACAGAAGAAACACGCTTGGTTTACTGACGGGACAGCAAAATACTTAGGACAGAAGAGACATTGGAAAGCAGTAGCCTATAACCCCTGTACTAGGCGAACTCTGGAAAGTTCTGGGATAGGGGGAAGTAGCCAATATGCTGAACTGATGGCAGTACATCAGGCCATCAGAATGGAGAAGGGAGGAGAGTGTCATATATTTACTGATTCATGGGCGGTAGCTAATGGATTAGCTACTTGGATGCCTATATGGAGGAATCAGAATTGGGAGATTCATGGCAAACAAGTTTGGGGTAAAGAGTTATGGGAAAATATATGGGACATGTCTTCGGTTACAGATTTGTCAGTTTTTCATGTTGATGCTCACGTGACCCTGACCACACCAGAGCGTGAGTACAATGCACACGCGGATCGACTAGCAAAGATTGCCACTGAATGTATTGTCCCTACTCCAACTCCAACTGATGACTTAGCCTTAGAGAGATGGGTCCACCAGACCGCCGGCCATTTAGGGGTCCAGGCCACCCACCGATGGGCACAGGATCGAGGTATCAGTATCTCTCATGCGTTGTTAAAACAAATAGCAGAGGGGTGTTGTATATGCCAATTAGAAAAAGAATTAACTCTTCCTAGAATAGTAACTGGAGAAATAGCAAGGGGAAAAGTTCCAGCCCAAATTTGGCAGATAGATTATATTGGCCCACTACCCCAGGATAAAGGATGTAAATATGTATGTACGTGTGTTGACACCTATTCAGGTGTCCTAGTGGCTTGTCCTTATAAGGATGCAACTCAGAAAAACACCTGTAAAACCCTAGATATTGTAAGTTTATACTATGGAACCCCAATGCAGATTCAAAGTGACAATGGGTCACATTTCAAGGGCAAAGAAGTGAAAAGATATTGTGTGTTGAATAATATAGAATGGATATATCATATTCCATATTACCCACAAGCATCTGGGCTGATTGAAAGAATGAATGGATTGTTGAAAGAACAGCTGAGAAAATTAAGCTCTAATAATTCATATCTACATTGGAAGGATAATTTGTCTATTGCCTTACGTAATTTGAATAATAGGCCCCTAGGGGGGAGTACACCTCTAGCCAGAATGATGACCCCAAATTTGCAGATTAGAGAACAGCAAACACGTGAGATCCAAAATATTGAATTTTGGAATGTGAGGGAAGATGTCCCCCTACCATGTCCAGGAACACCTGGTTCGGCAGGATATGATTTACATTGTACAGAGAATTTTAGGTTGAATAGGAAAGAGATAAGAAAAACCCCTACTGGAGTATGTATGAGAATCCCCAAGAATCATTTTGGACAGATATTACCTAAACCAGGATTAGCAGCTCAAGGAGTACATGTATTGGCTGGAGTGATAGATTCGAATTATCAAAAAGAAATTGTTGTGACACTCCAGAATTTGGGTGAAAAACCTGTACAATTTGGTAGGAATGATAGGATAGTTCAAGTGATTATTATCCCCTGTGAAAAAATACCCTTTGTGAAAACTGACCCTCCTCCCAGAATAACTACTAGACGGGCAAAAGGGGCTTGCTCCATTGATAGAATAAAGTGGGAGCTAAGGTAAAACGGAAGCCAGATGATATTCCAAAGGCTGCAGAAGTCATAGCCCATGGGAAGAACAACACTGTAACAGTTGTCTATTCAGGGGAAGATAATTACCAAATCATACCCCTGAACCATATATTTTACTGTGAATAGGGCTATAATATTAGATTCACGGACCCCACAGGTATGGCTGATGCTGGTAATTGACACAAGCCACTCAGAGGGAAGGTGACTTTGTGTGATTAACGGATGAAAGCTTGTACATCTGGGGAAAGTCTGGGAGGACAATCCTAGTCTATCTAGGATGGGATCCTCCTGGTTTCCCTTGTACATCTGGGGAAAGGCTGGGAGGACAATCCTGGTCTCCATCTAGGGTGGGATCTTCTTGGCTTAGTTTCCTCATTGTGTTCCGTTTAAAAAGAAACATTTCCCATCTGAGTTTGGCTCTGATATTGGATCTCTGCATAACTGAAATTTCAACTAAACTGGAGATGATTTTATTTGAAGGATAATAGCCCATACTTGCCTACTCTTTTTGTTCTCTGTTTTAGTTAACCTTGTCGCTAGTTCTGTCTCCTGCAGGTTTAAGCACCCTGCAGTTTCCGGTGACTGCCTAAGCACGAAGCATTCTTGGAATTCCTGCCAGCTCGCTAAAGAACTGAACTCTGGACTTGGACTCTTTGGGGCAGGGACACCCCTACATCCAATTTCAGCAAGAAGAAGCTATGGAAAATGAGACCTTCACCCCTCACCCCAAGATTTTGAGCCCCAATTGTTTGAGGGGGGGATGATGATAGTGTTCTGTGTACTTATTTTGTGTTATCCTTGCTATATTGTTTTATTGTTATGATATTATTGATCCTATGTAATGGATACGAAGATCTAGGGGTGGACATTTGAATTATTAATAATTATTTTGGGATGATTGATTGAAGAGATTATCTGGCTGGGATCTAGGGGTGGATCACATTTGAATCGTAAACCAATATTTGGGAATGTCACTGAATGATATGTTTTGCTTTATTGTGAATGATATGTTTTAGTTTCCTGCATAATTGAATCACAATGTTCTAGGATATATAATTTAATTTGAATTATGATTGGATTGTGCATCCTAGAACATTGTGAGGGGTGGAGTGTAGCCAGAATGGACTTTGTTTTCTTTGAATGACTCAGCTCGCCTTGTTGAGCTTCCCTGGACGCTGGGGCTTGCTCTTCCGGGGCAGGACCAGAGCTTCCTGTGTGATGAGTCGTGGTGCTGGCTGAGGGGAGGTGTGTTAACGTGGTCTACACTGGGGGAGGGGCCAAGTCAAGAACCAATCGGCCCTGGTCATTCAGGCGGCGCTTGATGATGTCAAAAACTCTATAAAAGGGGAGAGGACAGCTTGAAGATCCTCCTTTCCTTTTCTGGTTGGAGCCAGAGACACCTACAGCCGAAGCTGAGCTGCCGGTAGCAGAGCTGACTAGAGGCTAGTAGGTAATCTTCTTACCATAGAGGGGAAGCATGTATACGATTTTGCCTTATACCGTCTCGCTTCTCTGTGGCCTTCTGATTACCCTTGTAAGGCGGACTTATTGGGCCTGGAAGCTTTTGATGAAAATATCAAAATGGGGATGCTGGTTTGTGGGCTTGTTATTGTGGAGTGTAAATACACGCTTTAGTTCTCCTGCCTTCTGCCTAGAGAATTCCTTATATCCTGTGGTTCCGGACCTTTTAGGCACATATGAGATTCTCTTTGAAATCATAAATTCTGCCTTCCTAATATAACATACAGAGAGAGAGAGAAAGAGAGAGAGAGAGAGAGAGAGAGAGAGAGAGAGAGAGAGAGAGAGTAGCAATACCCTGAATTATAGTGAACAGTCTTGATCTTGATCTTGGGGAACTGATAAGAAAATGTACCTTCCTACTGTCAATAAAGAGGTTAAGACTATAGATATGGTGTGTGATATACATTTTCCTGCTGTGTTTGTTGACTTTGCTTAAATGATTTTTTCTCTTACAATGAAGGATTACTTGTAGATGGGGGGAAGGTTAAGGGTAAATAGTGGTATAAAAACCAAGGGTAACAATATAACTTTATTTTTTTTTAATGTATGAAGGAAAAAAAATCACAAAAAGTTGTAAGCTGCTCACTGACTGGAAATGATATTAAACATAAGCAAAGAAAAAAGATATTGTAACTTAAATCTCAAGTATTTTTTCAGAAACCTGTATTCAGCTCTGGATATCACTACAAAATAAACTGATTATGTTGATAAAAAAGAGACAATTCAGGTGATGGCCAGTTTAGTATTCAGAACGACTTAACCTGAGTATACTATTTTCAAGTCTAGCAGATAAACCTATGCATGATAAAATCACCAAAACATCACTGTTTAGGTTTCATGTTCAACTATCTTGTTTATTAGGCTGAAAATGATTATGTTGACTTCAACCCAACATCTTTGCTAAACAGGAAAAATGCCATTGCAATTCAGCTTTTAAATCTGTTGAAGCTTTAATGACTTTTTTTCCATATGTCAACATTGAAGCTGACATGTTTTGAATTTTCTGTCACACATTTGTCAAATATTCTCTATTTTGTAGGAATCTTTGCATAATATCCATTTCTTTAATACTAAGCTCCTGGTTTGCTCATGAGATGAGAGCTTTTCGGGTTTTTTGTTTGTTTGTTTTTTGTTTTTCCCAAGAATATCTCCAAATCTCTTCTATGACAACTCTGGTTCTGAAACCATTTTCTGAATATTAACTCTACAATGCCATTTATATACGGATACTTTGAATGGAATATTATTCAGTTTACTATGTCAAGGATATTTGAATATGAATGGAAACTTCAAGTCTTAACAATGACTCTTCTTTACAGTTGCCTGACTATATCTCTAATATAGGGGCAAGAACTGGCACTGAGGAGGACAACTATTAAGAGTCAAG
Organism: Trichosurus vulpecula; assembly: GCF_011100635.1. Classification (NCBI taxonomy): domain Eukaryota; kingdom Metazoa; phylum Chordata; class Mammalia; order Diprotodontia; family Phalangeridae; genus Trichosurus; species Trichosurus vulpecula. The sequence goes on along the minus strand of NC_050574.1, from coordinate 242,888,545 downwards.
AGGTTCAGAATAATAAAGAAAGAAAAGTAGTCTGTAAATCTAAATTTTTTTCTAACTTTTAAACAAAGTATGTAAGAAAAAATGTGTGATAAATTAAAAAGAAATATACTTTGCTTGTAATTGCAAGAGGAATTGAAATATTAAATAAATATTTTAACTTTAATCTATTCCATTTAGATGATCAGAAAATTTGTCCTAGTAAACTCTTTCTGCATGTATATTTGAGTTCTCCCCAATTTGGAAAAAGCCATGGTACTTTTGCTAGCTATAACTCTTGTTTTATTATGTTGGCAATCATGAAGCAGAAAATCATTATATTTAAGTTCTCAAGCTTTGCCACATCTAATCTAGGACATTGGTGTATGAAGGTGAAATGTTTTTTTACTCAACACTAATGACAGCATTTGAGAAAAAAGAAAGTATGTCGTGATTTTGCTCATGTTTTGAGAAATAATTGACGAATAGTTCAAAATACATGATCCTGCCTTCATTAAATCTCTATTCTGATACCTTCTCATTATACAGAGTTAATTTTTCATTTTTGACAGTCATGCTACAGAGCACTGGTTCAGACAGGTAGCTAGAAAATCTTTGGGTACTAGTTTTGCAGTGGATTTTCTGTTTGTCACTCAAACATTTCCCTGCCAATCTTGGAATAGTTCACGTTCTGGATTTTGGGCAGCATATATATTTTTTTTCAGCAACAAACAATTCATGCAGAAGGAAAGTATTTGGTGCTGTTGGAGAAAGTGACTACAACCACAAACTAAGGAAGGAAACAACCATTTTTTAAGCATTTACTGTGTGCCATGTACTGTGGTAAGAAATATATAGACATCTCATCTGATTCTCACAATAACCCTAGGCATTAGGTGTTATTATAATCTCCAATTATTAGTTGAGGAACTGAGGCAAAATAGGTTAAGTGACTTGCTCAGGGTCAAATACCTAGTCAGTGTCTGATATCTGAATTTGATCTCAAGCAATCCTCACTCCAGGCCCAGACCTTTATTCACCATGCTACCTAAATGTCCAAGTCACATCTCCTGTTTTCTTTCTCATTTAATTTTTTCATTGAATTTTCTCTCTCAAATTAAAATAGAAAGAACATTTAATTTCCCGATCTTATTATGCAATCTTAAAAGTGGTGATTCTCAGACATTCTGGATTTGCAGTACCCTACTCTGTTGCTAACATCTTCCCTTCCCCCTACCACATGGTTTACGATATGTACTTGTATATTTGTGAACATATATGTACATATATACATTTATATGTATAAATATATATGAATTATTTGTATATACATACTTGCACAAATTTTATAGGGTCAAACTAACTTTGTTTTGAGTTTTACTAATATCTCTTATGGAACTTTGTAATGGTCTGGGTCATTGCAAATGCAGAGATGTAAATCACTGTTTTAATTATACTAAGTACTGTTTTATAATAAACTATATCTTTCTTATGTGAAGTGAGGATAAAATTACTATTCCCAGATTCTTTTTTTTCAGATTATTCTGTGGATCATGTTAATTTCATGTTGAAATTCTTAAGAGAAGCTGAGGTCTATAAGCTCCTTGACAACAAAGTCAGCTGTGTTTTTTTTTTCTCTTTCTGTCCAAAGCCTAGTACGGTACCATATGTTGACTAAAGGAGAAGCTTAAATGTTTCACGAATTGCATAGGATTGAAAACAGAGGGCACCTTCTGATTTACAGAACTTAAGATTAGAAATGCCACCATGGCATAGTGAGCAAGTATATAACACAAACTGGACCAATAGAATTCAATGCTTTATATAGCATGTTTTCTTCTTTCCAAGTAGTATTTTGTGGTTGTTCTGGGGATGAATATTATTTCTAAACATACATCTTGCTCCTATATGGGTTTCCCTATTTTCTTCTCTTCATATCATTATTTCTGCTTTAACTCTTCTTCCCTTGGAATTTTGAATGATGCTGATTAACATGCTACAAAATGATAACTGCCATCAGTAGATGAAACACAAAAAGGGACAGATGGGAAGAAAAACAGGTGAGCAGTGCTATCAGCTCCTAATTCATCTATCCTTTCAGCAATGGAATTGTGATTGGCCAAAAAGGCCTGGCTTCAGAATGGCATAATCTTCCTGTAGCTCTAATGAAATTCTATTACTGTTTAATCTTTGTTGCACCAAAAAATATTGAAGTACAAAGCATTGAAATGCTCAAACTTGAAGCAATGTTTCATTGCTAAACGTGTTGTTTACAAACTAGCTTATTTTTTGGAAAGCTTTCATGGTAACCAGAATCCAAAAATAGCACTAAAACAGTTTCTGAATATCAGAACACCTTTCCACTTACTGATGATGATGACAGTTGTAGAAGTGAGTTCAGTTTGATTAAAGTATCACAAAGCAATGTAAAATACAAAATCCAGGTACATTTTTCCCATGCTTCTACTAGTTTGTGCATGAGTTTCCAAAATGGTAGCTCTAGAAAAAGCCTTCTACCCTCTAAGAGACATTGTCTACTGAAAAATGAATCCTATGACCTTGGAATAACTGACCTAACTTTACCTTCCTAATGTTCAACCAAAGGGTAAAATCAAAGACAAACATGAAAGAGAAAATGGATAATTTTGATAACACAGAATTTAAAATATTCATACTTCCAAACTGTGAATATTCAAAGGATAATACTCAACAACCCCTTAGAAAATTTTATTCAACTTTTGGTTACATTGTTACATAATCCATAATAAAAATAAAATATCAAAGGATAACTAGCAATTTGTAGGCATGGGCAAGTGTCAGGGGAAGGGGGCACAAGCAGCAGAGGAGAGAGAATATCTTGAGACACCAGTACATTTCTACTCTACTCGTGAGAATGGAAGTACTCTCTAGCATGAGCTACAGCCAGTAGTATAACATATCAGTGTAGGGCAGGGGAAGTATATTTTGAATGAAATCATTATTCCTCCTACAAATTTCTTGTTCTGTCAATCAATTGATAATTATTTATTAAGCACCTACAATTTTCCTCATACTGTACTAAGCACTGGAGAGGGAAAAAAGGCAGTTGCTGTCCTCAAAGAGTTCACAATGTTATGCAGGAGATAATATGCAAACAAATAAATACAAACAAGGAAAGGCACAAGAATTAGGAGAAATAGGGAAAGGATTTCTATAGAAGGTGAAATCATATTTATTTATTTTAGCTGGAACTTCAAGGAAGCCAAGGAAGTCAGGAGGTGCATATGTGGAGGAAGAGAATTCCAGCTTTGGGGAATAGCCAGTGAAAATGCATGGAGCCCAGACATGTATTGCCTTGTTTGGCAAACAAGAAAGAGGTTAGTATCACTGGATCAAAAAATATATTTCCAGTATAGAGTTTAAGACTGAAGTGGCATATGTGTAGGGATGAGAGGAGTTAGATTATAAAAGTCCTTGAAAGTCAAACAGAGGACTTCATAATTGATTCTAAAAGTGATAGGTAGGTATTGGAGCTGAGACAAAGCTTTGGTGCTCCTATTTTAGTTAATGCACCAGGGGAGAAAATATAATTATATAAATGTTTACAGTTATTTAAGACAATTCTCCTCAACAATAGTCTTGATAACAAAATAGTATTTTCATCCTACACAAATCTCATCATTTAAGTGTTCTTTTGAAGATAAAACTGTGATGTTAAAATGTATTTAAATGAGTCATCTTATGCCTTAAGACTATAATGGTAAAAATTCACAATAAAAATTTGATATCTTTTCTAATGTGAGAAATTAAAAGAGAACAGTAAAGTTGAAGTATTGAAGGCATAGTAGCCTTAAATATATCTAAATAACTTATCAAAGAAAAATGTTAGTTACTTTATTGTGGGTGGTACAGTGTCAGCAGGAGTTAGTACTACATAGACTGTCCAAGGACAGATGATTCTTGTACTATTTGCTTTTAGAGGTACTAAACATTAGAGGATAAAGAGCTGACATCCATATTAGGAATAAGTCTTATCCTTGACGTATATTGGCTATTTGACTCTAGACAAGGCATTTAACCTAGGCAATGCCTGAAAACTACATAATAAGTGGCTAAATATTTTTCTGATATCTGGTGATAGAGGGAATTTTCTCTTCATGAATTCTCCATGCCAGTAATATAAGAAGTATAGAACAATGTTCCTATTCTTCATTGCCAAATGCACTAACACAAAAATTATGAGATTCTACTTTTTATTTTTTTTTCAGTACTGAATTCTCTCTCTTCATTCTTCTCCTCCTGATCCATTGAAAAAGTAATAAAAACTACTAAACCTATTACAAATATACATAGTTGTGCAAAACAAATTTCCATATTATCCAGTCAAAAAGAAAGGAAAGAATTAAGGAAGGAGGGAGAGAAAGAAGGAAGTAGGGAAAGAAGAAAGAAAGGGAACAATAAGAAAAAAGAAAATATTTTTGAATTTGTATTCTGTGTCCATCAGGACAATATCTGGAGTGTAGACAGCATTTGTCACAAGATTATATTTACCAAACAGTACTTTTTATACCTATGTAAGGATAACAATGAAATTCTGTGTACTTGAAAAATCAGTGACTAGATCTGAAACACTATGTAATGTGGTTAGGAACAGGGTAATCAAACAAAGATGACTAAATTGAATGACCCATAAATGTCTTTAACTTATAAAAGATCACAGAGAAAACAGTAGAATATTCATCCTTCTTAACTCTCATCTAAAGTTTTTCATTTCAAAACTAGTTTAAAAAAACTTAGGAGTTAGATAATAGAAAAAAGGGAGGGACTCACCAGAGCTCTCCCAAATTTCTCTCAAAATGTCATAATAATGCCTCACAAAGAATTCTGTTGTGGCAGAACTAGCATAGGATGTGGTAAAATGAATTTCCAGCCCAAAACACCTTAGAAGGTCAATAAGAATAGTCAATTCATTGGGGTGAGAGTGTACTCAATCCCATATAGGCAACACAAGCATAGGCCAAATGACATAGGCAAGCCAGCAGCAGACCTAAGGGTGACTGAATCAGGAGCAGCAACTTCCAGATATCACAGCCCATAGACAGTAAGGGGGTTAGACAACTGGTCAGAAAGAGATTACAAGGCCTCTTTGCTGTCACTGGGAGTAGGATTTTGTTGCATTCCCTATACATGGTTCTAGGTCACAGTCCTAAGACAAGGAGCAGCATTAACAAGAGCAGGGAACCTGACAGCAGTTTCAGGGCAGAAAAGAATGTTTGTGGTAACTCACAGATCTGAGAAGACCAATAAAATAGTAAACATACCTATCCTTAGATCATACTACCTTGAAAGAAAGGAAAACTTAGGCTCCCTCCCAGAACTACCTCTGAAAACAGGAGCATGAAAAAATATGAAGCTTAGGAAAGTACTCACTACATTCCTGGAACAAAGCTCAATTTTACATAAAGTTAAAAGTCACAAATAGGCTGGAAAAGTGAGCAAAGAAGAAAAAATAAGAACCTGGCCTGGAAGGTTACTATGTTGAAGATCAAAACACAAAAACAAAAGAAGACAACAACGTCAAAACACCTACATGTAAAGCCACAAAAGAAAATAATGTAAATTGTTCTCAGGTACAAAAAATCCTGAAAGAGCTCCAAAAGAAATTTAAACATCAAATTAGAGAGTTAGAGTAAAAATTGGTAAAAGAAGTGAGAGTGGTGTGAAAAATCATGAAAAAGAATCACCAAGTTGGTAAAGTAGGTAAAAAAAAATACAGAAGAACATAATGCCTTAAAAAATAAAAAGATCAACAAGTAAAAGAGGCACAAAATAAGAGGTAATAAAATTTACTGAAAAATCCTTTAAAAAGCACAATTGGCCAAAGGAAAAAGATGCACAAAAATTCACTCAAGAAAATAACTTTTAAAAAAAATAGGATTAGCAAAATGGAAAAGAGGGTAGAAAAGTCCTATGAAGAAAATAATTCCTTAAAAAAGGAGAATTGGGCAAGTTGAAGCTAATGACTTCATGAAACAGCAAGAAACAATAAAATAGAATGAAAAGAATGAAAAAAATACAAGAAAATATGTAATGATGACTAGTTTAAAAAAAAAAAACTGACCAGGATAATAGATCAAAGAATTAAGAATTACAGTAGTACCTGAATGCCATGATTAAAAAAAAATAGCCTAGACGAAATATTTTAAGAAAAGATCAAGGATAATTGCCCTGATATCCTAGAAACAGAGGATAAAAGGGACACTTAAAGAATCCATGAATTCCCAAATTCCCAAAATGAAAACCTCCAGGAATATTATAACCAAATTCCAGAGCTCACAGGTCAAAGAGAATATATCACAAGTAGACATTTTTCCCAGCTGGGACTCTGTGAGCTGGAATCAAGGGACTCCCCACCATGTTAACCCAGATGTTGGTGCTTCCTCAATTTGGTGATATATGTAAATATTTCTCTTATTCTGTTAGACTATATCTTTATCTTTATATTTCTATATTTCCTTAATACTACTTTATATTGTCCATGTGTGCAGAATAAAATTTACACTGATCATAATTTGGTGTGAAGAGTGTTCATTATACTGTGTAATCCAATACTAAAAATATACTTAAAGTAGCTGCACATATCTCCTTAATGATACAGTCATAGAAACAATAATTTCATTAAAGAGAATAACAACAATGAGACAAAATAACAAAATTTATGGAATGCAGCAAAAGCAGTACATAGGGGAAAAATCATATCTCAAGCAGATCAATAAATTAGCATGTAACTAAAAAAACTAGAAAAAAATTAAAAATCCCAATTAAACAGCAATTTGGAAATTCTGCATATTACATGAGAGATTAATAAAATTGAAAGTAAAAAAAAAAACATTGAACTAACAGATAAAACCAGGAGCATGTTTTAAGGGGAAAAATAATAAAATAAACAAAGCAGTGGTTAATTTGATATTTTTAAAACATATGAAAACCAAATTACCAGTATTAAAAATGAAAAAGATGTATTCACCAAGAACAAACAGGAAATTAAGGCAAAAACTGGGAGCAATTTTCCCCAATTACATGCCAATACAATTAATAAATCTAAAATGGATGAAAATTTACAAAAATACAAATTGCTCAGATTGACGGAAGAGGAAATAAAATATATAAATAATCTTTTTAGAAAAAAATGGACAAGCCATTAATGATATTCCTGAGAAAAAAATTAGAAACATAACCATAATACTGTATAAACTATTTGGAAAAAATAAGCAAATAAAAAATCCTACCAAATTCCTTTTACAACACAAAAATAGTGCTGATAACTAAACAATGAAAAGCAAAAACAGAAAAAAGAAGAATATAGTCCAATTTCCGTAATGAATCCTGAATATAATAATAATAATAATAATAATAATGAGATTACTGTAATATATCACAAAAATCATACACTATGAGCAGGTTGGATTTATGCCAGGAAGGCAAGTCTGTTTCCATATTAGGAAAATTATCAGCAAAATTGACTGTATCAATAACAAAACCAACAAAATTATATGAATATTTCAATAGAAGCTGAAAAAGCTTTTGACAAAATACAGCTCACATTCCTATTAAAAACAATGGAAAGCATAGGAATAAATGGAGCTTTCCTTCAAATTATAAGTAGGATCTATCTAAAACCATCAGTAATGCAAATATTATCTGTAATGGGAATAAGCCAGAAGCCTTCCCTATAAGATTAAGGGTGAAGCAAGGATGTCCGCTGTCACCAATATTGTGCTAGAAATGCTATTTATAGCAACAGGAGAATAAGAAATTGAAGGAATTAGTATAGCCAATGAGGAAACAAAACTGTTACTCTTTGCGGATTATATAATAGTTTACCTGGAGAATCTTAGAGATTCAACTAAAAAAATAGTTGAAGTAATTAACAACTTTATTAAAGTTGCAGGATTTAAAATTAACACTGGAATCATCAGCATTCCTATATATTACCAACAAACTCCAGCAGCAAGAGATAGAAAGAGAAATTTCATTTTAAATAACTGTTATTATTCAGCTGTTTCAGTCATGTCAGACTCTTCATGACCCAATTTGGGGTTTTCTTGGCAAAGATACTGGAGTGAATTGCATTTCCCTCTCTAGATCATTTTACAGATGAAGAAATTGAAGCAAACAAAATTAAGTGACTTGCCCAGGGTGACAAGTAGTAAATGACTGAGGCTAGATTTGTACTCCAAAGAGGAATCTTCTTAACTTTTGAACAAACAAAAGCAATGCAGCCAAAATTGGTAGGAAAGCAAAAAACTAGGAAAAGTTTTCTTTTTCTTTTGTGTTGTTTGTTTGATTTTTTTTAAAGCAAATTTCTCTGATAAAGGCTTCCTTTCTTAAAAACATAGAGAATTCAGTTAAGTTCATCAGAATACAAGTCATTATCAAATTGATAAATGGTCAATGGATATGAACAGTAAGTTTTCAGAAATGAAAGATGTTTATACTCATTTGAAAATGTTTTAAGTCACTACTAATTAGAGAAATGAAATTTGAAACAACTTTAAAACAACATATATCAGATTGGCTAATATGAAGGAAAAGTAAAATGCCAAATGGTGGGAGGGATGTGGGAGAAAACTGGGACGCTGACACACCATTGGTATAGTGTGAACTGATACGGCCATTCTAAAGAACAATCCATAACTATGGGTATAAAAGCCCTTTACCCCAGCAGTAACATTATTAGATCTCTATCCCAAAGAGAAAAAAAAAAAGTCAAAGTACCTGTATTTAAAAAAAATATTTAGAGTAGCTCCTTTTGTGGTAGCAAAACTTGGAAATTGAGGGGATGCCTATTAATTGGGAATAGCTGGACACATTGTGGTGTATGACTGCAATAGAATGCTATTGTATTATTTGTAAAAATACAAGCAGGATGATTTCAGAAAATTCAGGGAAACTTACATGAATTTATACAAAGTGAAGTAAGCGGAACCAAGAGAACATTGTACATAGCAAAAGCAATGGTGTACAATGATCACCTGTGAATGATTTAGTTATTCTCAGCAATATAATGATCTAAGACAATTCCAAAGTACTCATGATAAAAAATGCTATCCATTCACGGGGAAGGAATTGATGGAGTCTGAATTCTGATCAAAGCATACTTTTATTTCTATTTTTTTACTTTATTTTTTAATTTTTTTTTCCTTTTTGGTTTGTGCTTTCTATCACAACATGATAAATATGGAATTATGTTTTTCACCAGACCAAACCACCCAGGAAAAGCAGAAGAATCCAGCCAGCAAGCAGATCTGGGAGAGTCCTGGGTGAGTGAAACGCAGGAGCAAGAACAAGCCCAAGGCAGAAGTACTGGCTACAGCCACGATTGAGTCCCAGGCCTCTCAGCCCAGTACTGGAGTCTGTCAGAAAAGAGCTGCAGAGCCTGTGGCCACAGGAGCAGCTAGCCTGGAGGCCTCCAACCCACAGTCTAAAGGTGTGAAACTCGCCTTCTTGAACTTCTGGGAGCCATGATGTGCAGGTAAAAGAGCTCTTATCCCTCCCCTGAATAAATGCAGAGAACAATACCTCAGGAGAAACTGAGGAGCCAGTTGTGGGGCTTCAGTAGAGAGAGCAGTGGGGGAGAGGGTCTTTCCTGTGGTGGCAGAATGAGACCAGTGCAGGAAGAGACGTGTCTCAGCAGCTCTCAACTCAGCAGAGCAATGAGAGTAACTGAGCCCCAGGGGCTGGAGCTAACAAACATCAATGCTAGGAATCCAGACATGGCTTTGCACAGCCAGAGGAAATGGCACACACCAGCACAGACAAGAACTGAGACCAACCATTCTGTAGAACAGTCCTGGGGAAGAGAAGACCCCCAGCAGCCAGATCAACCCTCTCCCACACCTCATGAAACCAGAGGCCATAGAACGTAAAGCCAGTAAGCAGACCCATGGATTCCAACACAAGAAACTTGGGACAGAGTCCCCTGAGCCTCAGAAACAGAGATGCACCTTAGAAGCCAGGAGGAAAAAAAACACCATGAAAAAACATGCTAAGAAGCCAAAGATGATTGATTTATATTATGGAGCCAGGAAAGACCAAAGTACCAATTCAGAAGAAGACAGCATGGACACTACACCCACATCTGAAAACTCAAAAGGGAAAGTGAACTAGTCTGCATACCAAAAAGCATTCCTGGAAGAACTCAAGGAGGACTTTAAAACCAAATTAGGGAGGTAAAAGAAAAGATGGAAAAAATGGAAAAAAAAATCAATGAGGAAAACAAATTTTTAAAAGGCAAAATCAGTGAAAAGGTTAAGGAAAATCAGGATATAAATGGAGAAAATGTCTCATTGAAAAGTAAAATCAACCAAATGCAAAAGGAGGTAGAGAAGATAAAGGAAGAAAACAAGACATTAAAAATTAGATTTGGGCAAGTAGAAGCTAATGACTCTATGGGACATCAAGGAACAGTCAAACAAAATCTAAAGAAAGAAAAAAAAATAGAAGAAAACCTGAAGTATCTGATTGGAAAAACATCTGACCTGGAAAATAGATACAGGAGATATAACCTCAGAATTATTGGTCTACCTGAAAGCTATGATGAAAAAAGAGCCTGGACAGTATCTTCCATGAAATCCCTAAGGAAAATTGCCCAGAGGTCCTAGAACCAGAGGGTAAAATTATCATTGAAAGAATCCTTTGATCACCCCCTGAAAAAGATCCCAAATTGAAAACTCCAAGAAATATTATAGCTAAATTCCAGAACTACCAGGTCAAGGAGAAAATACTGCAAGTAGCTTGAAAGAAACAATTCAAATATCACAGAACTACAATTGGGATCATGCTGGATCTTTCAGCTTCTACCTTAAATGACAGGAGAAATTGGAATATTATGTTCCCGAAAGACAAAGGAACTTGGACTACTAGGAAGCATCAACTACCCAGCAAAACTAAGCATAAATTTCCAGGCAAGGAGATGGACATACAATGAAATAAGGGAATTCCAGACCTTCCTGATGAAAAGGCCAGAGCTCAATGGAAAATTTGATCTCCAAATACAAAACTCAAGAGAGAGACATAAAAAGGTAAACAGGGGGAAAAACCCTAGTTTATCAATAAGGGTAATTAGTTACACCCTTATACAGAATTATTTTGTTTTATAAGTATGATATATACATACATATATATATATATATATGTGTGTGTGTGTGTGTGTGTGTGTGTGTGTGTGTGTGAATCTTAATAATAGTATACTTATTATGACAATTGGAAGGGATATTCATAGATGGTGGGTAGCAGTATAAAATAATCTATATAATCTAAAAGATATAAAAAGATGGTTCTGGGAGAAGAAGTAAGGAGGTAATAGAAAAGGGTAAATTACATCACATGAAGAGGCACAAAAACATATTGTAGTAGAGGGAAAGAAGGGAAGGAGAAGGGCAGTATTTGAACTTTACTCTCATCAGATTTGGTTCAAGAAGGGAATAATATACCTTGATAAGTACAGAAATCTAACCTGTCCTAAAGGCAGTAGGAGGGGAAAAAGGGAAATAAGGAGGGAGGTGGTCAGAAGGGAGGGAAGAACTAGCAATGGAAAAATGGTAAGATAAGAGAAGGGAAGCAAGAGGGAGGGTAAACTGAGGAAAGCATTGGTCAAAAGCAAAACTCTGGTGAGGAGTGGAAGGGGAAAGGGAGAAATAAAAGTATAAACAGGGGGGAAATAGGATGGAGAAAAAGACACTGATAGTAATCTTAACTGTGAATGTGAATGGGATAAAATCTCCCAAAAAATGGAAGCATATGGCAGAATGGATTAAAATCCATAATCCTACAATACGCTGTTAACAAGAAACACATTTGAAACAGGGGAATACACACAGGGTAAAGGTAAAAGGCTGGAGTAGAATATATTGTGCTTCACCTAAAGTAAAAAAAGCAGGGGTAGTCATCTTAATCTCAGACAAAGCAAAAGCAAAGATAGATCTAATTAAAGGAAGGACACTACATCCTGCTAAAAGGCACCATAAACAATGAAGCAATATCATTATTTAACATATATGCAATAAGTGGTATAGGAGGCAAATTCTTACAGGAGAGGTTAAGGGAGTTACAGGAAGAAATAGACAGCACAACCACTCTAGTGGGGGACCTCAACCTTTCCCTCTCTGAACTTGATAAATCTAACTTCAAACTAAACAAGAAACAAGTTAAGGAGGTGAATAGAATTTTAGAAAAGGCAGATATGATATATGTCTGGGGAAAACTGAATGGGGACAAAAAGGAATATACTTTTTTCTCAGCAGTTCATAGCATGTACTCAAAAATTGACCGTGAACTAGGGCATAAAACCCTCACAATCCAGTGCAGAAAGGAAGAAGTATTCAATGCATGCATTTCAGATCATGATGAAAGAAAAATTATTTGTAATAAAGAACCATAGAAAATGAGCTAAAAATTAACTTGAAACTAAATATCTAATTCTAAAGAATGAGTGGGGCAAAGAACAAATTGTAGAAACAATTAATAACTTCATTCAAGAGAATGACAATAATGAGACCGCATACCAGAACATATGGGGTGCAGCAAAAGGAGTTCTTAGGGGAAGTTTTGTATCTCTAAATGATTACCTGAATAAAATACAGAAAAAGGAGATCAATGAATTGGGCATGCAACTGAAAAAGGTAGAAAAAAGAACAAATTTAAAATACCCAGTTAAATACCAAATTAGAAATACTGAAAATCTAAGGAGAGATTAATAAAATTGAAATCAAGAAAACTGTTAAATTAATAAATAAAACAAAGAGCTGGTTTTATGAAAAAAACAAAAAAATTGATAAACCTTTGTTCAATTTGATTTAAAAAAGAAGAAAATCAAATTACCAGTATCAAAAATGAAAAGGGTGAATTCAGCTCCAGTGAAGAGGAAATTAAAACAATAATTAGGAATTATTTTGCCCAATTGTATGGGCATAAATTTGACAACATTATGGATCTGGATGAATATCTACAAAAACATAAATTGCCCAGGTTAACAGAAGGGGAAGTAAAATACCTTAATAACTCCACCTCAGAAAAAGAAATTGAGCAAGCCATCAATGAACATCCTAGGAAAAAATCTCCAGGGCCAGATGGTTTTACATGTGAATTTTATCAAACATCTATAGAACAATTAATTCCCATACTTTATAGACTATTTGGGAACATAGGTGAAGGAGTCTTATCAAATTCTTTTTATGACACAAATATGGTACTAATACCTAAACTAGGAAGAGTCACAACAGAGAAATAAAATTATAGACCAATTTGTGTAATGAATATTGATGCAAAATTTTTAAATAAAATATTAGTGAAAAAATTGCAGCACCTTGTCATGAGAATAATACACTACAACTGGGGAGGATTTATTCCAGGAATGCAAGGCTGGCTCAATATTAGGAAAACTATCAGCATAATTGATCATATCAACAACAAAACTGGCAGAAACCATATGATCATCTCAACAAATGAAGAAAATGCCTTTGAGAAAATACAAAACCCATTCCTATTAAAAACACTAGAAAGCATAGGAATAAATGGAGCCTTCCTTAAAATTATAAATAGCATCTACCTAAAACCATCAACAAGAATTATTTGTAATGAGGATACACATTCCAAATAAGATCAGGGGTGAAACAAGGATGTCCATTGTCACCCCTATTATTCAATTTGGTACTAGAAATGTTAGCTGTAGCAATAAGAGAAGAAAAAAGAATTGAAGGAATTAGAATATGCAATTAAGAAACTAAAATATCACCTTTTGCAGATGACATGATGATTTACTTAGATAAACCTAGAGAATCAAGTAAAAAACTACTTGAGATAATAAACAACTTTAGCAAAGTTGCAGGATATAAAATAAACCCACATAAATGCTCAACATTCCTATACATTACTAACAAAGCCCAACATCAAGAGATAGAAAGAGAAATTCCATTTAAAGTCACTGTAGACAGTATAAAATATTTGGGAGTGTATCTGTCAAGACAAACCCAGGGCCTATATGAACATAATTATGAAACACTTTTCACACACATAAAGTAAGATCTCAATAAATGGAAAAATATCAGTTGTTCATGGTTAGGCCAAGCTAATACAATAAAAATGACAATTTTACCTGAATTAATTTATTTATTCAGTGCTATACCCATCAAACTACCAAAAATATTTTACAGAGCTGGATAAAATAACAAAATTCATCTGGAAGAACAAGATGTCTAGAATATCTAGGAAATTAATGAAAAGAAATGCTAGGGAAGGTGGCCTAGCCATAGCAGATATTAAACTGTATTATAAAGCAGCAGTCATCAAAACTACCTGGTACTGGCTAAGAAAGAGAGTCATGGATCAGGGGAATAGGTTAGATAGTAGTGAATGACTATAGCAATCTACTGTTTGATAAGCCCAAAGAATCCAGCTTCTGGGCTAAGAATTCACTATTTCACAAAAACTGCTAGAAAAATTGGAAAGTGGTAGGGCAGAAACTGGGCATAGATCTCACAACATATACCGAAATAAAGTCGAAATGGGTTCATGATTTAGGAACAAAGGCTGATACTATAAGCAATTTGGGAGAGCAAGGAATAGTTTACCTATCAGATTTATGGAAAAGCAAAGAATTCATGACACAACAAGAGATAGAGAGAGTTACAAAATGCAAAATGGATAATTTTGATTTTGTTAAATTGAAACATTTTTGTATGAATAAAGCCAATGCAATAAAGATTAAAAGGAAAGCAGAAAATTGGGAGAAAATCTTTACAACCAGTGTTCCTGATAAAGGCCTCATCTCTAAAATATACAGGGAACTGAGCCAAATTTACAGGAATACAAGACATTCCCCAATTGAGAAATGGTCAAAGGATATGAACAGGCAGTTTTCAGAGGAAGAAATTAAAGATATCTATAGGCATATGAAAAAATGCTCTGGATCACTACTGATTAGAGAAATGCAAATCAAAACAACTCTTAAGTACCACATCTCTCCTGTCAGATTGACTAAAATGACAAAACAGGAAAATAATAAATGCTGGAGAGGATGTGGGAAAATTGGAACACTGTTACATTGCTGGTGAAGTTGTGAACTGATCCAGGCATTCTGGAGAGTAATTTGGAACTATGCCCAAAGGGCTATAAAAATGTTCATACCCCTTTGACCCAGCAATACCACTTCTAAGGTTGTATCCCAAAGAGATCACACAAGTGGGAAAAAGACCCATATGTACAAAAATATTTACTGCAGCTCTTTTTGTAGTAGCAAAGAATTGGAAATCAAAGGGATGCTCATCAATTGGGGAATGGCTGAACAAGTTGTGGTATATGAATATAATGGAATACTACTGTGTGATAAGAAATGGGGAAAATATGGACTTCATAATAACCTGGAAAAACCTACACAATATAATGCGAGTGAGCGGAGCAGAACTAGGAGAACATTATACACAACCATAGATAGATCGATTCTGTGATGACTAACCTTGATAGACGTCACTCTTCTCAGCAATACAAGATTCAAAGACAACTCCAAAAGACTCATGAGGGAGAGAGAGCTATCTACATCCACAGAAAGAACTACAGAGACTGAAAGCAGATTGAGGCAAACTTCTTGCTCTTCTTTTTTTCTTTTGTTTTTTTTTTCTCTTTTGTTTTTGTTTTTTGTTGTTTGTTTGTTTTGTTTCTTCTTTCACATGATTCATTCCATTAGTCATAATTTTTCCTTACAACTTGACTATTGTGTAAATAAGTTCAATGCAAAGTTATATGTAGAAGATATATTGGATTCCATGCCATCTTGGGGAGGGAAGGAGGAGAAGGGAGGAGAAGAAAATCTGGAACTCAAAATCATGTGGACCTGAGTGTTGTAAGCTAAAAATAAAAAATCTTAATTAAAAAAAGAAAAGTAAAGTAGAAAATAAAAATTAAATAACATAATAAAATTAAAAGGAAAAAGGAAAAAATAAAAATTAACAAAAAAGAAAAGAAAAAAATATATGTTCACTTTTAAACATAAATCAAATAAATCCTCAAATTATTGTCCCCTACTTTAGCAACAATAAAATTACAGAGTTGAAACATAATTATATATGATATTGGATTAAATATGAATCATTTATAACTATTTTTGTTACATTTATTTTGAATCTGATAGCTGTTTTTTTAATATATCAACAGCCTGTGTTATTGGTAGACATAAGTAATGCTAGATTTTTTTTTGTTTTTTTCTTAATAATCAATCAGGATGAATCATTGTAATGAACATGCTTTTGTATACTCCCCAAAGCCTGATCTGGCATTTCTGCAGTTTTTTTCATATAGTTATTGACTGGAATATAAAACTCTAATAAACAAATCAGCAAAAAAATCAATAAATACATAACCATGCCAAAACTCATACTTTGCTTAATGGTGCTCCAAATTTTTCTTATGTGACATAATTTAAAAAAATAAAAACTATAAACTGAATAATTGTCCTTTCGCATTAATTCTTAGACAGAAGTAAATTAAAGACAAGCAATTCAGTATTTTTAAGATGAGGAGTGAATTATACCTAATTGGTCAAAAGGTGCTATTTAAACAAAATATGCTGTAACAGAACATAATTAATAATTACACTTTTCTGTTGCCAAATCCTTTGCCCTATAAAATTAATCTTGCCATGACTGTGCTAATTTACTCACATCATTATCTTAGGCTAACAGATTGTATCCCCTTAAACACAGATTTAATTTTGTCCATGAGTTTCGCAGAATTATAATACATTTGAATAACTCTTCCAATAACTGTCCTTAACTAAATTCTTTGGCGTGCTTACCACAAACAAACTTTTTGAAACATCCATTTCAGAGTCCCATCATCCAAGTTGTCCTTCAAGAAATATTCATTGAATATGGGTTGTATGCAGAGCCCAGAGACACCTCAGAGAGACAGTGCCTTACATACATTAATCCTTCATATTCATTATGAGAATAACTTTATCTAATGTTATAATTTCAAAAATTCTTTTCAATCATATCTATAATATTTTCAGTAAAATTAAAGTTTAACTTTTACCTTCATTTAAATTGGGATCTAATTGTGAATCCATATGAGACTCAGATATCTGAATCATTATGAAATGATTCCATAAAAAGTAAGTGAACATAGATTCTCCAGATATAATGAATAGTGTTTTGTGTATGCTCATTTTTTCATGTGCATATATATATATATATATATATATATATATATATATATATACACATATATATGCACTTGTGATTCAAAAAATTCAACTTTATCCAAAGCATTATTTAACATATAAGGTCTTTTGGTCACCAATGACTTTCTCAAAGCATGGATCCCATTGTGAAGAACACATGTATGTATGTTCACATATGTATACATATATATACACTCACACATGTATGTACACATGCACCTCATATGTAAATTTGTATAAATTTTGTATATGTATATGCATGCATACATACACACAATGGGACAAGATGATGTAGGGGCATGTCCAATTGAGAATTCTACCCAAGTTGTCATGTATCCATTAATGATCATACTTTGGTTCTGGCCATGGAAATACCTCTTAGTCCAGCTAATTATGCTATTATCTAGGCCAGGGCTGTCCAACCTTAGGTTTTTACTGAAACAATAGACAATATATTTTAATTTGTCATTTTAGTGAGAGCTCTGTGGTAGCTCAGCTTCGTTTACTAAAGCATTTACATAAATTTCTATGGTTGTAGGCAGGCCGCATAAATCACACTACAGGTCTGCATTTTGGACAGCTCTGATCTAGGCTATATACAGGTATGCATATATACATATGTATGCATAGACATGTACATATACATACATACAAATATAAAGTGGGCAATAATAAAAAAGACTTTAAAACAGAAGATTTTATATCATCCTGGAGTTTATTTAATGAGTTATAACATGGTCAGACCTAAATTTATAGGAATGAGGTGAACTATGTCTTCTCTCCCTCAACAAATTTGCTGGTGGACTCCAGATATAGAATGAGGCATAGATATTTGGAAATGGCTGATGTGTTTATATCTGTCTTGCTTGATTGCACATATTTGTTAAATGGGGGGATTTCAGAGGAAAGATGAGAATCTTTGAGTTGTGATAATGTTGCAAAGAAAGAGAAGACATAAAATATTTAAAAAGAAAAAAAGAGACTTGTATATTAAAATATAATTCTTAAAAATAAAATTAAATGACAGGACATATAAGTGTTCCTATAAATAGGATAGAATGTATAATAGAATGATGAAGTTGGACTCAATGATTCTAAGGTTTTGTCCCTCTTATTATACATATAGGATCATATGATGTCACCTGTGTTCACCTGGTTAATAATGTGACAAAAGACTATGCAGTTGCAGAGTTCCAAAATGAATGCAAATATTGGTGGGTGAATACTGAAGACAGGAAGGAAAGGGAAAATAAATGCAATATGGTGGGAAGGGGTTTTCCTCTGCCTACCATAGCAAAATTACTTCCACTCCCTACTCCAAATACCAGGAAATGTCCCAAAGAAAGCAAGAAGACTCAGACATCTCATGTGATTTAAGTTATTCCCAATACTAGTTTGTGCTTGTCAGATTTCAAGTAGGATTTCTTCTTCTTATAATCTAGGCCTGATTTCTGATATTTGCAATCATCACATCTATTCTATTTTATATATCTCATTGAATATTTGAGAATAAATGGAATTTTACCCTGTTATGAACAGATAATCCATTTTCTCAATCCAGTCACGTGATTCATTAGAATATATCTTTTGGAGGTCCATTATTCTACATGGAGCCAATTAAAGGAATATATAAATTACCACCCTCATTTGAAATAGAAGATAAAAAAGTGTCTGTTTTAATTATCAATCACAAATATTTAAATGTGGTTGGTTGAATTACTGGCCCCTAAGAAGTGCCACTAAAGTCAAGGTTAAAAAAATGATTTTTTTTTAAAAATGGAAAGGTAAATAATAGCAAAATGGCAGTATGGTCAAGAAGAACAAAATCCAAAGAATAGGGTTCTTTTCAGAGGTTAATAGTACTGTTTATGTGGGTGGGTTTTTGCTTGTTAGTTTTGTTTTGCAATGTGACATAAAGGCTTTTTATCCTTAATAGTGATGGAAAAAAATCTAATGACCCAATTAAAAATATCATCCTCCTTTTTTGATGTCTGACTTCTTCCTCCTAGCCTTCAGCTTCATAGACTGTGTTTTTTTTCTCCCTTTATATTACTCAAACATTCATGGACTTTCCTCATCATTACTCTGAAATCCACATATTTTGACCTAAAGACACTCTGACCTGAAAGACCACAGGTACTTTTTTAATTTTGGTGTAAAAATGGTCAGTATCCCAGAATAACTATTTCACTGCCTGTGCTAGCAAGATTTTTCCAGTTCAGGGTCTAATTAGTTGATCAATGAAGTAAACTTAAAGTATAGACCTTATAAAGGATAATGATGACAAAGTTAATAAAGTGAGCAAAGAAATCTATAAGCTAATTTGAAAACATGGGCTCCAAAATCACACATTTAATGTGGAAATAATAATGATAAATGTATGGAGTTCAAATTATTTCATAGATTTTTCCTCTTTGATTATACAAAGCTCTAACCAAAAATGCAACCCAAGGGAATAGTCTAAAAATGAACATCGAGTTATGTATTCAAAAGTCAGAAGAAAGAAGACAAAAGGATAACTTGAGGCAGTACTTTAAATTGCAAAGACTGCTGTACCAGAAGTTAAAGAAAACTGAGTTCTGTGTCACTATGAACAAGTAGTCAGTGTCTGCTTTACCTTCCATCAAATAGAGATCATTCCTCTCCTACCTACCATACCAGATAGTTGCAGAAATCAAATAAGATAATTTATGAGAAAATATTTGGAAAAGTCATAAAATGCTATAAAAGTATTGTTGTTATTTCTATTATTACCATTACCCCAATCATTTTAACTTTATATGCAGTTCAGATAAAAATGGTGCACAGACAAGTCTATGGACTATTGCACAAGTGATGTACTTTTGAAATTGAATTAGAATATCAGGATATAATCCAATTCACAGTGGCTATACTCACTTGAAAGCATCTTCATTTAAATTCCAGGAGCAGACAGGATAATAATGATGACATACTCTACTCTTTCCTGTTCCCACAAAATTTTAATTTCTTTTACAATGTATTTGTTTTTTAAAGCTTTTCATTCCGTATAGTTTGAATATCATGAGTATTTGTCATAGCAATATCTACCTAAAAAGTTGTCAATAATTTATAGATCAATGTTATGTCCAGGCAGTTGGCAAACAGTTTTGTCTGTGATGATGCTTCTGGATAAATATAGTTTATGGGTCAAATTCTCAAGGACATTTGTGAGATTATATTAATATAGTACAATGAAATTCATCAATTATTTGATTAGGGATTGCAAGCTTCTGGACCATAATTCTAGTCAGTTAATTTTGTCTTTCTAAGTATATGATGGGCAGGTAGGTGCAGAGTAGGCAGAGCACCTTACCTAGAGTTAGTTTAAATCTGGCTTCAGAAACTCATTAGCTGTATGCCCCTGGGCAAATCACTTAACCCTCTTTACTTCAGTTTCCTCATCTGTAAAATGAGCTGGAAAATGAAATGACAAAACGCTCTGGTATCTTTGCCAAGAAAACCATGAATTGGGTCACAAAGAGTTGGACATGATTGAAATTAACGAAAAATAAGTATATAATACATGCTGAATTTTTATAACATGCAATGATTTGTTGCACAGTTTCCATCTGTCTATCACATAATCTGAAGTAACCAATAATTCTAGGTTTCTTAAAAACATCTTTTCTCTTATTGGCAGTAACTGGGACTTGACCCTGAATTGCTATAATTAACTTCTCCAATTCTGTAAACAAATTTCATTTGTTAGCCTTTTTTTGGAGAATAGGTAGACAGATATATTTATATGTCTATATACCTATGTATTGATATAGATATATGCATGTACATATATATAGATATATTCTTGCATATGTGTACATATATGTATATATAATCTATATAGACTTACATTCACACATGCATTCACATATGTACAGATGCACATACATGTTAAATATAAGTGTGTATGCATGCACACACATATAGATAGAGAGAGAAAGAGATACCCTTTTGTTTCTACTCATATTTTTTTTATAGGTTCTACCTAGAGACAAAACACTTTTGATTATATTAAACAAATCCATTGGCACATACTTATCACAAGCTTTCACTATTGCTTTGTAAATTGAGGTTTGCTTGTTCAAAAGTACATGTTTAAAAGACCTTAATTTAGAAAGGCCAAGGTCACCTACTGCATCCCGGGCCATTGCCATTCATTTTGACTTTTGTCCTGCCACTGAACTTTGGTAACTCTGGAAAAGAGTGAGGCTGATGACTTTTCACAGTTCTGCCTCACTTAAGTCCAATTTGCATGCAATTCACATCATTGGTCTTTTTCCAGAATGCAGGACAAACAACAACAAGACCTCTTTATCATTGTCTCTCATAATATATTTAATTCCTCTCCCACTTGTTTGATAATAAAGTATTAATCTTTATGTAATTGCTTTGGAGTAATGAATCTGGTACTTCACAAACACTGCATTTAAAAAAATTGGAAAATTTCTTGATTATTTATTCCTGTACATTCCACCATGCCAAGATTATAAATTAAGACTGCAATCACATAGGGGTTAATTATGCTAAGTGTGCTTTTACCATTCAGATTCAAACTTCAGAATTCCAATCAATCTCTTAACATACTCAGCCTCATCTCTCTCCTTGATGCTCTTAATGCTTAAAGACCATCTTTATTTCTATGTCTTGCTTGGAAAAGACAAGGGTGTTTTTATGTATGGCCTTCACCTATTGGTCGAATTTGACTTCTGGATGCAAATTTGCAACTTTTGGTCTCCATTTCCAGGGTCATATAATTTGATTTTGTTATGTAGTGATCCATCAAATGTCAAATGCAATGCAAGTCTCCCTGTTGGAGTGGAAAATTATACTGAGTTCAGTTCAGGGGTAGGGACAGTGAATTTAAGGTTAGGCAGGGTGATAATGGGCCTAAAATATCTCCCTAGAAAATGCTACTTTTTATAACAATTGTTCCTGACATTATTTCATTGGTGGCATGATTCAAACATGGACACATTTTCCATGTGGAGATCAAATATTCTAGTGTACTCACGATGGGTGAATGTATTCTATATATTTTCAGTGCATGTCAACCATGAGTGTGGAACTGAGTCAAATTTTTTTGTAATAATCAATAGAGGTGTTGTAAATAATTTTGATGAGTTCAAGTGATTCATTCTATAATAAATGCATTAATAATGAGTTTTTATACCCCTGGAATTTTTAGCACATTATATATATTCTGTCAATACATTGTCTAGTTGCAAATCTTGATAGGTTTTTTTGTTGAGCCATACAAATTGTTAATGCTTAGTATAAATACATAAACATACACTTGAACTATATCTATAGATGTTACTAATATTTTCATCTTTTGGTAATGAATGCCATTCTTGCATTAAGCAAGAAAGGATCAGGCTTTCATCAAAGAAGAAGCTGACAAAATTCTTTATTAATAATTCATGAACTATTGTGTGAAGTACTTGAGCCAATTATTTTGGATCTTTTTGGGGTTTGCCATTCAAATTTTGTCATATCTTTTAAAATGTAACCATCCTATTATTTTTGTAAACAGCACACAATGTTTGTCTTTTGCATTTGATCAAACTTGTATTTTGTTTTTCTTAACTTTTTTTATCTTATGAACAAAAATTTTCTACATGCTCCTTCTTGGGGGTGGGGGGCATGACTCTTTCACTTCTAAATCCTTTACTTCTGAAGCCTTTACAGCATATTTTCTACTGATACTGAATTGCACTGTGTTGACTCCATCTTTAGCCTAACATTTTGACCTTTCCTTTGAGTTATTAAGGGAGTCAAAAATTTCTAATATATTTTTGTTTTCCGTCTTACAGCCTGAAACTTTTCTAGTGCTTTTAATTTAGCTAAAATATGATGCACACAAATGAGGGCAATACTATAGATTTTGCTTATGCATAGAACGCAATGTAGCTGTAAACCTGTTTTAACCTTTTAAGGTCTTATTTAATATTTAAAGCTGAAGGATTTAAGGCATAAAGGAGCTTTTGTTTTCCTTTTTTAATTTTTTTATTAATTTACTTTTGGTTTTCAACATTCACTTCCACAAGATTTTGAGTTCCAAATTTTTTCCCCATCTCTCCTCTCCACCCACCCCAAGATGGCAGGTATTCTGATTACTTTTTCTTCCAATCTCCTTCCTGTTCTACAACTCCCTTTTTCTTATTCCCTTCCCTTCTATTTTCCTGTAGGGCAAGATACATTTCTATACCCCATTGCTTATATATTTACTTCCCAAGTGAATGTAAAAACAATTTTTAACATTAGTTTTTAAAACTTTTGAGTTCCGAATTCTCTTGCTTTCTCCCTCCCCACCCACCCTCATTGAAAAGACAAGCAATTCAATATAGGTTATACATGCATAGTCATATAAAAACTCTTCCATAATAGTCATGTTGTGAAAGACATTTCCCTCCATCTTATGCCACCTACCATTTACTCTATTCTCTCCTTTTGCCCTATCCCTCCTCAAAAGTGTTTGCTTCTCATTATTCCCTAACCCAATATACCCTCCTATCATCTCCCCTCTCTTATCTCCTTTCCCCCTACTCTCCTGTATGGTAAGATACATTACCATACCCAATTGAGTGTGTATGTTATTCTCTCCTTAGGCCAAATCCAACAAGAATAAGGTTTACTTATTAACTCTCATGCTCCCTCTCTTCCTCTCCACTTAAAAGCTTTTTCATGCCTCTTTTATGTGAGATAATTTACTCCATTCTACCTCTGCCTTTCTATTTCTCATAATACATTCCTCTCTCACCCATTAATATTATTTTTAGATCATCCCTCCATATTAAAATCATCCTATGCCCGCTCTCACTCTCCCTTGTTTTTTTAAATAAATGAATACATATATTCTAGATCTAGATGGATAGATAGATAACTACTTTAATACTGAGAAAAGATTTCATGAGTTAGAATATCATCTTTCCATGTAGAAATGTAAACAGTTCAACTTTAATAAGTCCCTTATGATTTCTCTTTCCTGTTTAACTTTTCATGCTTCTCTTCACTCTTGTCTTTGAAAGTCAAATTTTCTATTCAGCACTGGTCTTTTCACCAAAAAAGCTTGAAAGTTGTTGGGTAGGTGATTCTTGGTTTTAATCCTGCACCTTTGCCCTCTGGAATATCATATTTCAAGCCCTCTAATCCCTTCATGTGGAATATCATACTCCAACCCCTCTGATCCCTTAACATAGAAGATGCTAAATCCTGTATTATCCTGACTGTGTTTTCACAATACTTGAACTGTTTCTTTCTGGCTGCTTGAAATATTTTTTCCTTCATCTGGGAACTCTGGAATTTGGTTACAATATTCCTAGGAGTTTTCCTTTTGAGATCTCTTTCAGGAGGTGCTTGGTAGATTCTTTCAATTTCCATTTCACCTTCTAGTTCTAGAATATAAGGGAAGTTTTCCTTGATAATTTCTTGAAAGATTTTGTCTAGACTCATTTTTTAATCATGGCTTTCAGGTAGTCCAATAATTAATAAATTATCTGTCCTGGATCTATTTGCCAGGTCAGTTGTTTTTCCAATAAGGTATTTCACATTGTCTCCTATTTTTTCATCTTTTCATTCTGTTTTATCATTTCTTGATTTCTCATAGAGTCATTAGCTTCCATGTGCTCCAATCTAATTTTTAAGGAATTATTTTCTTCAGTGAGCTTTTGGACCTCTTTTTCCATCTGGACAATTCTGCTCTTTTAAGGCACTCTTAAAGACATGGCTTTTTGGAGCTCTTTTGCCATTTGAGTTAGTCTATTTTTTAAGGTGTTATTTTCTTCACCATATTTGGGTCTTCTTTAGCAAGCTGTTTACTCGTTTTTCATGATTTTCTTGTATCACTTTCACTTCTCTTCCAAATTTTTCCTCTACTTCTCTTACTTGATTTTCCAAATCCCTTTTGAACTCTTCCATGGCCTGAGACCAATTCGTAGTTTTCTTGGAGGCTTTGGATGTAGGAGCTTAAACTTTGTTGTCTTCTTCTGGTTGTATGTTTTCATCTTTGTCACCAAGGTATCGTTCTATAGTCTGAGGTTTTTTCCCACTGTTTGTTTATTTTCCCAGTCAATCACCTGACTATTAAACTTTTTGTTAAGGTAGGACTCTGCTTCTAGTGTGAAGGGTGTATTGACCAAAGCTTCAGGGGTTTTGAGGGGCTGTTGTCTGAGATACTTCTAGGTACATGTAAATTTTCAGGTCTTCCAAGGTGGAATGATCATAGGAGAGGTGTTTACTCCTCTCTTGGACTGTGCTCTGATCTGTGAGTAACCACAAACACTCTTTTCTGCCTTGGAACTGTGAGGAGGATTCCCTCTCCACTGCTGCCACAAGCCCCTCCATGCCAGAATTCCTCCACATCCCAGGACCACCACACAGGGCTACAATCCAGATCTGAGCAGGTCAATGCAAGATAATCCTGCCTTAATCCCTGCAATCCACCTCTGATCAGCTGCTTAGTTCCCCTATGATATGTGGCCTGAGAACTCCAGAAGCAGCTATTGAATCCAATGCTGCTGCAGGGCTAGGGCCAGATGCTCACCCAGGTCCTACATATCTTCCCTAATGATCTTCTAAGTTTTCTTCAGCATTTGTGGATTGAGATGTCTGGAAATCACCACAGCTGCCAGTGATTCAGTACCCTGAAGACTGCTCTAGGTTTGCTAAGACCCCATCTGTGCACAGCCCATACTGGACTGTGCTCTTCTCTCAGACTTGTACAACAGACCTTTCCTATAGACCTTCCAGGTTGTCTTAGGTCAGAAATTTGTTTCACTCTGTCATTTTGTGGGTTCTGCTGCTCTAGAATTTGTTTAGAGTCATTTTATAGGTATCTGAAAGGGTTTGGGGGAGGCCTCAAGCAAGTCCCTGCTTTTATTCTGCTACCTTGGCTCTGCCAGGAAGCTTTTTCTAAAGAACTTAATTTCAGATGAGCCTCTAAGTTTGAGATGTATTTGTAAGCCCCAAAACATGACTTCAACTTTGCATCTACATGTTTTTAGTTCTTATAAAATTATTTCTTCTTTTGTATATTTTCATTTCAAAGGACAGAGAATACCATTTTTAAATAAAGGAACATTATTAATACTTAGAACTTGTAGAGCTCCCCCTAACCAACAGGTATTACATCATTCCTTCTAATGGAAGTGGTATTAATTGCTATATAATAAGCATCCTTATCTGTGATTAATTTTATTTCTTCTACTTCAGGAGAACCAAGTTTTTTAATGTATTTTGGAACTTCCATCTACTTGGTTTCTGTTATACTTTTGACACTAACTACCCCAATAAGTCAATTCCATGGGGAAAAAGAGAGAGTAGTTTCAGTCAAATTAATTCTCACATGGTCAAATAAACTGCAAATTTCTTGTTTATACCTTTTACTTTTATTGTCTTAATATAAACACTGATCATCTTGCTATGGTCTACAGGCAGTGTGGAGAAATCTGTGGCCTTGAGGCCATATGTGGCCCACTCGGTGCTCCAGTATGGCCCTTTGACTAATTCCAAACTTCATAGAACAAATCTCCTTAATAAAAGGACTTGTTCTGTAGAACTTGGACTCAGTCAAAAGGCCACACTGAAATTCACCTTAGACACTTAATATTTATGTAACCCATAGCTACTTAACATCTCATGGTCAGTTTCTTCATTTGTAAAATGAAGGGCTTGGACTTTTAAGGTCCCATCTACTCCTAAATCAATGATTCTGTGATATGATCCAGCAATGTCAAACTTCTGCAAAGCAACATAAAATACATATGAAATACAGCATGAAGCATGAAAGACAGGAGGTAAGATGTAGTGGAAAAACACTGGATTTGGAAATGGGTATGTGTTTGACTCTTGAGTCAGCTATAGCTTTATAACTTTGGGAAAGTCAGTCAACCACTTTGAACCCCATATTCCCCATCCTTAAAATAGGAGAAAGTTTTCTTGTACTATTTACTTAATAAAATTGTTGTAGGGATCACACATGAGGATATGGGTACTCTACATTCAATCAACTATAAAGTATAATATGAGTGTGGCATTTAATTTTTATGAATATTTTATGGAAACAATTACTTAGTACTAGGTAAGGGCACACTATGTTGGATAGTGACATTTTTGTGGTTTCTATGGCAAACTAGCTAAATATTTCTTTTTATGATTAATTTTTTTTCATGTTATATGAGTGTGATAGAATACTACTGTGGCATGAGAAACAATGAACTGGATGGTTACAGAGAAGTACAGGAAGACTTGTGTGTTACTGAAGAATGCATGGAACTTTTTTCTATATATTTTTTGACAGAGCTTAAGTGTAAGCACAAAAATAAAAAGAAAAGAAAAAAGAGTTGTATGTATAATTTATGACTTTAATAGCTATGTAAACTAACTAGTCATCATTAGTTCTGATCTGCCTTAGGGAAGAAGTAAATTCTCTGTATGAAAGGTTCCCTTACTGAAGTTATATGTATATTTATGTGTTCAATCAATTATTCATGCTTATAAATCTACACAGTAAACAAAGATTCAAATCAGCTTTTTCTTCATATGAACATATTTCCTCTTCTCCAACTAAAAAAGGAGTATAAATGAAGACTGACTGAGACCTGCAGTAACAGTCTGATAATGTCAATATTTGCACTTCAGAAGTTTCATCAACCTGCATCCTGTGGTATACATACACAGACACATAGGCTGAGAGTTTGGGTGCCATTTCAATAGTTATACTCTGAACTGTTGTATGAAATGTGGGCACAGAACATTGTTGTTTATATATTTGATGTCATTGTTTTACAGTCATATATCAAATAATAATAAAATCTGCTGAAAGCCCATAGCTACACAAAAAACATGAAGGTAAACCCATTCACATGTGGTTCTGTGCTTATAAATCTATGTGACTTCTTTCATATTTATCAGGTTTAATAATTTACCTTTTGATTAACCAGAAGGAAGAATTACACATGTAATTTTTATACTGCAATTTAATCTGGATGTAATAGCAGTAAGCAATGTCCAGTATTCCTCTTAATAACCTGATAATAAACTTCTTTAGCAATCTAAAAGACATTCTACCATGTTGCAAAAGCTGATAGACTGATAGGATTAGAGTGAATTACTATTAGACCATATTACAACTTAAAAGGAATTATGATTTTCCCCTGCACTGGTTTTCAAAATAGAGATTATATTCTAAGGCTTAGTTATGCTTTTTTCTTTGTTTTTAATTTCACTTTTATTGCTTGTAAATTTACTCTTTTCATTTTTCTTTTTTTAATATTTGGTATTTTATTTTTCACTAGTTACATGTAAAAGCAATGTTTAACATTCATTTTTAAAACTTAGAGTTCCAAATTCTCTCCCTTCCACCCATCTCAAGAAGGCATGAAACTCATTATAAGTTATACATGTATAGTAATGTGAAACATTTCCGTATTAATCATGTTGGGAAAGAAAACATGGACTCAAAAAATAATAAAAACCTCAAGAAAAATTAAGAAAGTTAAAAAAGTATATTTCAATCTGTATTCAGATACCATCATTTCTTTCTTTGAGGAGGAACACATTTTTTTATCATAAATCCTTCAGAGTTCTCTTGGATCATTGTATTGCTGAAAATTGCTAAGTAATTCATTTTGCATCAATTCACGTAAGCCTTTCCAGGTTTTTCTAAGAGTATCCTGTGCATCATTTATTATTGCATGATAGTATTCCATCATAATCATACATCACAATTTGTTCAGCCATTCACTAATTGATGGGCTTCCCCTCAATTTCCCATTCTTTGCTACCAGAAAAAAAGCTGCTATAAATATCTTTAAAACTTTTGGTCCTTTTTTTCTCTTTTGGGATACAGAGCTATTAGTGGTATTTCTAGGTTATTATTGCTAACTGTATTTCCCTCCATACTATTCCCCCCACACACAATTTATTCTTTTCTCTCACTCCTTTCAGCCTGTCCCTCCTCAAAAGTGTTTTCCTTCTGACTACACCCTCACTCAATCTGTCTTCCCTTCCCTTACCACCTCAACCTTTTCCTTTATCTCCTTCTCCTCCTACTTTGCTGTAGGGTAAGATAGATTTCTATATACAATTGAGTGTGTATGTTATTCCTCCCCAATTCTTATTGGAATAAAGTTTACTCACTCCCCCTCACCTCCCCTCCTCTTCACCTCCACTGCAAAAGCTTTATTCTTATCCCTTTTATGTGAGATAATTTACCCCATTCTGCCTCTCCCTTTCCCTTTCTCCTAGTATATTCCTCTCTTATCCCTTAATGTGGTTTTTTTAGATTTCATCCTCTCATATTCAATTCACACCTGTGCCCTTTATGTATATTCCTTCTTATGGGTCTAATAAGAAGGAAATTTTTATTAGTTACAAGTATCATTTTCCCATGTATAAATATAAACAGTTTAATTTTTTAAGTCCCTTATGATTCCCTTTCCTGATTACCTTTTTATGCTTCTCTTGAGTCTTATATATGAAGTCAAATTTTCTATTTCAGCTCTGGTCTTTTTATCAGTAATGCTTGAAAGCCTTCTATTTCTTTGAATGTCCATTTTTCCCATGAAGGATTATATTCAAAACTGCTAGATAGGTGATTGTTGGTAGTAATTCTAATTCCTTTGTACTTCAAAACATCATTATCTAAGCCCTCTGATCCTTTAGTGCATAGAAGCTGCTAAATCTTGTGCTCTCCTGACTGTGGTTCCATAACACTTGAATTGTTTCTTTCTGACACTTTGTAATATTTTCTCCATGCCCCGGTAGTTCTGTAATTTGGCTATAATATTTCTTGGATTTTTCATTTTGGGATCCCTTTCAGGAGATTGGTGGATTCTTTTAATTTCTGTCTTACCCTCTAGTTCTAGACTATCAGGACATTTTTCCTTCATAATTTCTTGTAAGATGATGTCCAGGTTCTTTTTTTTTTTGGTCACGGCTTTCAGACAGTACAGTAATTTTTTTTCCTCTTTTTTAAAATTTATTTATTTATTTTTAGTTTACCACACATGGTTCTACATAGTTTTGAGTTCCAGATTTTCTTCCCTCCCTCCCCCATCCCTCCCCAAGACGGCCTGGAATCTCATATAACTACCATGTATAACTTCACATTGAATTAATTTATACACTAGTCAAGTTGTGGAGAAGAATTATGACCAATGGAATGACTTATGAGAAAGAAGAAACAGAACCAAAGAAAACAAAACAAAACAACAACAAAAAAAAACCCAAAAACAAAAACAAAAGAGAAGCAAAAAAACCGAGCATGTAGTGCGCCTCAATCTGTATTCAAACTTCATAGTTCTTTCTCTGGATGAGGATAGCATTCTCCATCGTGAATCCCCTGGAGCTGTCCTTGCACCTTACATTGCTGAGAAGAGCAAAGTATGTCAGGGTTGGTCCTCACAGAATCCATATATCTGTGGCTGTGCACAACGTTCTCCTGGCTCTGCTCCGCTCACTCAGCATTATGTCGTGTAGGTTTTTCCAGGTTGTTATGAAGTCTGCATCATCCCCATTTCTTATGGCACAATAGTATTCCATCACTTTCATATACCACAGCTTGTTCAGCCATTCCCCAATTGATGGGCATCCCTTTCATTTCCAATTCTTGGCTATAAATATTTTTGTACATATGGGTCCCTTTCCCTCTTGTGTGATTTGTTTGGGATACAACCCTAGAAGTGGTATTGCTGGGTCAAAGGGTATGAACATATCTATAGCCCTTTGGGCATAATTCCAAACTGCTCTCCAAAATGGCTGGATCAGCTCACAACTCCACTAGCAATGCAACAATGTTCCAATTTCCCCACATCCTTTCCAGCATTTATCATTCTCCTGATTTGTTATTTTAGCCAATCTGACAGGAGAGATGTTGTATCTAAGAGTTGTTTTGATTTGCATTTCTCTAATCAGTAGTGATCCAGAACATTTTTTCATATGCCTATAGATAGCTTTAATTTCTTCCTCTGAAAACTGCCTGTTCATATCCTTTGACCATTTCTCAATTGGGGAATGGCTTGTATTCCTATATATTTGGCTCAGTTCCCCGTATATTTTAGATATGCGGCCTTTATCAGAGATACTAGTTGCAAAGATTTTCTCCCAATTTTCTGCTTCCCTCCTAATCTTTGTTGTATTGGCCTTTTTTGTACAAAAACATTTCAATTTGACATAATCAAAATTATCCATTTTGCATTTTGTAATGCTCTCTATCTATTGTTGGGTCATGAATTCTTTACTTTTCCATAAATCTGATAAGTAAGCTATTCCTTGCTTTCTCAAATTACTTAGAGTATCAGCTTTTACTCCTAAATCATGAACCCATTTTGACTTTATTTTGGTATATGGTGTAAGATATTGGTCTATGCCCAGTTTTTTGCCCTACCATTTTCCAATTTTCCCAACAGTTTTTGTGAAATAGTGAATTATTAGCCCAGAAGCTGGCCTCTTTGGGTTTATCAAAGAGTAGATTGCTAAACTTGTTGATTTCTCCTTCTTGTGTACCTATCCTATTCCACTGATCCACACCCCTGTTTCTTAACCAGTACCAGGCAGTTTTGATGACTGCTGCTCTGTAGTACAGTTTATTATCTGGTATGGCTAAGTCACCATCTCTAGTTTGTCTTTTCATTAATACCCTAGATATTCTAGACCTCTTGTTTTTCCAGATGAATTTTGTTATTATTTTGTCCAGCTCAGTGAAATAATTTTTTGGTAGTTCGATTGGTATGGCACTGAATAGATAGATTAATTTAGGTAAAATTGTCATTTTTATTATATTAGCTCGGCCTATCCATGAGCAACTGATATTTTTCCATTTATTTAGATCTGATTTTATTTGCGTGAAAAGTGTGCCATAGTTATGTTCATATAAGCCCTAGGTTTGTCTTGGCAAATAGACTCCCAAATATTTTATAGTGCCTACAGAAAATTCTGAATGGAATTTCTCTTTCTATCTCTTGCTGTTGGGCTTTGTCAGTAATGTATAAGAATGCTGAGGATTTATGTGGGTTTATTTTATATCCTGCAACTTTGCTAAAGTTGTTTATTATTTCAAGTAGTTTTTCACTTGATTCTCTAGGATTCTCTAAATAAATCATCATATCATCTGCAAAAAGTGATAATTTAGTTTCTTCTTTTCCTATTCTAATTCCTTCAATTTCTTTTTCTTCTCTTATTGGTACAGCTAATGTTTCTAGAACCAAATTGAATAATAGTGGTGATAATGGACATCCTTGTTTCACCCCTGATCTTATTGGTAATGCATCTAGCTCATCCCCGTTACAGATAATGCTTGTCGATGGTTTTAGGTAGGTGCTATTTGTAATTTTAAGGAAGGTTCCACTTATTCCTATGCTTTCTAGTGTTTTTAATAGGAATGGGTGTTGTACTTTGTCAAAGGCTTTTTCTGCATCTATTGAGATGATCATATGGTTTCTGCTAGTTTTGTTGTTGATATGGTCAATTATGCTAATAGTTTTCCTAATATTGAACCAGCCTTGCCTTCCTGGAATAAATCCTACCTGGTCATAGTGTATTATTCTCATGATGAGTTGCTGCAATCTTTTTGCTAATATTTTATTTAAAATTTTTGCATCAATATTCATTAGAGAAATTGGTCTATAATTTTCTTTCTCTGTTTTGACTCTACCTTGTTTGGGTATTAGTACCATATTTGTGTCATAAAAAGAATTTGGTAGGACTCCTTCTTCACCTATTTTCCCAAATAGTCTACAAAGTATTGGATTTAGTTGTTCTTTAAATATTTGATAGAACTCACATGTAAAACATCTGGCCCTGGAGATTTTTTCCTAGGGAGTTTATTGATGGCCTGCTCAATTTCTTTTTCTGATATGGGGTCATTAAGAAATTTCACTTCCTTCTCTGTTAGCCTGGGCAGTTTATGTTTTTGTAGATATTCATCCATATCTCTAAAGTTGTCAAATTTATGGGCATACAGTTGGGCAAAATAATTCCTAATTATTGTTTTGATTTCCTCTTCATTAGAGGTGACCTCACCCTTTTCATTTTTGATACTGGTAATTTGATTTTCTTCTTTCTTTTTTTTAATCAAATTGGCCAAAGGTTTATCAATTTTATTGGTTTTTTCATAAAACCAGCTCTTTGTTTTATTTATTAATTCAATAGTTTTCTTGGTTTCAATTTTATTAATCTCTCCTTTGATTTTCATTATTTCTAATTTGGTATTTAATTGGGGGTTTTCAATTTGCTCTTTTTCTAGCTTTTTCAGCTGTATGCCCAGATCATTGATCTCCTCTTTCCCTATTTTATTCATGTAGGCATTTAGGGATATAAAACTTCCCCTAAGAACTGCTTTTGCTGCATCCCATATGTTTTGGTATGATGTTTCATTATTGTCATTCTCTTGAATGAAATTATTAATTGTTTCTCTAATTTGTTCTTTAGCCCACTCATTCTTTAGAATTAAATTATTTAGTTTCCAATTAGTTTTTAGCTTATTTTTCCATGGTACTTTATTAAAAATGATTCTTATTGCATCATGATCTGAAAAGGATGAATTGACTACTTCTGCTTTTCTGCACTGGATTGTGAGGTTTTTATGCCCTAGTACATGGTCAATTTTTGAGTATGTGCCATGTACTTTTGAGAAGAAAGTATATTCCTTTTTATCCCCATTCAGTTTTCTCCAGAGGTCTACCATATGTGCCTTTTCTAAAATTCTGTTTACCTCCTTAACTTTTTTCTTATTTATTTTGAGGTTAGATTTATCAAGTTCAGAAAGGGGGAGGTTGAGGTCTCCCAATATTATAGTTTTGCTATCTATTTCTTCCTGTAACTCCCTTAACCTCTCCTCTAAGAATTTGTATGCCTTACCACTTGGTGCATATATGTTAAGCAATGATATTGCTTCATTGTTTATGGTGCCTTTTAGCAGGATATAATGTCCTTCCTTATCTCTTTTAATTAAATCTAAGTTTACTTTTGCTTTGTCTGAAATTAGGATTGCTACCCCTGCTTTTTTTACTTTAGCTGAGGCACAATATATTTTACTCCAGCCTTTTACCTTTACCCTATTCCTATCCCCTTGTTTCAGATGCGTTTCTTGTAAACAGCATATTGTAGGATTATGGTTTTTAATCCATTCTGCTATCTGCTTCTGTTTTGTGAGAATGTTCATCCCCTGCATGTTCAGGGTTATGATTTCTATCTGTGTCTTTATCTCCATCCTAATTCCCCTTGTTTATGCTTTTATTTCTCCCTTACCCCTTCTCCTCCTCAACAAAGTTTTGCTTTTGACCGCCGCCTTCCTCAGATAACCCTCCATCTTTATTCCCCTCCCTTATCTTACCGTTTCCCACTTGCTACTTCTTCTCACCCTTCTGACCACCCCCTCCCTTTTCCCCCCCTTCCCCTCCTACTTCTCGTAGGACAAGTTAGATTTCTAAATTTATCAGGGTATGTTATTCCCTTCTTGAACTAGATCAGATGACAGTAAAGCTCAAATACTGCTCTTCTCCCTCCCTTCTTTCCCTCTACTATAATATGTTTTTGTGCCACTTCATTTGGTGTAAATTTACCCTTTTCTACTACCTCCTTACTGCTTCTCTCATAGCCCTCCCTTTATATCTCTTACTTTTATTTTATATCTTTACATCAGTTAAGTTATAGAGGCATTCACACCCTATGTATATCGCTTTCAATTGACATAATAGCTGTACCATTCTCAAGACTGACTTATATGTGTGTGTGTGTATATATATATATATATATATATATATATATATATATACATATACATATATATATATATATGTATAACATACATAAGATGATATAATCCCACATAAAGATGTAAACAACCTGCCCTTATTGGTTAATAAGGTTTGTGGGGTTTTTCCCCCTGGTTACCTTTTTATGTCTCTCTTGAGTTTTGCATTTGGAGATCAAATTTTCCATTGAGTTCTGGCCTTTTCATCAGGAAGGTTTGGAATTCCCTTATTTTATTGAATGGCCATCACCTTGCCTGGAAAATTATGCTTAGTTTTGCTGGGTAGTTGATCCTTGGTTGTAGTCCAAGCTCCTTTGCCCTTTGGAATATCATATTCCAATTTCTCCTGTCTTTTAATGTGGAAGCTGAGAAATCCTGCGTGATCCTGACTGTAGTTCCACGATGTCTGAATTGCTTCTTTTTGGCTGCTTGCAGTATTTTCTCCTTGAGTTTATAGCTTTGATATTCGGCTATATTATTTCTTGGTGTTTTCGGTTTTGGATCTCTTTCAGGGGTTGATCGGTGAATTCTTTCAGTGATTATTTTGCTCTCTGGTTCTAGGACCTCTGGGCAGTTGTCTTTGATAATTTCTTCGAAGATACTGTCAAGCCTCTTTTTTTCATCGCGGATTTCCGGTAGACCAATAACTCTTATATTGTCTCTCCTGGATCTATTTTCCAGGTCAGTTGTTTTGCCAATCAGATATTTCACATTTTTTTCTATTTTTTCATTCTTTACGTTTTGTTTTACTACTTCTTGGTGCCTCATAGATTCATTAGCTTCCACTTGCTCAAGTCTAATTTTTAATGAGTTAATGCTTTCATTTTGCTTTTGAGTCTCCTTTTCCAGGTGGTTGATTTTACCTCTCAGGGTGTCATTTTCTCTCTCTAGATTCTGAATCTCCGTAGCCATTTCGCCAATCTTTTTTTCCATATTTTCTTTTAGCTCCCTAATTTGGTTTTTAAAATCCTCCTTTAGTTCTTCCAGCAGTGCTTTTTGGTCTGGAGACCAGTTCATATTACCTTTTGAGGTATCTGATGTATCTACAGTATCAATGCTGTCCTCTTCTATGTTGGTATTTTGATCCTGCCTGTCTCCATTAAATGAATCTATTGTCCTCAGTTTTTTTGTGTTCTTCTTCATGTTGGATTGCCTTTTCCTGGCTTTACAACGAATTTCTACCTTTGGGCCTCAGGGCTTTCTGTCCCAGCTTTCTTATTCTGGGGGTTGTGAGTCTAGAATTTTAGCCTTCAGTTTCCTGAGGTGTGGGGGAGGGGTCTGGCTCTCTCGCTTCTCACTCCCTATGGGTGCTCTCCAGCACTTGCTTATCAGCAATGGTGTCAGCTGTTTGTTGTTTGAGCTGATGTCTGGCACTTCCCCTGGGGGAGCAAGGTTATGTCTGGGCTCCTGGCGTTGACCCCTGCCTACTCTGCCCCTCTGGGACTGATGAACTTCTACTATCTGACCACTGAAGCCCCACTACTTTCTGCTCAGTTCCAGCGTTCTTTTTTTTTCCCCCTGAGGAATTCTCTGGGTGGGGAGGGGAGGGATTAGAGCCCTTTACCTGGTCATTGTGTGTCCCGGATGTTCAAGAACCCGCATTTAATACGTTTGGGCTGCAAGCCTCCAGAGTTGGTGTTTCACGTCCAGTGGCGTTGAGTTGCCTCTTGTCGCTTCCACAGACTGCCGTCCTGTGTTGGGAGGCCTGGGGATCTCCGCTGGTTTCGGGTGCCCAGCTTTCTCCCAGTCCATCTCCTACGTGGATTTCCCGGCCAGCCGCTTCCACCTTGGTCTGGAGCAGCTCCGCACTGAGCATTCTCCCAGCCTACAGGTTCGTGCCTCTGGCTTTTCAGACTCTCCCGGCTCGGAAATTTGCCCCACGCAGACTGCTCGAGGTTTCTAACTCTCTCAAATCTGCTCAAATTCACTTTTTTATAGGAATCTGACAGACCTTGTGAGAGAACTCCAGTAAGACGCTGCCTTCCTGCGGCCATCTTGGCTCCTCCCCTTTTTCTTTATTTTTTAAGGATCAGTAATTTTTAAATTATCTAATCTGCATCTATTTTCCATGTTTTTTTCTTCTTTTGGTTTTGTTTTATTGCTTCTTGATTTCTCATAAAGTCAATAGCTTCCATTTCCTCAATTCTAATTTTTAAGGAATTATTTTCTTCAGTGAGCTTTTGTACTTCCTTTTCCATTTGGCCTTCTACATTTTTAAGGAGTTTTTATTTTCTTCACTTTATATTTTTGTGCCTCTTTTTCCAATTTGGACAATTCTTTTTAAGATATTCTTCTCCTCATTTGCTTTTGTACCCCTCTTACTGTTGGGGTCCTCTCACCCCTGGTAGTCCTTGAGCAGCAAGTATCTGTGTTGGGATGCAATGATTGAGGCGGGAGCCAAGATAATATGGAAAGAACTCCAATTTATTCAGGTTAGAAGCAAACTTTTATATCTTTGGTTACATAGGCATTAGGACCGCCCTGGTTCTGCCTACTCTCCTCCCCTTCTCTTCCCACACTAACCCAAAGTTCCTTGTGGTCAGGCTGTCCAGACAAAGAACCAGAAGTGCCATGTGGTCAGGCAAGTCCAGACAAAGAACTGGAATTGCCACGCAGGCAACAAAGGTGAGACCCCTCCTCCTGTATCTCAGAGCCCTGAGTTTACCTCAGCAGGCCCTGGGCGTGGAGGTCTGAGGAGGGCAGGGGTCGGCTCTAACTCACCTCATTACAACGCCCCCTTTGTGGTTTTGCACCAAAAGTCAACGTGTGCTGAATCAATGGCTGTATACAGGGCCCCAAGACATATTCTCAGCACTAAAGCAGTGCAACAACATAGCAAAAAGGGCAAGGCCCCCACAATGGCTGCAGTCTCTAAAACATGAGTAAGCCAATTGGGGGTTAAAAGAGTCTTAATATGACTCAGAAAGTCGTCTATAACACTGTCAGGTTGTAAGTTCTCATGTGCTGCTTTTTCTTCCTCTGTGGCCAATTGCAACAACTGGGTAATTTCTGCTGTAATGTTCTGATTATGAAATAAGGCTTAAACATAGCATTCATTATCCTAAGGACACAAGGTAGACAAAAACTTATTATGACCAAACAAAGAACATAAGGTACTGTATGGAAAATAGTCAAGAATACATCACGAAATGGGTAAATGTTTTGAAAATATGAATAATTTTTTGAAACTATAATAATCAATAATTGTTTCACCAAACTATCAATAATCAATAATTGTTTCACCAAACTATCAATAATTAATAATTGTTTTGCTACTTCAATATTCCACTCAATCAGTATTCCACTCAATTGCCCCCTTTTCTTTTTGCAGAAACCTCACCACTATAGGTACATCTGAATTTTTTCCTTTAACTATCCCCTTGTAAGTAAACATGGGAAGTATTGATCAACGCATTGACAAATCAAAGGGGGTAATCCCCTTTGTGAATATAGACACATAGACTCAAAAAAGAAATAAAAATGTAATTGTCTCTTTAAGATTCGAAAAGTTCTTTTCATATGCAGCTGTCTGGCAGAGGACATCGTTAATGAAATCTTCTGGTTCTTGGTATCTGTTCCAGTCATCTCCAGCACAGAGGCTTCTTCTTCTTCTCTTCTTGCAGGAACCAGCTTTCTGTCCATTCTCCTACAAAAGTAATCTTAGCACCATTTTACATTACCACTTCTAATCCTTATAACCCTGATCATTTTACAAATTCAAAATTGGAACCTTGACCAATTGTTGTGTTTAAGAAATTCACATCAGAACCCAGTTTCTTATATTTTACATTCACTCATTATTAATTTCCTCACCAGGAAGATGATATTTCACTTAAGGAATTAACAGGCTTCAGCACATACATAAACACATTAAATTATCACAGTACATACAATGTCATAAACTTTTGTCATGCCATGTTTCTTTGATGGCACTTACAGGATAATACACAAGCCATTCTTCTTTCAACATTACTAACTATAACAAAGCTTTAGACAAGTTTGATATTAACCAAATAGCAAAATAATGTTCTCACAAGCCCTTGACCTAATCGTCTCCATACCATTACCAAGAAAAAAATCTAACTTATACCTGCACAAAAACACTGCTCCCAGTCCTATGGTAATCTAAGATGTTCCATAATTAATATTAATAGACTTTCACTGTACTTACAAAACCTTCTGATTATAGAAATTTACCACCAAGAGAGTAGGGACTTAGAGTAAGGGGACCATATTTTCCCCAGCTTCCTGTCAACTCTAGGCAGAGACTGTGTCAAACTGCAAGCTGCATTGAGTCAGGCTTAGTCTGCCAGGTTTCAATTAAGGCATCAGGTCAAAAGGGTCCCACCTCAGCACAGGCTGAACAATTGCCCTCTCAACTCTGCCAAGAAATCATACCTGCAGCTCATGCTTGCCCTCCCACAGGGCTGCTGGCATCTTGGGTCAGCCTTCCTTGATACTCACACCTGGAGTTAGACTCAGAGAAACAGTCAGTTAACAGTCCCATTAAGTCTTTGAATGGCAAGTTCCAACTATCAGTGACTATTCCCTAAAGAACATCCTTAAAGCTAGCTCTAAATAGCTTGCATGCATTTTCTCCCTTATTCATAAAGTCTTCCCATTAAGATTATAAGTTATTGCTCTAACACATTTGCATCAGTTTCTCTTCTATTTTCCTATTCTTCTCTAATTATGCCTGATCTGAAAGAATTGAACCATATAACTTTATGTTTTAGATGATGGAATGAATTCAAATACACATTTAACTTTTCCCATCAATACAGAAATATTCTACAACTTATCTCTCTTAAAGAGACTTACATTGAAATTCTTTTCCCTAAACTGAAGTTGTCTCTGATTTAGTTCCAGTAGTTAATTACACTATTTGTATTAATATCTAATTGCTCTCATCACTTTAAAACATCTAAGGACTCTATCTCACATAGATACAATGTAACTTTAAATCCCAGCCTTAGTCTATGGGATAATGATTCAAACTTACATTTGTAAACAATATTGTCTCATAAAACTTCTTTTCCCTTTTTCCCAAATTATTCCCATTAATACTTTAGAAGCCATATTATCTTTCATTTGACTATACAAGAGTACCAATGTTATCAGTCATTTGATTAAAACAAGATTTCACATATTTGCATTTATCCAATTTTCTATTTTTCCCGAAGTATAAGGTTCTCACCCAGAACTTGGAAAACTCACAGAAAACTGCAACCAATTGGCTTACAGGTGGAAATTCAGCAGGCCTTCTGAAAATCATACAAAAAGAGTTTACAGAGCATTTTTCAAAAGTATTTTCCCTTCTTTAAAACAGTTTAAAATTTTATCTTGATGTTAAAAGGAATACGCAGTAAACCTTTGTGAAGGGAATCATTTAGAATATTTTAGAATGAAAGACACTATCTCCATCTCTTTCCTTAAAGCAAATTAACCCTGAAACACTGGAATTCATTAGCTAAGTTAGTGGAAAATGTCCTCATTCTCAAATATTTCACAGAATTCCTAGACATTACAAAGTTCCCTAGTCAAAAGGTGTTGTAATGTAGAGGACACTTAATTTCTATAATTACATACCCAATTAATTTACCTTTATCACAATAACAAAGTTTACCAGGACTTAAAAGCTTTGTACATAGGAATTCCTTAACACTGAAAACTTTTAAACAAGATTGAATATCCAAAAGTTCTTGGTTCAGTTAACAACCTCAATTTCTTAATTAAGTACAATTCTTAATCTAACAACACCCAGATTATAAAAGGAATTATTTTTCTAACAGCATAGGTAATGCGATGGTAACCAATTTGCATAACAACAAATTTAGAAATACAAGTACACCACAACCAATTATCATGTATTTAAAAACTTGAAACAGATCCTAATTAATTACCAATCTAGTGATCATAACTGAGTTGGATAAGCAAATCAAATCTGATTCATAACCATTAGTCGTAACATTTTAATTTCTAAGGCCCAATACTTAGCATTGTAAAGGAAAAGATTACTGTTTATAAAACCACATTTTAACAATTCACAATGTATGCTGATTTGACAGAAATTACAAGAGGACCCAACAAGGCCTTTGTATAAATAGTTGATTTATAGCAAAAACAATTTCAAGTGAACTTCCAGATGAAACTTGGAAGTTATAATTTCTTAGGTTACAGCAATTGTCCAACTTCTTAACCTAATGCAACTCTAACAAAAATTTTATATTATAGAAATGTAATGATGCCCTAAACATTATTATGTATGTAAAACTTCAACTACTCATTTCAGTCCAGGTAAATACATTTCTAAACCAAATATGACAGTTTAAAATTACCAAATTTTCATCACATCCTTTAAAAGCACCCAATTGACATATATCAAACTCAGATTAAAATCACATAATGGTCTTCTCAAATTACACAATATAGAGAATTTTAGAAATACAATATAATTTTAGAAATACAGAAACAATAAATTTCAGATGACATCAATTGCATTTCCAGATTATCACATATAGGAATTGTTGATCCTATTACTTCTGGTATTTCTATATTAATACATTAATATATAAATACATGCATAACATATATCAATACACTACTATCTTAAATGCACTTTATTTATTTAGCTGTATATTATTCAGCATCCACTACCTCTGGCCCAAGTATTAGGAATATTTGCCTGGCCATGAATGAACTTCTAAAAGAAAAGAAAAACTTTATTTCATATCATTATCTGCTTTTATGAAACATACAGGTTTGAATTTGGCACCCTGTTTTCTCCAAGCTTCATCTCATGCATACTGGCAAATAACAAAATGCCTAAAAGGATTTTGAGGGGAAAGGGGTGCAGGCACTTCTCTTCCAAAAAAAAAAAAAACTTTTTGGACTCTTAAGAAAGGTAAGAGGGAGTGGTCCTTAAGAGCACATGGCTTTGCAACTCCCCCACTCATTCTTTCACCAGCTAAAATATTTTCTTTTCCCCCTCCCTTTGTCTGCCTCAGCAAGAGAGGGAAATCCCTTTCACTTGCTGAGCAGGATTGACAAAGGTGAGTTGAAGATTTCAACCATGGGTAAATTACTTTGGGCCTGGTATCCCTTTGAGAACAAAGGAGCCAGCCTTTTAGACATGCTAATTGTCCTATTCCTAACCATTAGGATATGGTTTCAAATCATGATTTTATATAATCTCTGTGAAAACAAAATTCAGTAATACCTTACATAGGCAAAGCTTAATGATTATACAAATCAAAATCTTTCTCATAGTAAATACCCGGAGATTCAATAAAACCTTTCATCACTAACTACAGGTTATAAGTTTCTTTTAGCTTCAGCTCCTAATTAACACACCCAGTCTTCTAAGGTGGAATGGGGGGGAGAGGGTGGCCCAGAGCACATGGACCCAGAGCCACGTTGACTCAGCTGCAGTTTCTACCCCCACACCTAAATTCCTTTGTTACAAGTTTCTCTCTCTTTCCCAAATTTTACTTTAACTTTTAGCCTCTGCATTCCAATTTTAATCTTTCTTTCCTAATCTCTACTCAAACTACTTCAAACATTTCAAGTAAATAATAAATTACATACTCACCCAGCTTTTCCTTTCCCCAGCTGGCTTTCTTTTCACCTTAAAACTTAAAGATTAAAATGACCAACAGCTTAAAACTTTTTTGGAAGTGAGAACTTTGAACTTGCCAGTCAAAGGTGAGTGGGACTCTGGAAAAAAAAAATCCAATGGTACCATGTCCCTTTCTCCTACTGGAAAGCTCAAAGTGTCTCTTTTTCAGATCTAAGCATTATCCCAATTTGTCTTAGTGCCAAATAGTATAAGAAATTCTGACTTTATCTTAAGCATCAAAACAGGAGTAACACATTTCATTTAAATTTAAGGGAAAAGGTCCCCAACTTCTTTCTTATCTCTCTTCACACTCCAAATTGGACAGATTTGGAAATGAAGGAAGAAAGAAAAAGCATTATTTCCGACAATTTTCCAAAAGTTTTTTCAACACCTCTAATCACATTGTAAAAAGAAAAAACCATTAAACAAGAAGACATTTTTCTCTGTCTTTCGCTCTCCCCTGCCTTCCTGTTCCTCTGAAGAGACGGGAGTCAGGAAGGGAGAGAAAGAGATAGTGAACATTACAGGGTGTCAGATTACACACTCCACACAGAAACACAGATACAGAACAGACACAGACAGGAACAAACAGGAAAAACAGAGAGGATTCTTTTAGAAATCCTTTTTACAATTTAGATCTTGCTTGGCCTCTGAAATGTAATGGAGGCCAGGTGCCATGCTTTATTGGGGTCGTGGAGATGCTGCTTTTAAAATGATCTGGGGCAGATACCTGGTTGGTCTCTTCCAGTTGTTTAAGAGATATCTTTCTCTTACTAGCTTCTTCAGAACTTTCATGTAATGTATTTTATGTTCCCAAATGCAAGGATTGGATTTATATTGAGGAGTTGGGGGAGGGGCCGAAGGAGACTTCATTCTTTCCTCCAGATCATATTCTAAGTTGCCTTTTTCTGGTATCTTGTCCTTGGAGTCTGCCAAGTATGCAACTTCCTCCTCTTGCTCTGTTCCAGTAGCCCAATCTGTTTGTAAAACTTTTGTTTTGAGGAACTTCAGTGTATATAGTGTTTGATGTAGGTGCTGTTGTGGTGTGAGTGTTTGCTGTAGCACTGTTGTGGTGTGGTGCCCCTAATTTTTCTCAAATGAATTGTGCATCCTTGCTTCTTGCTAAGCTTGTAAAGTATTCTGCAGAATGTCTCTAAGTCCTTAGAGTCTGTGAAGGATGTAGACTGCCCCATTGGTAAGGCTTTCCCTTAACCTCACATCCTCCAAAGTCTTATCTGGCTCTCTGACCTTGCTTCAGGTTACGTCCCGGAGTTTCATCCGTCTGTCTCTTCCGGGCGAGTTGAGTCTTGTTGTCCTCCGTGAGTGGCTCGGCTGTGCACTAGCCGATGTGGTCCTTCCCTCTATGCGTCAGAGGGGCCTCACGGTGTGTGGGAGCCTCTCTTCGAGCCCCACGTTTGGGTGACAATTGTTGGGGTCCTCTCAGCCCTGGTAGTCCTTGACCAGCAAGGACCTGTCTCAGAATGCAATGATTGAGGTGGGAGACAAGATAAGATGGAAAGAACTCCAATTTATTCAGGTTAGAAGCAAACTTTTATATCTTTGGTTACGTAGGCATTCCGCCTACTCTCCTCCCCTTCTCTTCCCATGCTAACCCGAAGTTCCCTGCAGTCAGGCAGTCCAGACAAAGAACCAGAAGTGCCATGTGGTCATGCAAGTCCAGACAAAGACCTG
The DNA here is from genome assembly GCF_011100635.1 of Trichosurus vulpecula. Classification (NCBI taxonomy): domain Eukaryota; kingdom Metazoa; phylum Chordata; class Mammalia; order Diprotodontia; family Phalangeridae; genus Trichosurus; species Trichosurus vulpecula. The sequence continues at coordinate 242,844,271 of NC_050574.1, read as the reverse complement.
GAATTGCCACGCAGGCAACAAAGGTGAGACCCCTTCTCCTGTATCTCAGAGCCCTGAGTTTACCTCAGCAGGCCCTGGGCGCAGAGGTCCGAGGAGGGCAGGGTCGGCTCTAACTCGCCCCGTTACATCTTACTATTTGGCTTCGTCTGTTTTTTAAGACGTTTTTCTTTGGTGTGTGTGTGTGTGTATGTGTGTGTGTTTGTGTTTGTGTGTGTGTGTGTGTGTGTGCTATTAACTCATTTTTCATGATTTTCTTCCATTAGTCTCATTTTTCTTACAAATTTTTCCTCTATTTCTCTTACCTTATTTTCAAAATCGTTTTTGAGCTCTTCCATGGTCTGAGACCAATTCATGTTTTTCTTGGAGGCTTTGGAGGTAGGAGCTTTGACTTTGCTATCTTCATCTGAGTGTGTATTTTGATCTTCTTTGTCACCATAGTAACTTTCTACGGTCAGAGTTTTTTCTAGTGTTTGCTCATTTTGTCAAGCTATTCTTGACTTTTAACTCTTTGTTAAAGTAGAGCTCTGCTTCCAGAGTGGAGAGCATACTGTCTCAAGCATTAGAGGTTTTGTGAATCTGTTTTCAAAGATACTTTTAGGGACTTGTAAGTTTTCCATTCTTCCAAGGTGGTATGATCAAAAGAGAAGTATTTACTCCTATCCATTTTACACTGGTCTGTGAGTGACCACAAGCCCTCTTTTCTTTCCTGGTACTCTGACCAGGATCCTTCCTCCACTGTGGCAGCTAGCTCTAATTTGCCAGTGCTCCTCTTCACTCTGGACATCCTTTCAGGTCTGGGACCTGTATTTAAGTGAAAAGTAAAAAGGTTCTGCATCAGTGCTAGCAAAAAGAGCCCTCTAATCTCCTTCTGATCAGATGTTTGACTCCCTTACTGTCTTTGAGTTGAGAGCCCCCAAAAAGCTGCTGCCATTCTGATTCAGTGTGTTACATGGCCTGCTCCTGGTTTGCTACAGCTGGTGCTGTGCTGGCTCAGTCTATGCTGGACTATGCTCCACTCTCACCCAAGTGGGACAGACCTTTTCTGCTGACCTATTTTGTCTTTGGCTGTATAATTATTTGACCCTGTCCTTTTGTGGGTTCTCATGCTCCAGGAAGTTTTATGTCATTATTTAAAGGTGTTCAGAGGGGTTTTAAGAAGAGCTCAGGAGAGCTCTGGCTTCTGATTCTGCCCCCAACATTGTTATTCTAGCCTTGCTATTGGCCCATTTCCTCTGCATATGCTCTCAATTCAAAGTTCTCCCAAAATTTCCAGCAAATTTTAATATCAATTATCTCCTGATCCAGCAATCAGGCTTCACCTAACTACTGGTTTCTTCTCCACTGCCTTCAAGCATGTTGAAGTTTTCACATCCTTAAAAAAGAAAATAAAATTTTACTAGTTCGAATTATCCCCTCAAGTTCTTTTTATAAATCTCTCCTGTCTTCCTCAGACAAACTTTTAGAATAAGTTGTCTATATTTACAGTGTCCATTTTCTCTCCATTAACTTACTCCTCAACCCTTTGTAATTTAGATTCAGACTATAACTAAACTGAAACTGTTCTCTCAATAGTTACCAATTATCTTTTAATTACCACATCTGATAGTCCCTGCTAAATCTTCCTTTTTCTAGACCTATTTGTTCTTTTTAGCCCTGTAGACCACTCTCTTGTTCTTCTTTCTGGGCTTTTGGGACCACTCTCATGGTTCCTCTGTGACCTAATCTTAATCCAGGTCACAACCCCTAAATGTAGAAGATACTTATGGAGATGAATCCTAGATCTATATATTTAGCCCTAGGTCCTCCTCTGAGTGCCAATCTCACTCATCAGTTTTCCATAGTAAAATTCAAATTCAATGTCCTGGTGACAACTCAAAGTCAATATGTCTAATGCTCTCTCTTTCTGTTGAAGACACCATTATTCTTTCAGATTCATAACCTTAGTGTTATCCTGGACTTCATTCCACATGTATTTCAATCGGTGGTCAAATCTTAATGTTTCTACTTCCTTGATATTTCTACCTCTAATATCCGACAGTTTCTCTCTACACTTTAGCTCAAGTCCTATTAACCTCACTTCCTGAGTCTCTTAATTGATTTTCCTGCCTCAAGTCTCTTCCCATTTCAGTTCATCCCCACATTAACAAAGTGATTTTTGTTAAACCCAGTTCTGACCATGTTATTCTCCTATGCAACAAACTCCAACAGTTTGCTTCTTTTTCTAAAAATGAAAAAAGCAAAACAAAACTCCATTTAAGTTTGAAAGCTGTTCACTCTGTCTAAAAGTAAATGCCCTTCATCCCTCACCACCACACAAAATGTATAGCTCCTCTTAGTGTTTTATCTTCCCCTATTTGAATGTAAGCTTCTTGAACGTAGCACTATCTTTTTCTTTCCTTTATTTTTGTACACCCAGAACTTTGCATAGTGCCTGGCACAAAGTAAGTGTTTGATAAATGTTCTATCTATCTATTTTCTGAGCAAGGTATATATATATATTTAGATGCAGCCATTAGAAAATAGGGAAAATATTTTGGAGTATATATATTTTATTATTTATTTAATATTTTTAGTTTTCAGCATTGATTTCCACAAGATTTTGAATTACAAATTTTCTCCCCATTTCTACCCTTCCCCCCAGTCCAAGATGGCATACCTTCTGATTGCCCCATTCCACAGTCAGCCCTCCCTCCTGTCACCCAACTACCCCCCCATTCCCTTTTCCCTTACTTTCTTGTAGGGCAAGATAGTTTTCTATGCCCCATTGCCTATATATCGTATTTCCCAGTTGCATGTAAAAACACCTTTTTTTTGAACATCTGCTTTTAAAACGTTGAGTTCCAAATTCTCTCCCCTCTTCCCTCCCCACCCACCCTCCCTAAGAAGGCAAGAAATTCAACATAGGTCACATGTGTATCATTATGCAAAACCCTTCCACAATACTCCTGTTCTGAAAGACTAACTATATTTTGCTCCCTCCTATCCAGTCCCCCTTTCTTCAATTTCCTCCCTTGACCCTGTCCCTTTTTGAAAGTGTTTGTTTTTGATTACCTCCTCCCCCTATCTGTCCTACCTTCTATCATACCCCCATTTTTATCCCCTTCCCCCTACTCATCTGTGGGGTAAGATATCCAGCTGAGTGTGTATGTTATTCCCTCCTAAGTCAAATCTGATGAAAGCAAGATTCACTCATTCCCCCTCACCTGCCCCCTCTTCCCTTACAATTAACTGCTTTTTCTTGCCACTTTTATGTGAGATAATTTACCCCATTCCTTCTCTCCCTTTCTCCCTCTCTCAATATATTCCTCTCTCATCCTTTAATTTGATTTTATTTTTTAGATATCATCCCTTCATATTCAACTCACCCTATGCCCCCTGTCCATATATATATATATGTATTGTATGTATGTGTATATATATATATATATATATATGTATTGTATGTATGTGTATATATATGTGTATATATATATACATACATATATATATATATATATATGTATGTATGTATGCATGTATGTGTGTTTATTCCCTTCAGCTAACCCAATACTGAGGTCTCATGAATCATACACATCATCTTTCCATGTAGAAATGTAAACAATACAGTTCAACTTTAGTAAGTCCCTTGTGATTTCTCTTTCTTGTTTACCTTTTCATGTTTCTCTTGATTCTTGTGTTTGAAAGTCAAATTTTCTATTCAGCTCTGGTCTTTTCATTGAGGAAGCTTGAAAGTCCTGTATTTTATTGAAAGTCCATATTTTGCCTTGGAGCATGATACTCAATTTTGTTGGGGGGGGATTCTTGGTTTTAATCCTAGCTCTATTGACCTCTGGAATAACATATTCCAAGCCCTTTGATCCCTTAATGTAGAAGCCGCTAGATCTTGTATTGTACTTATTATGTTTCTGCAATACTCAAATTGTTTCTTTCTGGCTGCTTGCAGTACTTTCTCCTTGATCTGGGAGCTCTGGAATTTGACAACAAAAAGATTTTAAAAAAGAAAATAGGGAAAATAATTCAATTATTATTATAATATAAATGTTAAAAATTTGTGTTTCCCTGAGTATGCATGGCATAGCCTAATAGTATACCTCTTGAAAATCCTATTACATAAACAGTTTGTATTTAAAAATTGTCAGCTCCCATAGTCATAGATTTATCATCATTTTGGTTACAGAATTTTTATGGAAGTTTTCAGAATGTGATGTTGCTGATATCAAATTGCATCAGATTTAAACCAGGTTCATGGATTTCAATATGTTTACATAATTTATTTACAAATTATTCAAAGTCATTTTCCTAGATTTGATTTAGAGATGAATAAAAAGAAATCTCATGGCCTTAGTTGAATTTCAGTATCCTCCAAATGGAAACTGACTTGTGAAAAACACAAATTTCCAGGTAGTTAGATTTTAATGTTGCTGTATTTGGATGGGGGAGAAGGAACAAGATTTTCTTAAAATTGTCAATATATTTAAATTATATTTAATCATCAAAAGTTATTGCAAGTTTAAGTAATGGCTAATTGTCTCCACCACCACCACCCCAACTTTCATACTCATTCTTTAAATCAGCATTGGCACTGAACTGGAATCTTGAAACAGTAAAAGTAACTATGTGCAGATTATTTACTCAATTTATCATTTTGGACTTTTTTGAACACTTAAGTATAAGATGATCTATGGATTCATAAATACGTAGAAACTCTTCTAATATACAGTTTAAAAATAAATGCTTCACCAAATACTTCAAAATATTTATTGTAGTACTTTTTGTGATAGCAAAGAATTAGAAGCAAAGTAAATGTACATCCATTGGGTAATGGCTAAACAAATTGTGGTATTTTTGTGTAATGGAATATTATTGTCTTTGATCAATACAGAAAAGCATGGAAAGATCTACAGGAACTGATGCAGAGTGAAGTAAGCAAATAAAGAACAATATACACAGTAACACAACAATGTATTGAAAAGAATGACTCCCAAATGTAAAAGAAAAAAAAAACCTAATGTAACCCAACTGTAAAGATCAAGTGGGATTTGAATAAAGAAAAGGAAGAAATTCCCCAACCTACCAATTTCTGGAGATAGAAGATACCGGTATTACACATTTCACAAGTTTTTAGTCTTTTTTAATGTACTGATGTGTTATGCTGACCCTTTTTTGGCACTAAAAATATTATTTGTCCTATGAGTTGGCTCTTGGGGGTGGGGGCAGGGGAAGGAGAGGAATGCATGGGATACTATGGTGGTATAAGAAACAAAAATATCCAATAAAAACTTGAAAAAAATTAAAATAAAAAATGCTCACAAAACTACATGCTAAAATGAAACCAGATGGCAAAATAGTAAGGTAAAATTTTAATTTTGTCTAAAGAACAGTTGATCCAGTTATAACAGATATAGTTAGACATGTCACATTTTCTCCCAGATTGCTATACACAACATATCTGTGTCTACACAGGTTATATTATTCCTTGGTAAACAAATCAAAATTCATCCTTGAATCTACTTCTTCCCTACCACATATGATATCTCTACCTATCACACTTTCTCATCATTAGCTTTTCCCCTATAAGTAGTTCCTACTACAACCTTAATCAGAGTCTCTCAGTAATACTCCACTGTTGTATGATTTAAAATGCACAAACCATTTTAAGTCACTGTACCGTACAGCAGACAGTGGGCAAGCAGGGAGACAAAACATTTAGCTGCCACCATTTCAGGATTGGCACATTCTTCATGTCCTTTAATAAAGTAATGCTTTGCAAAATTTTTAAAAATCTTCTGATGCCATTTATCCTTACATTGTAATCATTTTAAATTTTCCTTCTTTCCAAATTGAGCCTTCCCCTGTTACAAAGAAAAACAAACCAGCAACACACATCATATAGTGTAATCATATCTGACAATGTACAAATTATTCTGTGTTAGGACTCCCCCACCTCTCAGTTTTGAAGGAATTTTGTCCTCCATTCTGCAGGGCCTTCACTGACTTTTAAAATAATCACAGTTCCATTTCTTCTAGTAACTTTTCCTTTACATTCTTATAGTCACTGTACTTATTGTTCTCTTACTTCCTCATCTCCAAATTTCTTGAAAACTCTACATCTGATGACTTATTTTTCTTTGTGTTGTTTTGCCACAAAGATTTTTTCTGATTTGTCCAGGTGTGGTCCACACTGGGCTCTGTTCTGTTCTGCTCCCAGCTACATGTGATAGACCTTACCCAGCAACCATCCAGGCTCTCCTGGGCTGGAGTCCTGCTTTCCTCTGCTATTTCATGGGTTCTGCAATTCTAGAATTTGTTCAGAGCCATTTTTATAGGTGGTTGAAAGGTCCTGGGGGAGAGCTTTAGGCAAGTCCCTGCTTTCCAGCCACCATCTTGGCTCTGCCCCCCTACGAATATTTTAGAAGCAATCTCTACAATACTTTCTGTACCCTTTGCCCTTTTTTATTCCATTTAATAATGATGTTGAAGATGAGGGTGAGGATGAAGATAACTAGCATTTACAGAGTATCTATGTGCCAGACACTGTGCTGAGCAATTCATAAATATTATTTCTTTTGTTCTTGACAATCACCCTAGGAGACAGGTGCATTTCATATCCTATTTTTACAGATAAGGAAACAAGCAAACAGATTAAGTTTCTTGTCCAAAGTCATACAGTTAAGAAATATCTAAGTCCACATTAGAACTCAAGTTTCCTGACTCCAGGCCCAATGGTCTAGCCACTATTATACCTCACTGCCTTTCTTGTTGCCCTATTTACACCTCAGGTCAGGAATTAATTACTGTCTCATGAGACAACTGCAATAGTCTCTCACCTGCCTCTGCCTCCATTTCCCCTCCATGTCTATCACCCACCCAACACAAATACCTCTGATACATCCTTCACAATGTTGACCAAAGCACATCTGATCTTGTCTTTGATCTGCTCAAAACCTTTCATTGGCTCCATACCCTACTGATTATCAAATTAAATCTATTCAAGGTCCTTCATGATTTAAACGTCCCTAAGCTTCCCAGCCTGATTTCACATCATTCCCCTTTAAGTATACTATATTTCAAACAAAACAGACTTCTCACTTTCCTTCAAATAAATTCATAGTTTTACTGCCTTTTTTTCCACAGTATTCACTAATATTGAAAATGCCTTCCTCCCTACTCTTTTAACCATCAAAGTCCTGTCCCTCCCCCAATTCTAAACTCAAATGCTACATCCAAGAAGTTCTCTTTCGCCATTTATATTGGGAAATTATCTTTAATTCCTTATAATGCACACCATACTTAGATGGCATGTTAGGTTCTCTTAGGTTCTCAATATGTGTGTAATATTATTTCTGGTAGGTTGTGTGCTCCCTGTGTGTATAGGTTACTTAAAATAGTTGTATACATTACCTGGAACTTAGTACAGTGCTTTGAACACAGTAGACTCAATAAAGAATTAGTGAATAAATGAAAAAATAATAAATAAATGGTGATATGTAAAAAAAGTCATCTGACTTGAGGAGGATTTGGTAGATATTGGAGAAATGTTATATTGCTTATGTTCTTGTGATTTGCCACAAAAGACAGTTTCCTTCACATCATAAGTGACCTTTTGAATTATAAACAGCAGAGTGGACTTTTATGATATTTCAAGCTATGCTGTGAGTACTCATAGAAATCTCTAATAGGATCAAGTTATAGTCTCTGCGAATTATCCCTACAGAATCAATCATCATTTTTACTAATGCTCCCTACACTTGGATCAAACCAGGATTAGGGTACATTCACATGTGAGGATTTTTTTTTTCAGTTCAACAACCATCTAACCCATTTCCCTAAGTCTGAAACATGGATCTACCAAAAAAAATCAGCTCCTCTTTCCTGTACTGTTTCATTTTATAGCATATGAGCTATATTTAAAATTAATGCCAATAGTATCACCAGTAATAGCACATTAGAATAATATTTGTCAGTACTGAAAAACTAAATTTAGTTGCAGAAAAGAATTACAGAGATGAATGAATGACCCAAGCAAATGATATACAATGGGTAGATTTTGATCAATCAACATTCATTTATTAAACTTTGACTATGTTCCAGGTACTATGCTAGACCCTTGGGATACAGGTACAAAAAAAGAAGTAATCCTTACTTTCAAGGAGCTTACATTTTAATGAGAGAGTCAAGTCACTCAGTAAAAATGTACAGAATGGGGAGATGGAATGCTTTGTGCAATGAATAGCAAGGAAACAAATGCTGCTGGATCTTAGAGTACATGTCTTGGGGAAAGGGAGACGGTTTCAGCACACTGGAAATGTAGAAAGAAGCAAGGGCCTTAAAATAAAAATGTTATATGTTATCCCAGAGATAATACAAAGCAGAGCAAGTTTACTGAATAGGGAAGGAACCTGGTCAAGCCTGTGCTTTAAGATGATGATTTTAATAATTTAATGGAAGATAGACTGGAGTGAGTAGACTTGAGGCTGGGAAAAACAACCAGAAGCTATTACAGTAGTCCAGGTATGAGATGAGAAGGGCAGTTCCATGGTTGGTACAGTGATCAGGGGAGAGAAGGGAGGATATATGAGAAATGCTGCAAAGGTAGAATTGATAGCATTTGGTGTGAGACTATATACTGAGATGGGGATGGGGTGGGGGTAGTGAGTGAAAAATCAAGAGGAGGAAATCCAGGTTATGAGTCTGAGTGATGAGGAGAATAGCAGTGTTCTTGACAATATCAGATAACTTAGGAAAAGAGAAAAGTTTGGGGTTGGAGCCAAGATGGTGACATGAAAACAGGGACTCACATGAGCTCTCCCCCAAATTCCTCCACATACCTGTAAAAATGACTCTAAACAAATTCCAGAGCTACAGAAACCACAAAACAACAGAGTGAAACAAGTATGCAGCCCAGTACAGCCTGGAGGGTCACTAAGAAGGGGCTATTGCACCACAATGGGAGCAGAGTGCAAGCCAGTGTGGGCCATGCTGGGACAGACCACACTGGTGCAGACTAGGCAGACCAGGCCTCAGGGTCCTGAATCACTGAGCTGTGAAAATTTCCAGACTTCTCAACCCACAAATGTGAAAGACAACTTAGCAGGTAAGTGGGAAAATTCTGTTGCACCTGGGTGAGAGAAGTGTGTGGTCTGGCCCCAGCCGAGAGGTGGCTGCAGCAGCACCAGTGGAAGCTGCTTCCAGAACTCTGGGCCCACAGGTGGGGGGAATCAAGGAACTGAGCAAAGCAGGAGTGCAGGGATTTCTTTGATACACTGAGGCAGGATTCTCTTGTTTTGCCCTGCTTGGATCCAAGTCACAGTCCTAGTTGGTGGTCCTTGGGGGAGGAGGAGCACTGGTGTGGCAGAGCTTGTGGTGGCTATGGAGAGGGAGTTCTCCTGGTAGTTACATGGCAGACCAGAGCACAGGACAGGAAAGGAGTATCACACCACTTCAGAATAGAAGTAGCTTTAAAAACAGTAGCACAAAACCCCTGAAGCTTGGGACAGAGCATTCTCCACTCTGAAAGCAGTCATACTATGACAAAGAGCTCAAAATTCAAGTAATTGGCTGGGAAAATGAGCAGACAGCATAAAAGGACTCAGACTATAGAATCTTACTTTGATGACAAAGAAGATCAAAACATATAGCCAGTAGAAGTGAACAAAGGCAAAGATCCTACATCCAGTCTCCAAGAAAAATATGAATTGGTTGCAGGCCATGGAAGAGCTCAAAAAGGATTTGGAAAATCAAGTAAGAGAAGTAGAGGAAAAATTGGGAAGAAAAATTAGACTGATGTAAGAAAATCACGAAAAATGAGTCAACAACTTGCTAAAGGAGACTCAAAAATACTGAAGAAAATAACACCTTAGAAATAGACTGTCCCGAATGGCAAAAGAGGTCCAAAAAGCCAGCGAGGAGAAGAATGCCTTAAAAGGCAGAATTAGCCAAATGGAAAAGGAGGTCCAAAAGATCCATGAAGAAAATAATGCCTTAAAAATTCGAATGGAGGAGGGGCAAGCTAGTGACTTCATGAGAAATCAAGGAATTACAAAACAGAACCAAAATATGAAAAAAATGGAAGACAATGTGAAATACCTTATTGGAAAAATGAATGACCTGGAAAAGAGATCCAGGAGAGATAATTTAAAGAGCCTAGACATCATCTTCCAAAAAACTATCAAGGAAAACTGCCCTGATATTCTAGAACCAGAGGGCAAAATAGAAATTGAAAGAATCTACCAATTGCCTATTTAAAAAGATACCAAAAAAAATTGCTAGGAATATTGTAGCAAAATTCCAGAGTTCCCAGGTCAAGGAGAAAATAAAATAAGGCACCAGAAGGAAATAATTTGAGTATTGTGGAAACACAATCAGGATAACACAAGCTCTAGCAGTTTCTACATCAAGGGATCAAAGGGCTTGGAATATGATAGTCCAGAGGTCAGGGAATTAAAATGAAAAATCACCTACCCAGCAAAACTGAGTATATTACTGTAGCAACAATTCAGCTAGCAGCTGCTGTGGGGGTGAAAAACCAACACAAGCCCAACAACAAGAATGCTGCAAGCACAGGTTCTTTTGATGTACTTTACTAAGGAAAGCAACATTAAGGGGTTAAAAATCTTATTTCAATCCAACACACAAATGTCATTCACTTAGTGCAGGGGAGAAAGCCAGCACCCTGAACTTCAGAGCAAATACAAACAAATTACAAACACCAACAGACAGATTTGTCTGATTCAAATCTCAATGCATAGTTATTAGGGTTTAACAAAGTCCCAACATCCAATTTTGCAAGCTGGAGGGCTCTTAACTGTAGCTCCCCAGAATCTCCACATCAGCGCACCACCAAGAGTGAGAGACTCCCACAAACAGCTCTGTTCTCTCTTTTTATACACTCTTTAGCCATCATCAAACATCATCTGAGCAACTAGAACTCAGGCTCCTACTATCGGCTTTGGTCTTAGCAACACCCCTTAGGACCCTGAGGACTTCACACCCCCATAGGTTTAGCACCTAGTAGGTAAGGGTTTGGGCCTGGGCTTTAGCACCTAGTAAGACTCAATCAAATACACTCAACTTAATTGACATTACAATTACTTCAGGGCAAATTTTGGATTTTCAATTAAATAGAGGAACTCCAAGCATTCCTGGTGAAAAGACCAGAGCTGAATAGAAAATATGACTTTAAAATACAAGAATCAAGAGAAGCATGAAAAGGTAAACAGGAAAGAGAAATCATAAGGGATTTACTAAAGCTGAACTGTTTACATTCCTGCAAGGAAAGATGATATTTGTAACTGATGAGACCTTTCTCAGTATTAGGGTAGTTGAAGGGAATATATACATACATACATACATACATACATACATACATACATACCTGTATATGTGTATATACATATATACACATATACGGGTGTGTGTATATACACACACACACACACACAGGGCACAGGGTAAGGTGAATGTGAAGGGATGATATCTAAAAAATAAAATTAAGGGGTGAGAGAGGAATATAGTGGGAGAAAGACAAAGGGAAAAATAGAATGATATCACATAAAAGTGGCAAGAAAAAGCTGTTATAATGGAAGGGAAGATGGGGTAGGTGACAGGGAATGAATGAATCTTGCTCTCATTGGATTTGGCTTAAGGAAGGAGTAATGTACACACTCTGTTGGGTATCTTACCCTACAAGAAAGTAGAGGGGAAGGGGTATAAGAGGTGGGGGATGATAGAAGGGAGGGTTGAGTACAGGAGAAGGTAGTCAAACACAAACATTTTTGAAAAGGGACAGGCTCAAAGGAGAAAATTGAATAAAGGGGGACAGGATAGGATGGAGGGAAATATAGTTAGTCTTTCACAACATGACTATTATGGAAGTGTTTTGCATAATGATATATGTATAAACTATGTTGAATTGCTTGCCTTCTCAAGAAGGGTGCCAGAAAGGGAAGAAGGGAGAGAATTTGCAACTTAAAGTTCTAAAAACCAATGTTAAAAGTTGTTTTTACATGCAAATGAAAAATAAGATATACAGGCAGTGGAGTATAGAAATCTATCTGGCCATACAAGAAAGTAACGGGAAAGGGGATGGGGGGTGATAGAAGGGAGGGCAGACTGGGGAAAGCGGCAATCAGAATATATGCAATCTTGGGGTGGAGGGAGGAGAGAGATTGGGAGACAATTTGTAACTCAAAATCTTGTGGAAATGAATGTTGCAAACTAAAAATGAATTTAGAAAATGCTAAAAAAAAAAAAAGAAAAGAGAAAGTTTTCTGGGTCGTTTTGGGGGGGGGATGGAGAGGAGATGAAGAGTTCAGTTTCAGAAAATTCTGAGTTTTAGATGTCGATTAAGACAGCCAGTTGAGATTAGGGCTAGATAAATACATCTGGACATCATTAGTGTATGTATAATAATTGGATTTATGGGAACTGATGAGAGCTCCAAGAAAAATATTCTGGGAGAAGAGAAGGTACAGGTCAGAGTGGACCCACATGGGTAACAACAAACTAGATGAAGGGCCAGCAAAGGAGAATATGAAGGATGAGTCTCCTCCTCCAGGAGAATAACCAGGAAAGAATAAATCCTTAGATGAGGATGAAATATCAAAGTCTGCAAAGAAAAAGATTAAGAAAAGGCCATTAGATTTGTCAGAGAAAGGATCATTGGTAACTTTGGAGAGATCAGTTTCACTTGAAGGATGAGGTCAAAAATCAGATTTCAGAGAAATAAAAAGAGAATGAGATGAAAGGAACATTGATTACAGTGAAATTTAATTACAAAAGAAAGAAGAGCAATACCTAGTTAGGATGGATTGATAAATGAGGGAATTTTTTTGAGGTGGGCAAGAGACGACTACATTTTCTGGTACGTGGGAAGCTGGGAGAGATATAAAATCAATCAGGGAGTAGGGATGATGGAAGGATCATTCTGCTGGAGAAGACAGGATGTCCCCAGTATAAAGTGATGAGCTGAGTAGAGAGAAAGACAACTGTGAGCCAGGCACTGAACTCAACATAGGGACAAGTACACATATATGAAAAATAATATTAGCTAATAGCAGTTAGCATTTATAAAGCACTTTAAGGTTTGAGAAATGATGCACATATGACATCTCATTTGAGATCTGAGAATACTGTAGGTAGGTACTATTACTGTCCTCCCATTTTATCAATGAGGAAACTGAAGGTTGCCCATGATCACACAACCAGTAAATATCTGAGATGGAACTTGAATTCAATTCTTCCTGAATCCAAATCCAATGCCCTGTCCACTGAATCATCTAGTTGCCTTAAAGTTAACCAATATAAACATATATACAGCCAAATTAATATAAGGTAGTTTGGAAGGGAGGACACTAGCAATTTAGAGGATCAAGAAAGACTTCATGCAGAAGATGGTACCTGAGCTGCATCTTAAAGGAAGAGAAGGACTCTATGAAGTCATGATAGGGAATAAGTCCATTCCAGGCCATGGAAATGGCCAGTGCAAAGATGTGGAGATGCAAGATGAAGTATCATGATTATGGACCATTCCATGATTAAAAAATAAAAAGCCATGGTTTTTGTACAACAGAACATTTTTACTAAGGACTTCCAGAATATAGAAGCCAATGAAAACAGTCCACAACTATCAGAAATAAAGTTGTGAATTAGTGTCAGCTGGCACATTGGATAGATTGGAAGAGATAGACAAATGTGTTAGCTATGTGATCCTGGACAAGTCTACTCATCCTCTCTATCCATCCATAAAGTGGGGATAGTAATAGCACCTAACTCACAGGGTTAATGAAAAGATCAAAAGAGTTAATATATGTAAAGTGCTATATAAAGGCTAGCCTCAGCAGCAGCAGCAGCAGCAGCAGCAACAGAGTGCCACGAAAGAAAGAATACCAGATAGGGAGTCAGAGACTTTAGTTCCAAACCTGGCTCTGTTGTTACTACCTATGTGACTTTCATCAAGTAATATTATCTCTCTGAGTCTCAGTTTCTTCACCCATAAAATAAGTAAATTGGATTACATGATCTTACATGTTCTTTGTGCCTCTAAATCTATGATCCTAATTGTCAAAAAAGACTAATAAAGCAGTTTGGAAAGTTAAGGGGAAGAGCTGCTAATGAGCTAGGTCTAAAAGAGAGTTTGATTGTTGGGCTATAATAGTAACAATTTTCTGTGCATTCAGCAATGATAGTTTGTAAAGTGCTTTCCTCTCAGCAACCTAGTGAGGTGGGTGACACAAATATTATCTTATTTAACAAATGAAAAAAACATGAGTGCAGAGAAATTATGTGACTTGTTCCAGGTCATACAGCTATCAAGTGATCAGATCTTGACATCACCCATTCTTTCAAAATGCTAACATTTGACTGAACTTTTAGGGTCAATTGTGCAACAACTATGCCCTGTCTAGATTTCTGTTTTTCCCATTCTACTTCTTACATAATACAGTCAATAAACATTTATGAAGTAACAGCTATGTCCCAGGTATTGTGCTCAGCACAATATAAGTTGTGCACTATATCTCCTGCTGAGGTCCCTTTTGATCTGGCTAGTTGCCAAATCATCTGAAACAGGGAATAATACACTTTATACTTTTGCATTATACTTACTTGTTTGTGTATCTTGGCTCTGGCTCCTTTATTAAATTTAAAGTCAGACTTATAAATTCAGAGATAAACATATAGTAGAGCCAGGAGGAATGGGAGAATGTCCTGGATGCCTGATAAAATCATGGTTCAAGTCAGAGATCCTCTAATGGGGAGACAGGACCACAGAGCAAAGGCATCTCTGTGGTGAGAAGACTGTTGGTGGGAAGGTAGAAAAGTTTGGGGAGTGAAGGGTAGAACTGGGAGTGATATAATGTCTTATACATCTTTTAACTTGTCACTAAGCCCAGTGGAGTCCTTTCCATGTTGAATGAACAGATGAATGATCAAAGGAGTGTAAAAGATGAGAAGATGTCACTGAAACCTGTACCATTAATGCTAAATTAAAGTGAATGTATCCTTATTCTCTGGCTAGAAGAATGAGTGGGTACTCCTTAAACCTGATGAAAATTTAGAGCAAATAAAAAGAAATAATGTTTGTAAAGATATGGATTTGGAATTAGAGGACTTGTTTTCGCTTCTCAGTTCCAGTACTTCAAAACTGTATGACCTTTAGGATTAGGTGGGGAAAGGAGAAGAGGATCCTGAGTTTCATCCTGGTTTGGATCCTGAGTTTCCTCTTCGTTATATGTAAAATAAGCATAAAGCACTTTCCTCACAGGGTTATTGTGAGCCTCAAATGAGGTAACTTATGAAAAGATATCCATCTCTCTATCAGTTTATCTGCCAGCTCCTATTGCAGAATTGAGTACATGAACCTCGTTGCGTGACTGTAAGAGGAAGTACCAAAAGAATATGCAACAAGATTCAGAAAAGGTTTAGAAAAATTCAAGAATTGCATAAGTGTAACAGTTTGTTAGAAAATGATTATTAATCAATGATTTGGGGAGATTCAGATTTCCGCCTTTTTCTTCTATCCTCATTTCAAGACCTCAATTCTCTGAAAATTAAGGTAACTTTCTCCTCTAATCCAGTTCTCATCCAGGTGGGGAAGTATATTGTTAATGTATTTTTGCTTAATTTGAAAGTCTTTCCCATCCATTCATAAGCCCATGTGACTGGCTTAAGTCATATGGAAGTCTAAGTCACATGAAGCCTGTGGTGGGAGGAGCTTGCTGAATAGGTGGAACAGGAAATGGTGGAGCAGCATGGGTAGAGCAGGAAGAGTGGAGCAGAAAGGAGGAAGTTGGTCAGAGCAGTTGGACCTGAAGGAGAGAGAGGAAGCTGCTAGCTGTGAGTTTTTGTTTGTGGGAAGGCCCAAGGAGGGGGAAGGCTTTGGGATGGTGCTGCCCCTTGAATTATTATTGTGTATGGATTTCTTTGTTGCTGTGATGGATTTGGCTTTCTAGTGTTGGGATTTGGTTTCTGGTGTTTGAATAAATGTTTTGGTTCTGTCATCCATATAGAGAGTTTGTTATATTTTGCTGTTCAGAACTACACCAGCATATTCATAGTTGCAGCACTGTGAAAATTGCTTTGGCACTACAGGAAGCCATTGTACTTTAACTCATGTTTGTGTGGGAATAAATTCTTTGAATAGATTGCCCAAGGCTGGAGTTAACATAAAAAATAAATGACATAATCAAAGTTCAGGTCCAGCCCCTCATTGTAATATTCATTATCTCATTAATTGTTATCCAAAGTTGATGGGCATATAAGCCATGAGCCACCACCATCTAGCTATGATTGTGTTTAATCTAAGAGAGAGACAGCTAAATGACCACCCTTTTCTTAAAACAGTGACATTATTTTTGACAGTTTTTTTAAAATTTTATTTTACCAGAACACAAATACAGAATAGAAAAAGAAACAAAAATATATCATAAACTTAAATATTGAAACTTTAAAGTAAGAAAGAAAAAAAAAACACATCATGTGCATAGCAGAATATAGGAAAGGATTCAAAATACCTAACAATATATTTTCATTTCAAGAAAGCCTGTATGATAAATAATATACCTTGTGGTGAGAATAGTCCATCTTTTCTTTGCTTCCTTGTGTTGTCTTTTGTCTTCTGCTGTGCAATTTTTAACTTTGTTCTTTTTTCCCCTCCCCCCTGCCTCCAGAAGGCTACAATATATTTAGATATGTTTCTTGACATAAACATACACATACAGACACATACATACACTTATACACATATACATGCATATATAGACGTATACTTTCCTGCTCTACTCTACTCCTGCTTTTTTTTTAATATTTGTACATATCTTTCGTTTCCTATCCCACCTGTCTCCTCTACTTTACTTCTGCCTGCTACATCACCTTCCTATTACTTGCCTTCCCCCCTCTAAGGATCCCTCCCCATCCCCCCATTCCCATACTACACCAACTAGCCTGCCCTCTTAATACTTGCCTTCCCCCCTCCAAGGACCCCTTTTCTATCCTCCCATTCCCATTGTTCTGAACTCTCTTTACCTATTCCCTCATTCTCCCTTCTAAATTCCCTCCCTTGTCCTCTCCCCCCATGCCCCTACCATTTTATTTCTTCTAAATTTAGAAGACTTTTATAGTCTTCTAAATATATATATATGTATTGTTCCCTCTTAAACCCATTCCTGATGAAAGTAGGTTACCAGAACTAACAGCCCTCCTCCCCCGTCTAAATCCTCTGTATCCTTTGTTCTTCTTGCACTTTTGTATAAAATAGTTACTGTTTTTAGCTATTTCTAAACAGTTTTACTTTTTAAATTCATATCATAGTCAGGTTTAGCCCATTCTTTCTTATGAACTCAACAATTATTAATAAGAATGTTAGACATACATTTTACATTTTATGTTACATAAAAGGTAGGCAGTCTGTTCTTATGAATCCCTTATAGTCAGTATTTGGTGTGTACCTTATGTTTCTCTTGGTTCTTGTATGTCGAATCTTCTATTAAGTTGGGAATTCTTTTTAACAAAGTCTTGAAAGTCTGAGGGTTTGACAAATGTCCATTTTTTCATTCAAAATAATACTGAAATTTGAAGGGTATGATATTTTTGGCTGAAGCCCCAGGTCTTTTGCTCTTAGATATATTGTGTTCCAAGACCTACAGTCCTTTAATGTCTTTTCTGCTAGGTCTTTTGTAATACTAATTGCAGCAGCATCATATTTAAATTGTTTTAATCTTGATGCTTTTAATATTTTACCCTTGAGCTGGGGGTTTCAGAATTTGACTATGATATTCCTATGAGGTTTTCTCATAGGATCTCTTTTAAGTGGTGTGTAATGGATTTTTTTCTATTTCTACTTCTCTGCCTTGTTCTAATTCTTCAGGACAATTTTCTTTAATTATTTCTTGTATTATTGTATCAAGATTCTTTTTTTTTGATCATCACTTTCAGTTAGTCTGATTATTTTTATATTTTCTCTTCTTGATCTATTCTCCAAATCTGTCGTTTTTCTTATATTTCACTTTCTATTCTATTTTTTATTATTCAAGTTTTGTTTAATTATTTCTTGATCTCTTACAATTTCACGGGCTTCACTTTGCCCAATTCTAATTTTCAAGGCGTCATTTTCCTCCAGGAGATTCTGAATCTCCTTTTCAAATTGGATGACCTTCCTTTCATAACTTTCTTGTTTTTCTTGGATTATTTTAATTTTTTTTTAGTTTTTCCTGCCTCTCTGTCATTTGATATTTAAAGTCTTTTTTAAGATCTTCTATAAATTATTTTTGGGCATGTGACCATTTAACATGACTCTTTGGGGATTTCTTTACTTCAATATCCTCCTCTGAAGATGAACCTTGGTCATCTCTATTCCTGTAATAGGTCTCTATGGTTGGATTCTTTCTCCTTTGCCTGTGTGTGTGTGTGTGCATGTTTGTGTGTGTGTGTGTGTGTGTGTGTGTGTGTGTGCGCGTGTGTGTGTGAGCGCGCGCGTGTATATGGGAAACAGTGCCTCTTGCCCCAAATCTTCAGTTCTGTCCTCTAGCCTAGAACCAAAGCCAAACCTCCAACCTCCTGTAAGTGCCCACAGCCAGGGGCTTTCTGCCCCACTGCTTATGTCCTCATTGGACGTGTGCTGGTTCCTTCTTGCCCCCACTGCTCTTCCGAGCACAGCTGGGTCTGGTGTTCCTCCTCAGCAGAGGTTCCTGCAATCTTACTAGGCTCAGACACATATCTCCCCTCACTATGCCGGGGTGAAAAGTTCCAAAGGCTGGGACTGAGACAGCCTCTCAAACCAACTACCCCTGGGGCTTGCCGCTAGTTATTTAAGCAGCTTGCCACTTGTTGAAACAGAACCTAGCCTGGAGGTGTTTACTCCTTGCAGGGACCAAACCCCGTCCTGGGGTTATTCTTCAGATCTTCTCAAACGGTTTTAGGGAGATCCTGGTTGTGCCTCTGGTTTTCTTTGTCTCCACACACACTTTGTTCACACTAAGGTACTATTTTAACTCTTTTGTGGGGGAAAATCTTGAGAGCTTGGAATTTTCTGACCTACTCCCATCTTCCCAGAATCCTTCAAAATGGTGGCATTTTTAATAAAATGATTAACTTACCCAGAAATTATGTTTCTTGAACCTTTAAAGCATCACATTAGGAAAGGGGAGAATCATAGGATTAACAGAACCACAAGATTACTGATGGATAATTCATCTTGTTCTATTCTCTCCACTTTACAAAACAGAAGAGAAGCCATACAGGTAATGCAAATTACCAGAAAATGATCATCCTAGGTCCTTGAACTTTGAAGGTGATAATGCAAATGACAGGTATGCCCTTCAAATGCAAGTCCCTTGGCACTTCTGTCAGAAGCACTATCCTGAACTGGAGGAACTATGGGTCTGGCGTTAGGTAGGGATATTTATGTTTTTATGACCATGCCTAAGAAAAATAAAGCCTTTAGTAAATAGTACCAAAGCATATTCTTCTGAGTTACACTCACTGTTGTTATTATTAGTAGTACCACTATTATTCTGGGGATTTTCTATCTACACAGTTTCTTAAACTTGCCTTAAGTGTAAAATAATTTGCTAATGTCAAGAATTCAATATACTCTTACTTCAAGTAATATCATCCCAAACTCCAGAAAAACTTGTACTGTGCAGTGACAGCTGCAGGTTTTTTAGTATCTCTTCTATCAAAAGAATAAGACTGAAATTGAAGACTTGGTTTTACCTAAGTAATCAGAGTTATGAGTTCATAACTGTAGGCACAATTGTGAATCTCAGACACAATCAGAGGCATCATTGGAGTGTAATAGGAACAGTTCAGTTCACATATGTTCTGTTTTAAAATGGAACATTCATAACAGATCAGTGGAGCTCAAAATTACAGCTGAGAAATGAACAGCTAACTACACCTCCCCCCCCCATCCAGATCCCAACAAACTGTACAAGAGAAATAAGCTGAAAAATTAGTCTCTTAACATTGACATGTTGGTGCAGCATTAGATCTGTGCAGGAATATGAAAGACAGGAAAAATCAGGGGCAATGAAGAGAATACTTCTGCTTTTTTCCGTGAGAACTTTTTTGCTGTATATCTTTCAGCAGCTTGAGTTGGAAAAAGTGAAAAGTTGTATACATATAGATAGATATAGAAATATAGAGGATATATAAATGTAACTATAGCAATAGATACATATAGACATAGATACAGGTTTGCATATTTTTATTTTAATTTAGGGGCAGCTCAGTGACATGGTGAACAGAGCCTGGAATTAAGAAGACCTGAGTTCAAATCTGGCATCAGACATTTACTGGTTGACCCTGGGCAAGTCACTTCACCTCTGCTTGCCCCAGTGGGCTCAATTGTAAAGTGAAGATAATGACAGCACCGACCTCTCAGGGCTGTTGTGAGGATCAAATGAGGAAATAATTATGAAGTGCTATTTAAAGTTTAGCCAGTATTATTATCATCATATGTATATTTTTGAGCACATCTCTTACTGTCTTAAAACAGTTTCAAAAAATTAGCCAAAAAACATTTATGTGAAGCTAACTACTAATAAGATCATCATAATTCTATTCCTTCAAGGGCAAAGTGCCTTAAAAGGCACATAACATAACTCTTACATATACAGGTAAGGGGTAGTTCTACCCATAGGGAACTCTGAAAAAAGACAAGAAAAAATAAGTTGTTTTCTTTGCTTTGGAGTGTTTGTTGATTCAGACATTGGTAAATATGTTCCCATTTACCTGAATAGATGCTGAAGGACTGGGAATTAAATGGTTACTGGCAATAGCATCCATTTATTTTTGTAGTGATAAGAAAAAAAAGATGTTTCCTTGCCCTGTTTGGTCAAATGGGTCAGTGTAAAGGACAGGACAAGTAAGTCTGACATTTTGGGATTTGAAAAGGAGAGGGAGCCCAGAGATTTTTTACATATTTTTAAAAAGGCATTTAGTTAAAGTAAGAATTTAACTGTCTGAATTTTTAAAATAAACCATATAGAGACTTCATTAACATATTTTTCTTACTTCTATTAGTCACCTCCCATTAAAGTCCCATTGTGCTTTGGCGTGAAGTGGAGCCTGGGTTTCTGAAAGTTATAACAATGGAGCAAGCATTTGGGCAGGCTCTGATGAGCTAGAAAGACATTGAGTGTCATTCTTGTAGAGCAAACAGACCATATGGAGAAGCAAATCACCAGAAGGTTGGCCATTAAGAGATTTAATTTTTGCTTAGAGTAAGTTACAAAATTACCTTTTGAAAAGTTGTGGAAGGGTTACAATCTATATAAAATTGTAGAAGGAGTACCCACACCAGTGAAATAAGAATCAAAATTGAACTCTACCAATTCATTTTTGTAATAAAATAACTTATCCCTCCTTAACAGTAAAGTGATTGCTGACAAGATGAAAAGCCATTTATAACTTCATTTTGAAGAGACAGAATTAATAAATTTGTTCATGTTGTGGTTTGTTATTGATGTGCAAGCTAGCCAGTAAACTATATAGAATGATGGCTAGTCTGCAAGTCCTGGGACAGTAATAAAGAAATGTGACTTGCAAATACTTTAAATAAAATATTTCAGTGATTCTATGATCTCATCCCATCTCATATTTATTCTAAATATGCCCATTGGAACCCATTCATGCTTGTCATAATAGAACTCATTCTTGTCCTCTAATAAATCCTTAACAGGAGCGAAACCCAACGTGTTGGTAGCCTTTCTCTTACAGTAGTTCTTAACCTGAGGTTAATAAACTTTTTTCTTTAATATTTTAATACATATATTTCAACATAATGGACTTATTTTGTAATCCTATGAATTTTAGTCTATGCATTTAAAAATATGAATGTGAGAAAGTATCTATAGACTTCACCAGATCATCTATCAAAATGTCCATGAAACAAAAAAAAGTTAAGAACTCTTGATCTATATCTTTTAACATTGTATAGCTACCACTGCTGGATTTGGGCTCTCCACCTATTATCCTTTCCTGTTATGATTTAACTGGCAATGTCCTTTTATACTGGAACATTTATTTGATTTTTTTGATACAACTTTTAAGCATAATTGTTCATTGCTAATAGGCTAAGACTAATCTGTACTCTCTTAAATCTCTCCATTGCCCTTTGGCTACTTTTATTCCTCAGATGTAGTAGTCCATGATTTGCAGCTACATTACCCATTCAACAAACATATATGACCTTCAGAAAAATACTTTTAAATGGATGTATTTTTACTTTTAAAGCATTGCATAACCTAGCTCCTTCCTAACTTTCTAGTCTTTTCACACCTTACTCCCTTCCACATACTCAGAAATCCAATAACGTTGTTCTCCTTACTCTTCCTCATACAAGAACTTCATCTTTAACTCCAAATATTTTCTGTAGCTGTCCTCTATGCTTGGAATTTTATTCCTGTTCATCTTTACCTCCCTGCTTGCCTGGCTTCATAGGTCTCAACTAAAGTTACACCTTCTAGAAGAATCCTTTTCCAGGCTTCCTAAATACTAATGATTTCCCTCTAAGATTTCCCTCAATTTAGCCTGTATATTGTTTGTACATAACTGTTTGCATATTTTCTATTCCATTAGACTGAGTTCCTTGAAAGCAAAGACTATTTTTTGCCTTTTTTCTACCTCCTGTGCTAACCATAGTTCTTTGAACATGGCAGGCACTTAACAATATTGGTTTATTGACAAACTGATATCAGGGAGAAACCTGAAACCACATGAAGGTCATGCAATTTCCCCAAAATGCATTCCAGACTGCCATCTTACTTTTTTATTTATTTTTCCTTTTTTTCCTCCCTTCCTTCACTGAACATCATGAGACTTCCTGATGCCAAATCAGTGTGGTTGGGGTTCTGGGGTACCTGGGTAGTCTTCTTTGTATATTCAGTGATTCTCTTGTATCTATGCCTCTAGATCAGTGATGTCAAACATATGGTCTCCAGGCTGTACTTACCTTAATGCTCCATGAGTATGGTGCTTGCCAGTTTTTGACATCTTTAATAAAATAAATAAAAATTCAATAAAACATAATGTTTATTGGTCATTTTCTAAGTCAATATGCATCCCATAGGGGTCCTTATATGTAGCCTCCATTTCTCTGAGTTTGACATCACGATTTAAAACAATCTGACCATTAAGACAGCCTAGAATTTTCTATAGTTATAGTTCTGAACTACGTACAACACAATGCAGCAGTTTTTAAGATGAGTTCAAAGGTCAAGCATAAGCACAAAGATTCACTTCCAACTTCCTGGTGCAAAACCTTACATTTGAATGGGACAGACAACACATGTATAACTCAGTAAATATAAGATATATACTAAGTAGATAGAATGTACTAGCCATTGGGGTGGGGAGAGTGTTGGAAAGTTCCCCAGAAGGTGGGATCTGAGCTGGGTCTTAAAGAAATCTGGAATAATGGAGATGAAAGGGTAGAACATTCCACACATGGAGAGATCAGGTTCAAAGACAGAGATGGAATATGGAGTATCATGTGTGAGAAAAAAGCAAATAAGCCATTGTAGCTAGAGGGGAAGAGAATAAAATGAAAGAAGACTGGAAAGGTAGGAAAGAAGCATGTTATGAAGAGTTTTAAATATCAAATGAAAGATTTTATACTTGAGCCTGGGGATAATAGGAAACCACAGGAGTTTACTGAATGAGTGGGGAGGAAATGGGGATGACATTGAGATATGCTTTAGAAAAAGAGAACAGAATGGAATGAGGAAAGAGTTGAGGCAGGGAAATCAATTAGGAAGCTATTGAAAAAGTAGTCCAGCCAAGAGGTGATGGCGGCATGAACCATAGCAACAGCTTTGTGAATAGAGAGAAGAGGACATTTGGAAGAGACACTGTGAAGTTAGAAAAGACAAAATTTGGCAGCAGACTATATTGGACCATGAGAGTAGAGAATAGAGGATGATACTAAGATTTCAAAACCGGATGACTAGGATCATGTGGTAGCGTCAAAAGTAACTGGCAAGTGAGGAAAAGGCAGTGATACGAGTAAAATGTAAGCTCCTAGAATGAAGGGACTATTTCATTTTTGTCTTTATATCTCCATCTCTTATCACAGTTCTGACACACAATAAATACCTATAGAATTTAATTGATTTGAGATAGTGTTAGTGTCCCCAAAAACTGTCCGTTTACAAATTTTTCAACTCCAAACCTGAGGAGAAATTAGAGAGACTAGAGTTTACCAAATGGGGAATTTGGGAGACTACTGTACCAAAGCCAAACTGTCTTTTTATAATTTTCTTGAATGCCACATTACAAAAATCTGTGTTACATACCTAGTGAAAACATTGAAGAATCATCTACTCTGAAAAAGGTGGACTGTGGTACACTAGTTAAAATGAAAGTGAGTCAGAACAGTCCAAGAAGAGTTCTGCTACTTCAGTATAAGCACAGACAATATTAATTGAATTTACCAGGTGTTTTGGTGTCATGGTAAGCAAGTCAGGTACTGATGGTACAATGAGCCATGAATCAAATAAATATGAATTTTATAGGAGTTCTTGTTTTCTGTCCAAGTGCTATTTACTCAGCATATTAGACTCTCTTTGGCCCACTCACTATTTAAACAGGGAAAATAGCTCCTTTGCAAATCAGTGTTTTAGGGATTTTATGGTGACTAAATCAGGAGAAATGAAGAAACTATCAGAATAATCCAGATTAATTAAGGCATTTTTCCTTAAATTTCCTGGTCTTGTTTTCCTTTCTAGGACTGCAAGACCAGAAAAAAATTTAGAGTAATTAGTCTGGAGCAAAGTATAGGAAAAAGGGGCAAAGTATGTACAGCTCTTCTTGACCTCATTTGGGACCCACTAAACATGTCATCTACAGACAAGCAACTCTAGATTTTTATACATGATTTTAACAAAATAGTTTTAAACAGAAATGATTTATTCAAATAGTAAAAGGAAGTGGAATGCATATCATAAGTAATAACTTTTTTAAATGATTTGCTATTTGACAACTGACAAAACTGACAAAGTAAATTATATTTGAGTGCTCCCTTTCATACTCAGGTGCAAAATACTTGGTAGACAGAGATAAAGATAAAGAAATATACAACGATAATAACCTAACATTTATATAGCAATTACTATGTGCCAGGCAGTGTGCTAAGAATTTTACAATTATTATCTCATTGGAGCTCCAAAACAACTGTGGCAGGAAATTTAGGCAAACTGAGACTAAGTGACTTGGCCAAAGTCAAACATCCAGTAAGTTCCTGAGGCCTGAGGTCTAAGGTCTTCCTGACTCCAGGCCCAGAACCATCTAGCCACCAATATATATATATATATATATATATATATATATATGTGTGTATATATGTATATATATGTATATATATGTATGTATATATGTATATGTATGTATATATATACGTATACGTATGTATGTATGTATATGTGTGTATATATGTATATGTGTGTATATATGTATATGTATGTATATATGTATATGTATGTATATATGTATATATATATATACACACACATATATGGATAAATGTGGTTTTCTTCATTTTATCAGAATATCCTAATATCTTCTGCAAAAATTGTGATAAATAGAAGAGCCAAATCTTAATTTTTCTTTTATTTTTGGAGGAGGGAAGGCAGGGTAGTTGGGGTTAAGTGACTTGCCCAAGGTCACACAGCTAGTACGTCAAGTGACTCAGGTCCTCCTGACTATAGGGCTGGTGCTCTACTCACTGTGCCACCTAGCTGCCCCCAAATCTTAATCTTTCTACAAAATAGAAGCCAAGTCAGATCATTTAAATGTCATATCACAACCAAACTATACTGAGTGAGGTACAGAACAGAAACGCTGAAGTTTGAGGTAAACCTGGGTTTACATATTGGTTACAACACATATTGTCTGATACCTGAATCAGTTTATCTCAATCAGTTTCTTCTTATATAAAGTGGGGATGGCAATTTTATTGCCTTTCTTAACAGGGAAGTTATGACGAAAGCATTATACCAATCTAAATTATTATCAGTGTCCATAACAAGAAGGTATGGTGGAAAATACATTGGACTCCCTGTTGCCTTTAGAACAAATTATAAATTCTTCAGCTTGGCATTTAAAGCCCTTCACAATCTGGCTTCCGCCTACCTGTCACATTAGTTATGAATACCACATTCCAGTCAGAAGGGTGAACTAAGCATTCTATGCACCACCACCTTCTTCACAAACACACACTTCACCCAGGCTGTGCCCAGTACTTGGAATGCTCTCCCCTCCCCCCCTCCATTCCTGGAATCCAGAATTCCCTTCAAGATTCTGCTCAGGTGCCATTTTCTCCAGGAAGAATTTCCTGATTTCCTCAGACCAGTGCTCTCTCCCTCTTCAAATTAACCAATATTTTCTTATCTCCCAATAGAATGCAAACTTCTTAAGGACGAGGGCTATTATTTTGTTGTTCTTTCTTTATACAGCCAGGGCCAAACAGTGTCTTGTCCATAACTTCACTTTATTGAATCCTTCTTAAATTAAATTGAAATAGAATAGGAATCAGAAAAAAAAGTCAGGTTGGAGATTTGCTAGCTACATGGCATTTCTCAAGTCCCTTCTCTTTGAACTTATTTTCTTATCTATGAAATAGAGATAATGATTTCTATCCTGCCATATTTATCAATGTTATTGTGCATATAAAATGAAATGATATGTCAGAATCTTATGTAGCTGGAGGTAGAGTCTAAGGTTCTTTTGAGATAAAAACAGGGATAATGGCCACAACACGTTACAGAGAGGGGCACCTAGGTGGTGATTTGGATAGGGTGCAGGACCTGAAGTCAGAAAGAATCGTCTTCCTGAGTTCAAATCAAACCCCAGATACTTACTGTGTGACCCTGGGCAAATCACTTAGCCCTGTTTGCCTCAGTTCTTTATCTGTAAAATGAGTTGGAGAAGGAAATGGCAAATGACTCCATTATCTTTGCCAAGAAAACCCCATAGAAGTCAAGAAGAGTTGGACCTGATTGAAAATAACTGAGAAACCAAATTGTATAAAGATGGATGGAAGTGAGCAAGGAGACCTGGTTCTGGAGAATATATGGCAAAAGTTAACCTATCATAGCCTTGTATCCCAGGGGAAGAGTCCCAAAGTTCCATCAAGAAATGTGTGTGGGTGGGGGGCAGATGGGAATGGTGGCCAGAGTAGAAGCAGGAAATAGCTAGCATGTGATTACTACTATATGCTGGAAACTCAGAAGAGCTTTAACCAATAGGCACTTGAGGTTACTGATAGATCAGGATGGAAAGACAGCAGAAATATTTTAGGAGATTTTATGCCTAGTCCTTTTCAGATAGAACTGTGTATAGATGGAGAGAAATTGAAACTACCTATAGTGAATAGTGCTCCACAATAAGCAACAGATATTAAGTAAGGCATCCTAATCTTAATTTCTTATCATTATTTCGTTTTTAAAAGTGCTGAGACACTTAAAGCTGTACCTTTTACTCCTTGTGTTACATTGAGATCTGACAGATGGATGCACAGCAGTAACTGTGGAGAACGCTGCTAAATGTGACATGTTTGCAGAACAGAGGATACTGTCCTCTCTAGGACACTTAATGCCCTCTTGTTCTTCCTCCTCTATACCTTTAACCTACTTCATCCAACACCACTAATAAGAATAGGTCTCATATATTTGCTACATTGCCTGTGAATGACAATATGCCTCAGGCTTTCAATATTGTAAGGAATTTATATCCCAGCTGCCTTCTTTATATGTGAAAAATGAAACTAGAGGTGTTTTTAAGTTCAGTCTTAAATATATTTCCTAAAATATTTTGTTGTTTTTATGTTTAAGATTTAAAAAGTATAATGAAAGGACAATTTCAACCCAGATATTAAATCACAGAAATATAACACCATGTTTTTAAGGTGTCTGAATTTGCTGACTTATCAATCTTTTGCTAAGATCTTCAATACTTTTTCATTGCCCTAAGTTGAATATTTAGGTAAAATATTTATATTTAACAATAGAAAAAAGAGCAGTTGTCCAAACAATTCTACTGCCTTGGTTGGTTAAATCTATTAATGGAAATCTTCACATACAGGCATAATGAAAACAAAAAATATTGAGCTGAAATCAAAAGTTATTTTTCTAATCTTCAGTTCTAAAAATGTGCACTGGGGCATTTGTACTAATCTTTTAAGCATCCGCCTTCAGGGAAAAGGTCTACACATAGGTGTTGATAAACGGTTCTTAATTGAAAGGGAATTTAATTGAACTATTTTAGACTTGGAAAGTGCTCACACTGGAAGAGTAAAACAATAATCTTGCAATCTGAGGTAAGAAAAAACAATAAGATAATTTAGGTTAACATTATTTTTAAAATCTCTAGACACAAATATAAACCACAGGACATTAGAAAAACATCAACAATATAAACAATATTAAGGAACATGGTATATAGAATTGAAAGATACCATAAAGATATTCTAGTCAAAGCCTCTAATGTTACATAGAGGTATAAACTGAGGATGGAAAATCCTCAATGAGACATTTTAATATAAGGTTTTATAAGCATGTTGAATATTTTGAACACTTAGTAGATTCTAGGTTAGTGCATAACTATAGATATTGTACTCAAAAAGAAACCATCTTTTGGTTGTGAAATTGAAATATTAAAATTAAAATGAACACATATCTATTCTTTCCTGAATGAATCTGATAATTAGTCTGGACTAAAAGCAGAGAACTATTCTAATTTTCAAGATTCACTCATTTACATTTATGAATTCCTGAAATCATTTTTATTTTATATTCAAGAGGTAAAATTTTAAAGAATGGTTCTCAGAAGATCAAAGAAAAGGATGTCATGGATTTATGTCAAATACCAAAGTACTAAAAGTATGATTTTTATTTAAAACAACTGAATTTGACATTATTTCTTACAGTATAAAGCTATATTTCATACAGTATGAAACTGAACCTAACATGATGTTTGCTTCTTTCTTACTTGACTCTAACTAAAGCAAAGCTAAATCTGCATACATTTTCATTTACAGATGTAAAAATGTATAGGAAAAGTAGGGTACAGTTGATTATCTCTTGTAGATATTACTGATTGAGAAGGGAATGCATACTATTCCCTGATAATTGTTTTACCTAGGAAATTAAAATGGCAACTAACCACAACCAGGTTCATATTTAGAGTTATTTCTTCCCTTTCAACACATTGGTGGTCTAAAAAGTGGTTTTGCTCTTTTGACTCTCACAGAGTTACTAATAACCCTAAATATATACCTGGTTGTGGTTAGTTATTTTAATTTCCTAGGTAAAAGTTATCAGGGAATAATATGCATTTCCTTCTCAATCAGGGATATCTAGAAAAGATATTCAACAATACTCTTCTTTTTCACACATTTTTACATCCATAAATGAAAATATATGCAGACCTGGCTTTGCTTTAGAGTCAAATAAGAAAGAAGTAAACATCATTATAAGTTCAGTTTCATACTATATGAAATTCCCTTTCATAGAAACTCTGATGATTATTATCAAGATCTTATCTCTTGAATGCAAGATGAAAATATTTACAAGACTCTGTTGATGTTAATGAGTTAAAGACTATAAATTTGGAAAGATAAGTCATCTGGACAAGAAACAGATATATCATTTTAGAACACAACAGCATTACATGTTCTTATTTCAATAATGCAATTGGTTTCAGGGTGGGGAAGGGAGGAAGAGAATTCATTTTCCTGCATCTATAATTACGCAAAGAGGGTAATCCCATCGAATATGTTCAGAGGTATCCTTCCTAGTTTCAGCTGACTATATGTGTTGGTTGATGAAATTCCTCAATTGCTTCTGGCTATATGATGGCTCAACCCTGAAGGATGAGGGTGCTTTGAGATACTGAAGCAATCACTTCATTGACTGCTGAACCAACAAAGCTAATGACTCAATGGACCTATAAAAAATGGACAGCTTCTGCCTCAGTCCCTTACTTTGTCTCTTCTGTGTGACAAGTCATGTGCTTTGTCTTTAGATTCCCAGTGATGGGGGTAGACTGTGTTCTTTCTCATCAACATGCCACTCCTCCCACCCAAGAGCATTGCCTTAACTAGGTAATCTTGTGCCTAGGTAGCTGGAGGCCTTCTCCACTTTGTGATTCCTTTACTTAATAGGAGAGTCAAACATTTTTCTTGGAATGAAATTGTCAAAACATGAAGACTTCTTTGTTAATCTGGGAGGTCAAGAAGTTCCAGGAAACAACTAGGTAAAGCTGATTGGCAGCAAAGGCAGGACCTGTCAGAAACTACTTCAGTGTTCATAAAGATGATGACCTCCAACATGAGGACTTATCTAAGTCTGGTCCATTTTACCAGAAGACATGGACAAGAAGTTGTTTGGACACTGCAGAGATGAAATGTAAAATACTTAAATAGCTGTCCTACAACACTCTTTATGATCTAAAATTTAAGTGTCAGCTATCAAACGATAACAGTTATTTATTAATAAATTCCATTTTAAGTAATTTTATCAATATGCCCAGTGAGTCTTTTCTTGGTGTTATAATGTTTTGCATGTGTAAGAAATAAACATTTGTTCCTGATTTACATTGTATATAGAATACCTTTTTACTCCTTATTTTGAGATTCCCTTGATATAGCCCAAAACTTAATATTTAAATAATTTGTCCCCTGGGCACTAGATTGAAGCTGGTTATCCAGCCAAAGAATATGAAAAGAATTAGTCTCCTCCTCTCACCCCCCTCTTTTTAAAGGCCAGGCTCTTCCAAAACTAAACCTGGTCCAGATCAGAACAAGGATTTATAACCTAAGATGTATGGACTTCTTTTTCTTAAAATATTTTGATAACTATTTTAATGTAACGATCTTTTTGTTATCCTTTCATTTTATTTTGTGCATGTAAACATTCTAGAAATGGTCCATAGATTTACCCAAACTATCAAAGGGGTCTGTGGAACACACATACACATGTTAAAAACTCCAGATTTAGGTGGGGCAGAAAGTCAAGATGGTGGCTGGAAAGCAGGGACTTGCATAAGCTCCCCATCAGGTCCCTCCAAAAACCTATAAAAATGGCTCTGAACAAATTCTAGAACGGCAGAACCCACAGAACAGCAGAGGGAAGCAGGGATCCAGCCCAGGACAGCCTGGATGGTCGCTAGATGAGGTTGATCACTCACGGACCCGGGGGCAGAGGAGAGCAGAGACCAGCATGGGTGGCAGCAGGACCAACCAGACCAGGAGCCGGGTGGAACAGGCCCTAGCACCCTGAATCAGCTAGCTGTGCCAGTTACCAGACTTCTCAACCCACAAACACCAAAGACAACAGAGAAGGTTAGTGGGAAAAGCTGCGGGGGACAGAATGGAAGGAGTTCGCAGTTCAGCCACCTCCCCAGGGACATCGAGGGTAGTGCAGCTACAGAACTACAGCTGCAGTTACTTCTGGCCCCAGGCCCACCTGGTGGGAGGAATTAAGTGGAAGATCAGAGCAGGAGTGCACAGCCTGCTTAAGATCCCAGTCAGGTCCTGGCTGGCGGTTCTTGGTGAAGGAGGAGTGCTGGTGTGGCAGAGCTGGCTGTATAGAAATAGCTCTGAAAACAACAGTGCATCCCCTCAAACTTGGAACAAAGTACTCTTTACTCTACAAGAAGTCATACCCTGACCAAAAACTCAAGGGTCAAGTAAGCTGAATGGGAACAAGGCCAGGCAGTGAAAATGCTCTCAGATTCAGACTCAGACTTTGGAATTTTTCTTTGGTGACAAAGAAGACCAAAATATACAGCCTGAATAAGTCAACAAAGTCAAAGAGCCTACATCAAAACCCTCCAAGAAAAACATGAACTCATCTCAGGCCACGGAAGAGCTCAAAAAGGATTTGGAAAAGCAAGTTAGAGAAGTAGAGGAAAAATTGGGAAGAGAAATGAGAATGATTCGAGACCCCCAATGAAAACAAGTCAATGACTTGCTAAAGGGCACCCAAAAATACTGAAAAAATACTGAAGAAAACAACACCTTAAAAATAGACTAACTCAAATGGTGAAAGGGCTCCAAAAAGCCAATGAGGAGAAAAATGCCTTGAAAGGCAGAATTAGCTAAATGGAAAAGGAGGTCCAAAAGACCACCGAAGAAAATACCACCTTAAAAATTAGATTGGAGCAAGTGGAAGCTAGTGACTGTATGAGAAATCAAGATATTATAAAACAGAACCAAAGAAATGAAAAAGTGGAAGACAATGTGAAATATCGCATTGGAAAAACCACTGACCTGGAAAATAGATCCAGAAGAGATAATTTAAAAATTACAAGACTACCTGAAAGTCATGATCAAAAAAAAAGAGCCTAGATATCATCTTTCAAGAAATTATCAAGGGGAACTGCCCTGATATTCTAGAGCCAGAGGATAAAATAGAAATTGAAAGAATCCACATATCATCTCCTCAAAAAGATCCCAAAAAGGAAACTCTTAGGAATATTGTTGCCAAATTCCAGAGCTCCCAGATCAAGGAGAGCATACTGCAAGCAGCCAGAAAGAAACATTTTGAGTATTGTGGAAAAATAATGAGGATAACACATGATGTAGCAGCTTCTACATTAAAGGATGAAAGGGCTTAGAATATGAAATTCCGGAGATCAATGGAGCTAGAATTAAAACCAAGAATCACCTACCCAGCAAACTGAGTATCATGCTCCAAGACAAAATATGGATTTTCAATAAAATATAGGACTTTAAAGCTTTCTCAGTGAAAAGACCAGAGCCGATTAGAAAATCTGACTTTCAAACACAAGAATCAAGAGGAGCATGAAAAGGTAAACAAGAAAGAGAAATCATAAGGGACTTACAAAAGTTGAACAGTTTTGTTTACATTCCTACATGGAAAGATGATGTGTATGATTCATGAGACCTCAGTATTACAGTAGTTGAAAGGAATATGCATATATATGTGTGTATGTATATATATTTATATATATATACATATGTGTGTGTTTGTGCATATATATACATATATATATGTACATATATATATATACATATATATACATATATATATACATATATACATACATATATATATGTACATATATATATATACAGAGGGCTCAGGGTGAGTTCAATATGAAGGGATGATATTAAGGGATAAGAGAGGAATATATTGAGAGAGGGAGAAAGGGTGAGATAGAATGGGGTAAATTATCTCGCATAAAAGTGGCAAGAAAAAGCAGTTCTGTAGGAAGCGAAGAGGGGGCAGGTGAGGAGGAATGAGTAAATCTTGCTCTCATCAGACTTGACCTGAGGAGGGAATACCATACACTCTCAACTGTGTGTCTTACCCCACAGGAAAGAAGGAGGAAGAAGATAAAAAGGGGGGGGGCAATAGAAAGGAGGGCAGATGGGGGAGGAGGTAATCAAAAACAAACACTTCAAAAAGGGACAGGGTCAAAGGAGAAAATTCAATAAAGGGGGATAGGTTAGGAAGGAGCAAAACATAGTTAGTCTTTCACAACATGAGTATTGTGGAAGGGTTTTACATAATGATACACACGTGGCCTATGTTGAATTGCTTGCCTTCTTAGGGAGGGTGAGTGGGGAGGGAAGAGGGGAGAGAATTTGGAACTCAAAGTTTTAAAAACAGACGTTCACAAACAAACAAAAAAAAGGTTTTTGCATGCAACTAGGAAATAAGATACACAGGCAATGGGGCGTAGAAATTTATCTTGCCCTACAAGAAAAGAAGGGAAAAGGGGATGGAAGGGGAGTGTGGGGACAGAAGGGAGGGCTGACTGGGGAATGGAGCAACCAGAATATACGCCGTCTTGGAGGGGGGCGGTAGAAATGGGGAGAAAATTCGTAATTCAAACTCTTGTGAAAATCAATGCTGAAAACTAAATACATTAAATAAATTAAATAAAAAAAAGAAAAAAAAAACTCCAGATTTAGGAAAAGGAGATAGGAGTTTTGCTGCAGCAATCTGAAGGCAGAAGTGATTTCTTTAGTTAAATCTGATCTTCTCTGCTTCATTCTTCTAGAATTGACCTATCCTCTCTTTTGCTTTCTGTTATTTGTACCTCTTCTAGGAATCTAACACATTCTGTTTTCTCTTTATTTATATACAAGTCCTATTTCCACAAGTAGAATGTCACTTGAGAATAGAGATCACTGGGGATTCATTTTTTTTTTTCATTTAAATCACCAAGCCTGAATAATTACCACTGGTTAAGAGCATGGTATAAGGTAACAGGAATTCAAAGATAAAAATAAAGCCATTTACTTCCTTACAGGACTTTGGTCATTCAACACATAGGTGTAAAGGTAGGATGAATAGTTCCTAGCAAAGGGCCACCTGGAGCCATCTATTAGTAAAGCAGTGAGTTAGGATATATTTACAACCATTCATTAAATTGTTATTCTGTTTATTACTCAGAATTTCTGCATTTGTGTGTGGATATCAAGGACTTTAAGAATCAATTCTGCATCTTTTCTAGATATTTTCTTCTAATAATGACTAGGTACATCTACAACTATTTTTTCCTGGCTTAGCAACTATATGTGGCTAGTCTTTTTCCTCCCTTTTCATTATTCATTTAAATTTCTCATAGATAGCTCTCCATACAAATATGTCCTTTCCAGCCCTTGTCAGATACATTCCATCCCTACCTATCCTATTGTTTCTTAATGACTCAAACTATGATCCCGATCTGTTTTCTAACACCATCTTAATCAGGCTGCTCACTTACCTTATCTTTACTTTTCTTCTACAATCAATCAACATAAATGATGGAAACACCAGCAATTCAGTAGAAGTAGCCAACTGCAAATGGTGATCTTATTGAGGCAAATGTAGCCAAGTGAGGAATCCTTTCCTCTAAGGTTTAAAGCATGGGGCTCCAACTGAAAGCTGCAGAAGTTACATCCCATAAATTCTATACCTGCTCCTACACTGTCTACCTTTTACATTTACTTACATAAAATGTACTACAGGAAGAAAGCTCAGGGCCAAAAAACAAAGCTTCACTATCCCAGCTGGGAGACTGAGGCACTGTGGCATGCTTTGGGGGCACTGCAATAACCTGTATTCAAGCTAATACTGAATCCTGTATACTTTCTGTGGCCAGACTTCTCTGGCCATCACATCAAAATGAGACCTGGTTTCCATCAGGGGTTGCACCCCACTAGCCTTGACTTTGGGGAGGGAGAGTGCCTGACTTTCGTTGTGGGAGATCTGGGGTAAGGCTTCTGGACCAGTCACGCCTTGGGGCTGGAGGATCACCTTCAGCTGGATGTCCAGCTCCAACATGCCAGCCTTTGTCTCAAGCATCTCCACCTCCGCCTTGGCTTCAATGACCAGGCCCAGGGGATGCTCACCCGGCCGGGTGTTCTGCTCGTTTTCCACTCCATGCAATACCTGATCCTGGACAGTCACTCATCCTATGCTCAGGACAGTTAATGGGCGCCACGGAGAAGGCTGGGGTGAAGGGCACGAAGAGCGCCTTGAGCATCAGGAGGAACTCGAAGATGCAGAGGAAGGTGGACCGGAAGAGGGGAGTAGATCAGCCACATGTTGAAGAAGAGCACGTGGAAGAGCCGGTTGCGCATGGCTAGGAGCGGGTCCTGCTAGATGTTGAGGAGGACATTTTGCCGGGGGCTGCGTGCAGTCTCTCGGGGCTCCTCGCCTATGATCCTGCTGCCACCAGCAGGGTTCTTGGTCCCAGTGGAGGGCAGAGAAGGCTGTTTGTGGTGCATCTTACACCAGGGAGGGGTCGTGCCCTGCTGGCTCAGCAGTAATACCGCCCCTCTCAGCTAGAGACCATGGTCTCCTTCCTCTTCTTCCTCCCCTCCTCCTCGCCAGCGAAGGCAAGGCCTGCTCCTTCCTTTATTCCTAAGGGGATTCCCTTAGCTACCCTTCAAGGCTCCCTTGTTGCCTTTATTCTCGAAGGGGACCATGATATCAGGGAGAGGATGCAATGACTTGCAAGTGAATTGGATTTAAATGAGGCGGGACTGTATAAAGTCACTGACCTCACTTTCTCCTCCAGAGCCATCCGGGTCCAGTGACAAGATATAGATTAGGACAACTGGAAATGGCCCCAATGCAGTTTTAACTGACACCCAAGCATGCATCAGCATTGTAGTTTTTGGTGGTGCCATCAAAGGGGTGGACACTGGTGATCTCCTAATATAGTAT
The DNA here is from genome assembly GCF_011100635.1 of Trichosurus vulpecula. NCBI lineage: Eukaryota > Metazoa > Chordata > Mammalia > Diprotodontia > Phalangeridae > Trichosurus > Trichosurus vulpecula. The sequence goes on along the minus strand of NC_050574.1, from coordinate 242,808,089 downwards.
AAAAACTTTAGTCACCAGCCTTTATTAGCAGACTTAAGAAGCAAGTACTGACATGGTTGAGAAGACTTACATTAAATGTAAATGTGAAGAAAAATAGATAACTCATTATTTGAGTTTTATTTTCCATTTTAAAATTCATATTACAAATTATATACAAATATATTAGAGAATAATGATGTGCTTGTGGTATTAAAAAATGTGATAGCAATATGTAAACACTATCAATAGAGCTATGCTTTAGTTTTTCAAGTTACAACCATATTTGCCCTGTAGATCCAGCACAGAATTCAGGCTGAAAAGAGATTTCCTGTGGCTAATGTGCTCCTCTACATGCTCTTGTTTGCCTAATACCATCATGATTGCATCTGTCCTCAGTGCCCACCCTCAGCCTCTTGATAAAATGCCACCTGGGGTGCATCCAGAAATGTGTGGATGTGCCTGCGCCAGGTCAGCCCCAGCAGTCCCAGGTCCTTGGCAGAAGCTAAGGCTTCTGGTCTAGGACTGACTCACTCAAAGTAAGTATGTGTTAATAATGTAAATTGAATTTGAACGTGTGTGCATAATTTTTTTTTCTAGAGAGCCCAGGTGATAAATATTTACAGCCACACCCTTATATTACACTGTAACATTGTTTAAACTCAGCAGGAGTGTAGAAGGCTCTAAGAGTAAAGTCTTCAACAAACTGTAAGATAAATAATAATAATAATGACAACAAAAGCAATAGCTGTTATTTATATAGTGCTTTAAGGTTTGCAGAATATTTTTTGCAATGTATCTGTTATATCACTTAACACCCTAAACATCCTTGCCTTTAAGCTTTGCAGTGCTCATAATACATATTATCTCATTTGATCCTCACAACAGTCCTGGGAGGTAGGTGCCATTTTACAGACTGAGGCAGATATTTTAAGTAATTTGCCCAGGGTCACACAGTTTAGAAGTGTCTGAAAAAAGATAAGAATTGAGGTCTTCATAAGTACACGTACATCTCCTGTGCTACCTAACTGCCTTAGCTAACTTCCCTGGGTGTGAGTTGTCCTTATGTATAAAATGAAATGTGTCAGACTAGTTCAGGATTTCTTCACCTGAGCTCTTTGTTTTACTTAAATCTGCATTTTTGCTAACTCCATTTCGGTATAAATGGTTTCCTGTATAATCCTGTATTTTATGCCTTTTAAAATATTATTATGGGAAGGGGGTCCATAGGCTTCACCAGACTTCCCTAAGTCTTCAACCCAAGTGATGACTTCACCCCCAAAAGGGTCTATCATGAAAGGTTAAGAACCCCCTGACTTGATGGTCTCTCGGTTCCCTTCCCACCAAACAACCAATCAATTAACAAAGTATTTACTAAGTACCTATTATTCAGTAGGCTCTGTGGATACAAGTATGAAGGATGAAACTCTTCTTTCTGGTAAGAAGCTTAAGTTCCTGCATTTTAGCTCATAAATTTATGATCTAGAGATGCTAGGGACCTTACAGCTTATTTAATCATAAGTCATAGGAGCATAAATCAAGAGTTGGAAGGGATCTCAGAGACCATCTAGGTCAAGCTCTTTATTTTACGGATATGGAAACACTGGATGAGAGAGGTTAAGTGACCTGCCTAAAGTTAGAAAGGTTGTAATGTGGCAGAACCAGTATACAAACTCTGGTCCTATGATTCCACAGTCTGTAATGCAACTTATATGAGATAATATTTCTCAGCCTTAAAAATAAGGCATTCTTGACTTCTTTACCATGTCAGTTGTGCTTTCAGGAACCAAAAAACATGTATATTCTCTGGGCCAGGTCACAAATATTTAAGTCATTCAGAGACTTAAGAGAAAAAAAAAATCACCCAACTGTAAAATCAGGGCTTGTACAGCCATGGAATACATGGAATAGGAAGGATCAGAACTGGGATGGCATTACAGCTAAAGGGGAAGAGTATGGGAAGTAATACAGGGCCAGGCACGCAGAGAGTCAAATTGGGAAGGAGGTGAGGCAATAGGGCTTCAGAATATAGAATATCAGATTTAGCAAGACCACTTTCAATCAGAATCAAATTCTTATTCCGGAGCAGAGACTGTATACTATATTGCCTGCTAGGTGCAGGCACAAAAGAGTTTTTGCATTTAGCTCAAAGGATGTCAGAAACTTGCAGAGAGTACCTGTTCTTTTAGCTTTCTACAAGGGCAAAGATACTGCAATTACCTTATAGTGAATATATTAAATGAAGAAATCCCAAACTTTTGTGGAGAGGAGCCACATGAAATTTCCCTAAAGCCTTGAGATCACTCCAATGTATTTAGGTGCTGACAAACAAATGAGAATGGAGTAGAGGAGGGAGAGTTGGAGGCGAGCAAGGTAGGGTGCTGAAAATTACTCTCCCTTAAAACCACCTTTCTCACAAAAGAAACCTAAATCAATACATATGACTTCAAGAAGAACAATGCAACCCAAACCCTGGGCATAGGTGACTGTGTGGGACAATAATTCCCCCCAAATTAAACAACAGTCAAAGGTCTCTCAAGGTAAAGACAGAGGCTTTATTTGCAAGTCTCAGGCAAGAACTGGGCATCACCTACTCCAGGGTGAATGGGGTAGGGAGGCCAGTTATAGAGAGCAGACAGACAGTTTATATACCCCTTAAAGGCCCCCCCCAAACTTACAAAACAATGCTAAGAAGCCCCAAAACCCCCTGGACCTCCATCCCTGTCCGTGGAGGTAGTTGGCCTCACACTCTTGAAACAAGGAAAGATTCTTAATCTAACACCTTAACCTCAAACTAACAGACAGCAGCTACAGGCATTCTCACCCTTCGTGTATGCAGGATGTGGATATATATGGTGTATGTGCAAGTTTAAGAGGGGGTGGGGGGGCTTAATTTTTAAACTTAAAGATATAGGTCAAGCATTATGGAAGCTAAAATATTAAGTATCCTTTTCCTTAAATGAGAGACTTTCATCCATTCCACTCATGACCATCATTACAGGCTGAACATTTTAAAAGAAGACCTTCAAATATTTAAAGCATAATAAGTATGCATTTAATAGTAAGAATCATAATTAAAAATACAAACTAATTGGGGTTTTAATATTAGTATTATTATAAGGGATATGAGTAAAAAATGAACTGGTCTGAATTGAATAGGGGTTTGAAAATCAGCAGTGCTTCGCATATTTTCAGGAAAGAAGTTTCTATTAACCTTCAGTTAGAGTGGGATGTTGGACCATACTACAAATTCTATTGTATTCTATGTTCCAGACATACCCACAGACCTCTCCATCTGTCAAATATCATGCTCTTTGGTTTGGAACATATTTCTTGGTTTGGAGCATTATGTTTGAACAGATGGAGCAGTCTGTATGTAGATAAAATTAACAATGCATTTCCATACATATTAGTTCATTCTAGTTTTCATAATGCTTCTCCCTATAGTATTTACAACTGGAAATGCATGGGAGAGGGACATAATGTGCGTATATGTTGTATGCATTTATGGATAAAGAAGAACTGAGCTAGAATTGTGATCAGTGTTCAAGGTTTTGAAGAATGACCTAAAACACTGACTTTCTATCTTTTAAGCAGGCTCAAAATATCAAACACTGTGTACATTAGAGGATTACAGGATTCTGAAAAATTACATGCTTTTAGATCCCTTGCTTCCTTCCATCTCTAAAATGCTGTGAGCTTGTGAACAACTAGAATGTCATTCTCAAAATTAACTATTATAATTTTCTGTAGAATAGTGAAAGTAGTTCAGATTTTAATGGGAGAAAAGAGATGAGAAAAAAAGGTTTTCAAAGTAAGAAAAGGATATAGGAAACTCCTATATAAACTTTAAAAATAATTAAGTGTGGGGTATGAAAAAGCACTGTATCTAGAATCAGAAGGAACTAGGGTTTCAGTTTGCTGCTGTGAACTTTGTAAAGTCATTTAGTATCACTGAGCTTGTCTGATCATCTGCAAAATGGGGATAATATTTACTTTTCTTGCTTCTCCAATTTTTTTTGTCCAAATTAGAGTTAATATATGAGAAAGTATTTTATTAAAATATAAAGTAAAATATAGAATATATTTAAATAAAATGCATAATATATTATTATCTTCATCACTTCCCTATCATCATTATAGCAATAGCAAAAAGTCAGTCATATTGTTAATATAGTCGGTTGATATCAATCTAAATATATAGAGATATAGAGATGTGTTTGTGCTAGCAGTGATTGGCAATCATAGGTGGAAGTGACCTTAGAGATCATCTACCCCAATCCCCTCATTTTTCAGAAGAGGAAACTTAAAACCCAGAGTGATTGAGTAACTGGCCTAAGGTCACACAGGTAGCAAAATTACTAAGGATGATAACACATGGATTCTGAAGTCAAGTAGTCACTCAGTAAACATTTATTTACTACCTACCATGCAGTACAGTGCCAGGGATACAAAAAAGGCAAAAGACATCCCTGATCTCTAGGAAATCACAGTCTAATGGGTGAAGAGCAAGGATTAAAACCCTGGTCCTCCAAATCCTGCTCTACTTCCACTCATACCGTGCTGGCAGATGATCAGCCGCAGTAAATTGGAACAGAATCATACTTGGGGTGTGTCATTCAGTTCAGGTCTTCCATGGGTTATTCTCACCATCCCCACCATAAATGAGAGTAAAGCAATATCTGAGAGTGAGATTTCCTGCAGGGACTCCAAAACACTAGCCTTTATAAATTGCACTTGGAATTTTGAAATGGATTTACTTTTCAAATGTTTGTTCTGTTCTCAAAAGTTCTTTGAGCTGAGCAGTTCCCCTCCCACCTTGCTAATGGACCACTTGAGCCTTCTTTTCCAAATTTCTAGTCACTTGTTCTCAACTGTACTCTACTAAAGTGATATACTTCATCCCATCCCTTTATTGTTCATCAGAATCCTCATGATTGCTGGCTTTTACATAAAATTTAATGTTTACCATTTTTTAACATATGTGATCTCACTTGAGCCTCACAACAACTTGGCGAGGTAGGTAATACAGGCATTATTCTCCTCATGAGGAGACTTAAATTCAAAGAAATTAAGAGACTTTTCCTTGTTCACACAGTTAAATCAAGGTAAAGAGACTGAATTTGAATTCCAGGCTTCCAGCTTTCAAGCATGTAACTATCCATTATGTTATGCTGCATATTCTAATAAATGCTTTACCTCTAAAGGTCTGATGTTTTCCCTGACCTTCTTAAGACCAATGATCTTCCTCACTTCCACCACACATTACCATGGTTATGCTTTATATCTCACGAGCTCTTGGAATTATATGACTTGCAAGCTGACTGAAATTTCATCCTCAATTTCAATTAAATCTCATATCCTGCAAATTCTGCTCCTTCAAGATCACTAAGCCTGTTCTTTAGCTTTAAAATCACTTGCCTAAAATCAAACCCATTTCTCTTCCATCCTGAAAAAATCATCACTTAGTCCATCTATCTGCATTGGCTATTGTCTAATAACACTGCTCCCTTTTAGGGCTAATCCCTTGAGAAGTCAGTTTTGCAACAAATGCCTCCATTTATTTTTCTATGACTTCCTTCACTTTTAGCAGTCTCATTTCTCATGTCTTCATTTAACTGAAACTGCTTTTTTCCAAAATTACTAATTACTAACCTCAAGGCCTTTTTTCCATCTTTATCTATCTTGATTTCTCTGTAGCCTTTGACACTGTTGATCAACCTATTCTGGATACTATCTTCTGTCTAAGTATTGGTGACAATGCTCTCTCCTGATATTGCGCCAACTTGTCTAAACCATTCCTTCTCATTCTCCTTTGCTGGATCTTTTTTTTTCTTTTTTTGTATACATAGTACTTAGCATAGCACTTGGCAGGTTGTGTTAATATGATTTAATTAGGTTCGGATTCGCTCCTATAAATGACGCTCCCAAACACACCAGGAAAATAGAAAATAGAAATTTATTTAGAAAAGGCAAGGCACAGATAGCTTAAACTTGCATAGAAAACATACAATAATGAGAATAACCAATAACACAGCACCAATCAAGATAATCGGTAAAGGAAGAGAATACATCACCAATTCAAGGGAACCTCCAGAGTAGATCAGCGGCTGGGAGCCCCGTTTCAGCCCATGCAAACTTGAATTGTGTAAAGAGTTTTCCCGGGCGAAGCGTCCTTCCCGCGGGTGAGGCTCAGCGGGCTTACAGGACGTAAATATTTTATACTGTCCTAAACAAAGAAGGCTTGGAGCCAGGAGGTTTTTGGCGCGTGCCGTTATTCATGGTTCGTCCAATACACATCTGGCCCAGCCGTATCCCATCCGCCTGAGGCTTGGCATTTGTTTTCTTTAGTAACATCACTTTCCCAGGGAGGGAAGCCAACCCTCCGAGGTCAGCGTAACCTAGGAATGGCTAGTTCCTGGAATGCTAAGCCAAGAACACTCAGGGGTTATGGAACGGTTATGGCCGAGAATTGAACTGAACCTATTTATTTGAATGATCTTATTAATTTAAAGGGAAATGTTCAATTTTCATTTCATTTGGCCTTAAGATCATGAGAATAATAGGTGAAGGGCAAAGGTGTGACGTGAGTGTATACATTACGTATTTGAGTGTACATATAACAATTACAGATGCAAAGGCATAAAAAGAACAAAGCAAGTATTAGTATGGGAATAGCCAAGGAGCTAAAATACATAGTAGCAGTAGAAGATTTAAAAAGAAAATCATACCAATGATGATTAGTATCTGAGGTCACTAAATGTGAAGCTTCGACTAGTCTTCCAGCGGTTATAAGAGTCCGTATTCGATGTTCATTTAACGCGCGTTGGTTGGACTCTAATAACTTTTTGATTTCAGCTGACTGATTCAAGATATTTATAAGGGGATATAAGGATAGAGACACATGGGGTAGAGGCAGAGATTGGGGTACCCAAGCAAAGTTTGTAACTATATCAGTGTCCGGTGAAAAATAGAAATTACTTCCTCGCCAACGTAGGAAGGACACATTAGACAGACAACCAGAAAATGGAATAGTAGTAATACCTGCAGATAGAAGATCAGTGTAATTATTAGAGGCTATACAAATATGTTGGGTAGATACTTCATATATCATAGAAAAGTTATTCACTGGAAATAGTGTCAGATCACACAGATTGGATGAATGTGAGAGAAGGCAGGGTTCCATCTGCCGAGTCATCATCCCACAAACCATCCCTCCATCAGTTACAATACAATCAGATAAAGTATGAGTTACATTATACCAATCTATATAGTTTCCATAGATATGAGGTAAAGCAAAGTATTTGTATAAGACAAAAGGTATTACATGAAATTGACACATGACAGTCCAGGTTTTAACTCGGTAGAGTACAATGGTCCCAGTGCACCAATATGGGGTGCATTCGATATTTTCAGGTTTTGGCTTTCTCCATACTTTTGACAAGTCAAGTATATTGTTCCATATTTGAGTGTTACCTTCCTGTAGTAATCTTTGGGCATTTTCCTTTTGTATGAGGGCATATAGGTTTTGTAAGGAACACTTAGTCCAATCAAATAACATACTAATGTTTTCCATAAGGTCTAAATTAACAAGGGTACTATCATTGAAGACTTGCAAAAATTGGTTTTGGTACTGTAGTGTATTTTGGTGTGGCAGGATCGTTGTGGGTAACCATTGTGCATTTACAGTCAAGGCTTGAGAAACATCTTGTCCAGCACTGCGCAGTCTGCTGGCCAAGGCCTCAAGATCTACAGAATTTACTATACCCAAACCAGTTCCCGCACCACCAAGCAAGGTATCGTACCAGGCCCTCTTTCTTCTAACACAATTTGCTAAAGGGGGAAAAGTCACATTATAGTGAAACACTATTTTGTGTTGTGAGATAGAAGCATTAATACATGATTTGGGGACACGAACTATTCCAGGGGATTCTGGAGCAGCTGGTCTGGTCCATATTAATTTATTATACCATTTCTTATTCCGCCGATCCAATATCGGGGTAGCATTATGACAATATAGGTACTTGTTGTTCATCTCTGGCATGTAAATAGTAAAGGTCATGGCTTCAAAGTACACATTAGTCCAGTTGGTCGCATCTAATGATGGCCATTGTTGATTAAAAGAGAGGTGAGTACTAAATGGCAAGTTCGTGATGGCGCAGGAGATATTTGCTCCTGGTGCTGGAATGACAGTTACATTGACAGTAGTCAAATTGGTCTTCATCAGCTGGAATATGGGGCTAGGAGCTGCCCAGACTTCTACGTTTCCTGGGTAGGACCAATTCATATAATTGCACCAAGATATGGGGGGACATTTAAAGCCATCCTGCATTGATGTCTCATTATAGTCATAATCCCAGGACATATAGGATATCGGCAAGACCACTGGCCCTTGAAGGCGATCGTGTACTTGGGTGCCCGGAGTCCATGTTTTGATCAACATACAGCAGGCGAGCACTGCAAAACACTTAATTTCGCAAAAACATTTGGGTTAGTGGGACATGATACCATTTATCATCACCAGGGTACACTACAATGGCAGTATTAGTATTCCCTTGTGCTATAAGCTCAGCTGGCCTTGGTTTATCAAATTGATGTTTCTTGACCCAAACTTTAGTACCAGGAATTGTCTTTTCTGGTATCCAAGAAATGTCATCATCATTAGAACTCCCGAATCCCTGATCTCCTCTTTCTGTGGAGTCAGGAGATCCATTGACCTTTTGCCACGAACCATTTAAATAGGGTAATATTACCAGCTGACAAATTCTTTCACCAGTTTTACATTCAAAAGGTTCGCTTTCATGAGAGTTATGTAAGCAAACTTTAATTTCACCTCTATAGTCACTGTCTATAACCCCACCCAAGACATGAACTTGGTTTTTTAGAGCTAAACCAAATCTGGAGGACAATTGTCCATAGTATCCTTCGGGGAGCTTAACTCCCACTCCTGTGGAACACAGTTGTTGACCCAAGGGGGGAATGTGGACGTCATGAGTTACATATAGATCATACCCGGTGGAGCCTAAAGAGGCATGCCAGGGCTGTCTGGCATTCTCATGTAGGGCCCACCATTGAATAGTCAAAGGAGATGAAATCCTCCTTATCTGTAAGTTAGGAGTCATCATTCTTGAAAGAGGAGTCCCACCCTCACTCGTCAGAGGCCTGTTATTTAATTGCTTTAGGGCCTCAAACAGATTTTCTTTCCATCTTTTCAAATCATTGTTCCCACTCAATTTCTTCAGTTTTTCTTTTAACAATCCATTCATCCTTTCTATCAAACCAGCAGCTTGAGGATAATATGGTATGTGATAAATCCATTCTATATTATTATATCTGCAATACTCATCTATGTCTTTGCCTTTAAAATGTGTACCATTATCACTCTGTATTTGTAGGGGAGTCCCATAATAAAGGGAAATAATATCTAAAGTCTTGCAAGTATTTTTCTGGGTAGCCCGTTTATAGGGGCAAGCAACTAATACTCCAGAGTAGGTGTCCACACAAGTGCAGGCATATTGACACCCTTGACTGACAGGTAATGGTCCAATATAGTCTATTTGCCAAATTTGAGCAGGTAAGGCCCCTCTAGCCAATTCTCCAGTAATCCTTTTTGGTACAGGCCGATGGGCGAATAATTGACATTGTATGCAATCTTGTACTATCTGCTTAAATAGGTCCAGAGGTATATTAATCCCTCTGTCTAATGCCCACCTGTAAGATGCAAGAGCGCCAAGATGTCCTGCGGTGATATGGACCCATTTTCCTAATTGTTTGTCACTTTCCTCCTCTCTGGGGGTAACTTTTAGAGCTTTTCCTTGAAGTTTGGACAATTCATCAGCACGAGCATTATACTCACGTTCCACAGAATCTTGATTTGCATGGGCATCTACATGAAACACAGACACATTAGTACATTGACACCATTCCCATATTTGTTCCCATAGTTCCTTCCCCCATACATCTTTGTCTCTGATTTTCCATTCATGTTTTTTCCAAATTGGCATCCAAACTACTAGGCCATTGGCTACAGCCCAGGAATCAGTATATATATGGCATTGACCACCTTGTTCCTTTTGAATTACTTGATGGACAGCTACTAACTCGGCCCATTGGCTGCTCCGACCTTCACCAGAGCTTTCCAGAATAGTACTGCATGAAGGATTATAGGCTACAGCCTTCCAACACCTTTTGGATCCTATATATTTGGCTGACCCATCCGTAAACCAAGCATGATTCTTTTGTTCAGGGGATAGCAAATCATACCCGCTGTTCCAAGAGACGGGCGATTGTTCATAAGTTTTAGGTATGTTAATATCATTTGAATGTTTTGGTAATTCTAACACCTTCTCATGTAATGCAGAAACACCTGGCCTGCCTGTCTTAACTCTATTTTGCAAATACCACTTCCATTTAATAATTGATGATTCTTGAGCATGTCCTATTTTATGTGAGGCAGGCGTCCCCATTATCCAACTCATAATGGGTACGGCTGGCCTCAATATAACTTCATGATTTAAAGTTAAGTGTTCTGTTTCTACCAGTGCCCAATATGCAGCCAGTAATTGCTGTTCAAAGGGAGTGTAATTTTGGCCAGCAGGTGGCAGTTTCCGCGACCAAAACCCTAAAGGAACATTCCTGCCCTGTTGTTTTTGCCATAAACTCCAATCAGCATATCCATGTAAGACTGTAACTTGCAATTCCATTGGCCCTGGCTGTACAGGCCAAAGATCCAGGGCAGTTTGAATAGCTATTTTGGCTTCCTCAAAAGCTTTTGATTCTGCTTCCCCCCATTCAAATGTATACTTCTTCCGGGTAACTTTATATAATGGCTTTAAAACCTGGCCTAAATGGGGAATATGATTTCTCCAAAAACCAAACAGCCCAATGAACTTTTGAGCTTCCCTCTTGTCTCTAGGAGGTGAAAAGTCTAATATTTTTTGCTTGGCCTTGGGGAGGATTTCCCTATGACCTTTATTCCAAATTATTCCTAAAAATTTCACACTTTGAGCTGGACCTTGAATTTTATCAGGATTAATTTCCCATCCCTTCTCCTTCATATGTTCTGTTAGTTGGGTAAGCCTTTCCTCTACCACTTCTTTATCCTTTGCCTGTATTAGGATATCATCAATATAATGAGTTATTTTCACATCAGGCCATTTTAATTCATCCAAATGTTCAGCTACAATTCGGTGGCAAATAGTTGGGCTATGTACATAGCCTTGTGGAAGTCGTGTAAAGGTATATTGCCTGCCTTGCCATGTAAATGCAAACTGATCCCATTGTTTAGGGTCTATGGGTATAGTGAAAAAAGCATTAGCTAGGTCTATTACCGCGTACCAGAAGCCTTGATAGGCTTGTATGTTTTCAATTAAAGATATTGTGTCTGGTACAGCAGCGTGCAAAGGTGGAGTAAATTTATTAAGCTGTCTATAATCCACCGTCATTCTCCATGAACCATCAGATTTTCTGACTGGCCAAACTGGGTTATTCCATGCAGTGGTGGTGGGAATCACTACCCCAGCCTGTATATATTCCTGTATAGTTTTACTAATTTCCTCCGTTCCTCCAGGAATTCTATACTGTTTTAGATTTACTATTTGAGATGGAGTAGGAACTACAACAGGAGGTATCATCAATTTTCCTACAGTAACATATACTTTTAGGGTCCGGATGGCAAATTGGTACTGGCCATCAGGTAAATGTAAAGTCATCCCCTTCAAAATATCTATCCCCACAATGTATTCTGGAATAGGGACTATGACTACTGTGTACTTCTTTTTTGGAAAATTCCCTACCTTCATTTCCAATTGAACCTGTTTTGCTTGTACTTCATTACCTCCCAATCCTGATATGGTTATAGGAATTCCTTTCTTAAATTTAGAGGGGTTCCCGTAAATCAGCGTGGCCTCCGCCCCCGTGTCTACTAGGGCATTTGCTTTGGTGATCGAACCATTCCTCCAGAAAATAGTTATTGGAACATGAGGCCGGTAATCGGTATGTAAAGCATAGACACGTAGGGTTTGGCCTTTCTCCTATTCCTCTTTAAAATGATCCAATGAAGGATATAGTGAGGGGGGAGCGCTAGGGGTGACGGCACTCAGAGCCGAAACCTGACCAGCGTTTTTCACTTTTTTCTTGTACAATTGAGCTAATTCAGGAGTAGGAATTCCATCTATTTCTTCCCTGTTCATCCCAGCCTTTAGAAGAGCTAAAAATAGCTCCTTCCGGCTTAGCCGGTTCTGCGGATTGGGACGGGGCTTTCCCCAATCCCTGGAGGCAGTTTCTCCCACGTCCCTAAATTCTCCAAGATCTCCCAATTGAGAAAGTTTGTCAATTACCTGCCCCAAAGACTCTCCCGTAGCTGCTACTAATAGAGTCAGAATGAGATGTTTATATGCCGGAGGGGCAGTTTTAACAATGGGAGCCCGATGTACGGCAATCACAGGGGTATCAGTATATGTGTCAGCTTCCCCAACTATAACAGCAGTTTTCATAACCTCCTCTTTTAATTTCTGAATCCCATCCTTAAGAGTATACCATGAACGAGCTGCATTCGGCCACATAGAGGAATCGGGGTATTGGGTCCTAAATCCCTGGGCTACTAACTCCAAAAGGGAGGTACTAGCATGCCTATCATCCAGGGCCACTTGACCATGATTACGTATAGACTGCTGTACGAAAGGATTGGAAGTCAAACTTATGAACTTTAAGCAGTCTTTAGGGTCCAGCCATACTCCTCCAGCCCCTCCATCGCTCAACCTTACTAGCCAAGTGATGGCAGGTTCCCCAGATTTCTGGGAAAATCGGCTTAGCAGATCAGTTATCTCCCTTTGAGAATAATCTTCTGTAATCTCAGTTACTCGGGGTTCATGGTCTCCCTCTTTCTCAGCCTTTCTCCTAACTATCGGTCGCACTTCCCCGTCTTTTACATCTGGAATATCTCCCTCAATCATTCCTTCCCACCTATCATCATCCTCGTCCCAAATATCACCATCCCAAGTATCAGGATCCCAATTCATATTTGCCGCGGCAATTACAGCATGCACTTTCTTTTTATTCACCTTTCCTCTTCTATTTTTATATTTATACTGAGCCACTCGGACAGCAGCCTTCTCGGCTACATTCTGATAATTCCTAGCTTGATCTCCCAATATAAAATTTTGGCACTGTAACATAGACAATCGACCCTGCAATTCAGACATCTCTTTTTCCATTTGTACCTTCTCTTCCTCTTTCTTGTCTAATTCCAAACATACTGTCCTATACGCAGTCAGAAGAGCCCATCCTCTTCTACATACCCCACTCATTTCCTTCCCCTTTTCAATTGGAATATTAGATAAACATGCAGTCAATTGTGAGGGCTTTCCGTTCCTCACCCTGCTCCCCCAATCCTCACCAGGTCCTGTACATTGCGACCATGTTTTTGCAAGCGAGGAAAACGGAGGATCTTCCCAACCTGGGATCTCTACCGGAGCCTGAGGCTCGACATTTCTTTTAAAAAGAGGCATTTATACAGCGAATCCTGTTCGTGACGCCAATTTTGTGTTAATATGATTTAATTAGGTTCGGATTCGCTCCTATAAATGACGCTCCCAAACACACCAGGAAAATAGAAAATAGAAATTTATTTAGAAAAGGCAAGGCACAGATAGCTTAAACTTGCATAGAAAACATACAATAATGAGAATAACCAATAACACAGCACCAATCAAGATAATCGGTAAAGGAAGAGAATACATCACCAATTCAAGGGAACCTCCAGAGTAGATCAGCGGCTGGGAGCCCCGTTTCAGCCCATGCAAACTTGAATTGTGTAAAGAGTTTTCCCGGGCGAAGCGTCCTTCCCGCGGGTGAGGCTCAGCGGGCTTACAGGACGTAAATATTTTATACTGTCCTAAACAAAGAAGGCTTGGAGCCAGGAGGTTTTTGGCGCGTGCCGTTATTCATGGTTCGTCCAATACACATCTGGCCCAGCCGTATCCCATCCGCCTGAGGCTTGGCATTTGTTTTCTTTAGTAACATCACTTTCCCAGGGAGGGAAGCCAACCCTCCGAGGTCAGCGTAACCTAGGAATGGCTAGTTCCTGGAATGCTAAGCCAAGAACACTCAGGGGTTATGGAACGGTTATGGCCGAGAATTGAACTGAACCTATTTATTTGAATGATCTTATTAATTTAAAGGGAAATGTTCAATTTTCATTTCACAGGTACATAATGAAAGCTACTTGGTTCACATCCTTTCTCTTATGATTTTTAAAAAGTTAAATAGTATTTTATTTTTCCCCAGTTACATATCAAGAAATTTTATAGCATTCATTTTTACAAGATTTTTAGTTCCAATTTTTTTCTCCCTCCTTCCCCTCTGTTCTTCCTATAATGGAAGGCAATTTCATATGGTTTATACTTGTGCTATCATGTAAAAATATTTCCATATATGTCACAGTTGTGTAAGAAGAAACAGATCAAAAGAAAAACAACACAAAAGAATAAAGTAATTGAAAAAGATATGCTTCCATCTGCATTCAGATTCCATCAGTTCTTTATCTGGATATGAATAGCATTCTCCTTTGTTAAATCCATTGTACTTGTCTTGGCTCATTGTGTTTCTGAGAGGAGCTGAGTTATTCATAATTGATCACACAATGTTGCTGACACTGTGTACAGTGTTTCCTGGTTCTGCTCATTTCACTTTGCATTGGTTCCTGTAAGTCTTTCCATGTTTTTTTTTTTTTTTTTCTGAAATCTACCTGTTTATCCTTTCTTACTTCACAGTAGTATTCTATTATATTCATATACCACAGTTTTTTTAGCCATTCCCCAATTGACGGGCATCCCCTCAATTTCCAATACTTTGCCATCATGAAAAGGGCAGCTATAAATATTTTTGCACATGTAGGTCCTTTTCCCTTTTTTATGATCTCTTTGGGATACAGAGCTAGTAGTGGTGTTGCTGGATCAAAGGGTATGCACAGTTTGGTGGCCCTTAGAACATGGTTCCAAATTGTTCCCCAGAATGGTTGGATCAGTTCACAACTCCACCAATTTTCCCACATCCTCTCCAACATTTATCATTTTCCTTTTTTGTCATATTAGCCAATCTGGTAGGTATGAGATGGTATCAGAGATTTTTTTAATTTGCATTTCTCTAGTCAAAAGCTGTTTAGAGTGCTTCTTCATATGCCTGTAGATAGCTTTGATTTCTTTATCTGAAAGATGCATGTTCATATCCTTTGACCATTTATCAATTCGGGAATGGCTTTTATTCTTATATATATGACTCATTTTTCTGTATATTTGAGAAATGAGGCCTTTTTCAGAGACACTTCCTATTAAGATTGTTCGCCAACTTTTTGTTTTACTTCTAATCCTGGTTGCATTGTTTTCTTTTTTTTTTTTCAAAAGCTTTTTAATTTGATATTGTCAAAATTATCCACATTACATTTTATAATGCTCTGTATCTCATTTTGGTCATGAATTTTTCCCCCACCCATAGATCTGACATCCCTTGCTCTTCTAATTTGCTTATCTATATCATGTACATATTTTGAGCTTATCTCAGTACACAGTATGAGATATTGGTCCATACCTACACTTTGTGTCCTATTATTTTCCAGTTTTCCCAGTATTTTTGGCAAATGGTTCTTATCCCAAAAGCTGGGGTCTTTGGATTTATCAAATAGTAGATTACTATAGTCATTGACTACTGTTTCTTGTATACCTAATCTATTCCACTGACCCACCACCCTACTTCCTAGCCAGTATCAGATAATTTTGATGATTACAGCTTTACAATATAGTTTAAGATCTAGTATTGCTAAGGCACCTTCCATTGTATTTATTTTCTTTTTTTTATCTTTTTTTTAAATTTATTTAACATATTTAGTTTTCAGCATTGATTTTCACAAGAGTTTGAATTACAAATTTTCTCCCCATTTCTACCCTCCCACCCACTCCAAGATGGCATATACTCTGGTTGCCCTGTTCCCCAGTCAGCACTCCCCTCTGTCACCCCACTCCCCTCCCATCCCCTTTTCCCTTCCTTTCTTTTCTGTGTATCTTATTTTCTAATTGCATGCAAAAACATTTTTGTTTGTTTTTGAACATCTGTTTTTAAAACTTTGAGTTCCAAATTCTCTCCCCTCTTCCCTTCCCACCCACCCTCCCTAAGAAGTCAAGCAATTCAACATAGGCCACATGTGTATCATTATGTATAACCCTTCCACAATACTCATGTTGTGAAAGACTAACTATATTTTGCTCCTTCCCAACCCATCCCCCTTTATTGAATTTTCTCCCTTGACCCTGTCCCCTTTCCAAAGTGTTTGTTTTTGACTACCTCCACCCCCATCAGCCCTTCCCTCCATCATCCCCCCCATTTATTTTTATCTTCTTCCCTCTTCTTTCCTGTGGGGTAAGATTCCCCATTGGGTACGTATGGTATTCGCTCCTTAGGCCAAATCTGATGAGAGCAATGTTCACTCATTCCCCCCTCATCCGCCCTCTCCCCTCCTCCCACAGAACTGCTTGCTCTTGCCTCCTTTATGCTAGATAATCCACCCCCTTCTATCTCTCCTTATCTCCCTCTCTCAGTATGCTCTTCTCTCATCCCTTAATTTCATTTTATTTCTTTTAGATATCTTCCCTTCATCTTCAACTCACCCTGTGTCTGCTCTCTCTCTCTCTATTTCTCTCTCTCTCTATCTCTCTCTCGCTCTCTCTCTCTCTCTCTCTCTCCCTCTCTCCATATACATATATATATATATATATATATATACACACACATATAGATATATACATACATACACATTCACCCATCTATATACATAAACATATATGTATGCATATTCCCTTCAGCTACCCTAATACTGAGGTCTCATGAATCATACTCATCATCTTTCCATGTAGGAATGTAAACAAAACAGTTCAACTTTAGTAAGTCCCTTGCAATTTCCGTTTCTTGATTACCTTTTCATGCTTCTCTTGATTCTTGTGTTTGAAAGTCAAATTTTCTATTCAGTTCTGGTCTTTTCACTGAGAAAGCTTGAAAGTCCTCTATTTTATTGAAACTCCATCTTTTGCCTTGGAGCATGATACTCAGTTTTGCTGGGTAGGTGATTCTTGGTTTTAATCCTAGCTCCATTGACCTCCGGAATATTGTATTCCAAGCCCTTCGATCTCTTAATGTAGAGGCTGCCAGACCTTGGGTTATTCTGATTGGGTTTCCACAATACTCAAATTGTTTCTTTCTGGCTGCTTGCAGTATTTTCTCCTTGATCTGGGAGCTCTGGAATTTGGCAACAATATTCCTGGGAGATTTCTTTTTGGGATCTATTTGAGGAGGCAATCGATGGATTCTTTCAATTTCTATTTTGCCCTATGGCTCTAGAATATCAGGGCAGTTCTCCTTGATAATTTCTTGAAAGATGATATCTAGGCTCTTTTTTTGATCATGGCTTTCAGGTAGTCCAACAATTTTTAAATTATCTCTCCTGGATCTATTTTCCAGGTCAGTGGTTTTTCCAATGAGATATTTTACATTGTCTTCCATTTTTTCATTCCTTTGGTTCTGTTTTATAATATCTTGATTTCTCATAAAGTCACTAGCTTCCACCTGCTGCTATCTAATTTTTAAAGTAGTATTTTCTTCAGTGGTCTTTTGGACCTCCTTTTCCATTTGGTTAATTCTGCCTTTCAAGGCATTCTTCTCCTCATTGGCTTTTTGGACCTCTTTTGCTATTTGAGTTAGTCTGTTTTTTACGGTGTTGTTTTCTTCAGTGTATTTTTCAGTATTTTTTTGGGTCTCCTTTAGCAAGTCATTGACTTGTTTTTCATGGTTTTCTCGCATCCTTCTCATTTCTCTTCCCAATTTTTCCTCTACTTCTCTAACTTGCTTTTCCAAATCCTTTTTGAGCTCTTCCATGGCCTGGGACCAGTTCATGTTTTTCTTGGAGGTTTCTGTTGTAGGCTCTTTGACTTTATTAATTTCTTCTGTCTGTATGTTTTGGTCTTCTTTGTCAGCAAAGAAAGAATGCAAAGTCTGAGACTGAATCTGGGTGTGTTTTCACTGCCTGGCCATATTCCCAGCCAACTAACTTGACCCTTGAGTTTTTCAGTGGGGTATGACTGCTTGTAGACTACAGAGTTCCATGTTCCACGTTTGGGAGGGAGGTGCCAGCTCTGCCACACCAGCACTGCTCCTTCCCCAAGAACCCCAACCCGAACTGGGCTTAGCTCTTCAGCAGGCTGTGCACCCCTGCTGTGATTCGCCACTTAATTCCTCCCACCAGGTGGGCCTGGGGCCAGAAGCAGCAGCAACTGTAGCTGCCCCACCTCCGCTGCCCCCGGGGCTGGAAGCTGAACCGCAAACTCCTTCCACTCCCGCAGCTTTTCCCACTAACCTTCTCAGCAGTCTTTGGTGTTTGTGGGTT
This sequence comes from Trichosurus vulpecula, assembly GCF_011100635.1. Taxonomy (NCBI): domain Eukaryota; kingdom Metazoa; phylum Chordata; class Mammalia; order Diprotodontia; family Phalangeridae; genus Trichosurus; species Trichosurus vulpecula. The sequence goes on along the minus strand of NC_050574.1, from coordinate 242,789,686 downwards.
GAGAAGTCTCGTAACTGCTGCAGCTCACTGATTCAGGGCGCTACGGCATGCTCTGCCCGGTTGTTGGTCTTGTTGGTCCACGCAGCTCAGGCTGGGCTCTGCTCCACTCCATTCCTAGCTCCCAGCTCCCAGCTCCCAGCTCCGTGTGGGATAGACCTCACCCAGAGACCATCCAGGCTGTCCTGGGCTGGAGCCCTGCTTCCCTTTGCTGTTTTGTGGGTTCTGCCTTTCTAGAATTGGTTCAGAGCCATTTTTTATAAGTTTTTAGAGGAACTCGGTACGGAGCTCACATTATTCCCTGCTTGCCAGCCACCATCTTGGCTCCACCCCCCCCTTTGTATTTATTTTCATTAATTTCTTTGATATTCTTGACCTTTTGTGATTCCAGATGAATTTTGTTATTATTTTGTAGCTCTATAATTTTTTGGTAGTTTGATTTTTATGGCACTTTATAAGTAAATTAGTTTAGGCAAAGTTTTCATTTTTTATTATACTGACTCAGCCTACACATGAGCAATTGACAATTTTTACATTGTTTAGATCTGACTTTATTTCTATAAAAAGTATTTTGTAATTGTGTTCATGTAGTTCATATAGTTTGTCTTAAACTCCTAAATTTTTTATTGTTTACAGTTATTTGAGTGAAATTTCTCCTTTTATCTCTTGCTGCTGGGCTTTATTGTTCATATAAAGAAATGCTGACAATTTATGTGGGTTTATCTTATATCCTGCAACTTTGCTAAAGATGTTAAATATTTCAGGTAATTTTTCAGCTGGTGCTCTAGTGTTCTCTAGTCATATGATCTGCAGAGTGATAGTTTTGTTTCCTCACTGCCTATTTTAATTCCATCAATTTCTTTTTCTTCTTTTATTGATATAGCTAACATTTCTATTACTGTATTTAATAATAGTGGTGATAATTGGTATGTTGCTTCTCCCCTCTCCTTCTTGGGAAGGCTTCTGGGTTATCCCTATTACAAATAGTGTTTCTTGATTGTTTTAAATAGATGCTGCTTATCATTTTAAGGAAAGCTCCCATTATTCCTCTGCTCTCTAGTATCTTTTTTTTAAGTAGGAATGAGTGCTGTATTTTGTCAAAAACTTTTTCAGCATCTATTTAGCATCTATAAATCATATCTGTGGTGATATGATTTATGTTGGTTTAGTTATTGATATGGTCAATTATGCATTATAGTTGTCCTAATATTAAGCCAACCCTGCATTCCTGGTATAAATCCCACCAGGTCATACTGTATAATCCTCCTTGTGACTTATTGTTGTAATCATCTTGATAATATTTTACCCAAATATTTTGCATCTATATTCATTAGGGAAATTGGTCTATAATTTTCTTTTTTTCTTTTACAGCTCTTCCTGGTTTAGGTATCAGCACCATATTTGTGTCATAAAAGGAGTTTGGTAGGACTCTACCTATTTTTTCCAAATTGGAAATTATTGGAATTAATTCTTCTTTAAATGTTTAGTAGAATTCACTCATGAACCCATATGGCCCTCAGGATTTTTTCCTAGAAAGTTCATTAATGGCTTATTGAATTTCTTTTTCTCAGCTAGGGTTATTTAAGCATTCTATTTCCTGACCTGTTAATCTAGGTAACTTATATTTTCATAGATATTCATCAAGCTTGCTGAGTTTGTTGGATATATTGACATATAATTGGGCAAAATATTTGTTCTTCATTGATTGTGATTTCACTTTTCATTTTTGATACTGGATATCAGATTTCCTTCTTTTTTTAAAATAAAATTAACAAGTGGCTTATCTGTCTTATTGCTTTTTTCCATAAAACAAATTCCTAGATTTATTTATTAGCTCAGTAGGTTTTTCTTTCAAACTTATTAATCTCACTTTTGATTTTTAGAATTTCTAATTTGTTGCTAAATTGGGGATTTTCAATTTGTTCTTTTTCTAGTTTTTTTCTTTTTTAGTCGCATACCTGATTCATTGATCTGTTCTATTTTTTTAAGGTAAGAATATAGATAAATAAATTTTCCCCTTAGTACTGCTTTATCTGCATCTCATAAATTTTAGTATATTTTCTCATTTTTGTCATTCTCTTTAATGAAATTATTGATTATTTCTATGACTTGTTCTTTGTCCATTTATTCTTTAGGATTAGATTATTTAGTTTCCAATTAATTTTAATCTATCTTTTCACTGACCTTTGTTGAATGTAATTTTCATTACATTATGATATGAAAAGAATACATTTAATATTTCTGCCTTTCTACCTTTGATTTTGAGGTTTTATGCCCTACTACATGGGCAATTTTTGCATAGATGCCACATGCTGCTGAGAAAAAGTTATTTTCCTTTATATTCCCATTCAATTTTCCCCAAAGGTTTGTCATATCTAACTTCTCCAGTATTCTACTTAACTCCTTACTTTCTTATTTTTATGGTTAAATTTATTGATTTCTTAGGGGAGCCACTTGAGTTTCCCCACTAGTATAGTTATACTATTTCTTCCTATAACTCACTTAACTTCTGCTTTAAGAACTTGGATACTTTACTCTTTGACCCATTAATATGACTTCTAGCATTGTATCCCAAAGAGATCAGAAAAATGGGAAAAGGATCCACATGTGCAAAATATTTATAGCAGCTCTTTTTGTGGTGGCCAAGAACTGAAAATTGAGGGGATACCCATAATTGGAGAATGGCTGAACAACTGGTGCTATATGAATGTAATGGAATATTATTGTATTATAAGAAATGATGAACAGGCAGACTTCAGAAAAATCTGAAAAGATTTATATGAACTGATGGTGAGGGAAGTTAGCAGAACCAGGAAAAAATTAAACACAATTACAGCCACAGTGTGCAATGATGGACTTTGATAGACATCTCTTCTCAGCAATGAAAGGACCTATAACAATTCCAAAAGGTTCATGATGGAAAATGCCATCCACATCCAGAAAAAGAAATCTGGTGTCCGGATGCAGATCAAAGACTATTTTATTTTGTCTTGTTTTGTTGTATGTTTTTTCTTTCTCATGGTTATGCCCATTCATTTTAATTCTTCTATACAACATGACTAATGTGAAAATATGTTTAAAAGTGTATATGTAGTGCCTATATTGGATTGCATGCTCTTTTGGGGAGAAGGAGGGGAGAGAGGGAAAAAAATTTAAAATTTATGGAAATGAATATTGAAAGCTAAAAATAAATCAACTTATTAAAAAAGTATTTTTATGCTTTACCACTAGTACATATATGTTTAGTATTGAGATTGCTTCATTGTCTTTGATACCTTTTAGCCACATGTAGTTTCCTTCCTTCTCTTTTAATTAGGTCTATTGTTGCTTGTACTTTGTCTGTGATTAGGATTGCTAGCCCTGGGTTTTTTATTTCAGCTGAAGCATAATAAATTTTGCTTTGGGCCCTTAACTTTACTCTGTTTTTGTCTCTCTAATTCAAGTGTGTTTCTTGTAAACAACGTATTGTAAAATTCTGGTTTTTGATCCACTCTGCTATCTGCTTCCATTTTATGGGACAGTTCATTTCATACCTATTCAAAGTTATGTTTACTACCTGTATATTTCCCTCCATACTACTCTTCCTCCTATTTGTCATCTCTCTTCTTTTACCCTTTCCCTCCTCACCAGCATTTTACTTCTGTTTATCACCTCCGCTGATCTGCCTTCCATTCTGTCAGTTACCACCCCTCGATTTTATTTGATCTCCTCCCCTCCTATTTCCCTGTCAAGTAAGATAGATTTCTATATTCAACTGAATGTGTATATTATTCCCTGTTTGAACCAAAACTGATGAAAGTAAGGTTCAAATGATGCTCATATTACCCTCCACTGTAACAGGTCTTTTATGCCTCTTCATGTGAAAAAAATTACCTCATTCTACCTCACCCTTCTGAACCCAGTGTATTCCTTTTTCTCATCCCTTATTTTTTAACATCATTCCCTTAAATTCACCTTATACCCATACCCTTTGCTTATGTATATTCCTTCTAGCGGTACTATTAGTGATACTTTTTAAGAAATACAAGTATCATCTTTCCATGTAAGTATGTAAAAGTTTAGCTATATTAAATCTCTTTTATTTTCCCTTTCTACCTATTTATGCTTCTTTTATGTCTAGATATTAGAGGTCAAATTTTTGGATAAGTTCTGGTCTTCTTAGGCAAGTTTGAAGTCCTTTTTTTGTTGAATGACCATTTTCCATTTGTTGTATTATGCTTAATTTTGCCAGGTGATTCTTGATTGTAGTCCTAGTTCCTTTGCCTTCCAGAATATCATGCTCCATGCCCTTTGATCCTTGAATGTTCCAGCTGCCATGTCCTGTGTAATCCTGATTGTGACTCTCTGATATTTGAATTGTTTCTTTCTGGCCCCTTTCATTATTTTTTTCCTTGACTTGATAGTTCTGAAATTTACATATATTATTCCTTGGAATTTTTATTTTGGGATCTCTTTCCTGAAGTGATCATTGGATTTTTTCTATTTCTCTTTTGCCCTCTGGTTCCAGGACATTAGGGCAATTTTCCTTAATTACTTGAAAAATGCTGTCTAGATCCTCCTTTTGATTGTGGCTTTCAGTTAGTTCAATGATTCTGATGTTGTCTCTACTGAATCACTTTTCCATGTTTTTCCCATGAGGTATTCCACATTCTCTTCCATTTTTCATTCTTTTGAATTTGTTTGATGGATTCTTGATGTCTCATAGAGACATTAGCTTCCACTTGCTCTATTCTAACTTTTAAGGTACTGTTTTCTTCAGTTAATTTTTGTACTTTCTTTTCCATTTGGCCTATTGTAGTCTTTAAGGAGCTGTTTTCTTCAGTGGATTTTTTTATCTCCTTTTTCCATTGGGTCATTTCTACTTTTTAAGCAGTTTTCCAAGCTGTTAACTTTATTCATAATTCTCTTGTCATTTATTTTCCTAATTTTTCTTCTACTCTTCTTATATAATTTTAAGCTCTTTTTTGAGCTCTTCCATGATTTCTTTCTGAGTTGAGATCCCTTCCCATTTTTCTTTGGGGTTTTACCTATAGATGTTTTGACATTGTTGTCCTTTTCTGAGTTTGTGTCTTGAACTTCCCTGTCACCATAATCATTTCAATGGTCAGATTCTTTATTTGTTATTTTTTGCTCATCTTTGTTTTTGGAGGGTTTGGGTTTTTTTTTTTATTTTGGCCTTTTCCCTTTCTTTTAAATTTGGTTTCTGCTCCCTGGGTAAAAGGTGCTCTGTCTCAGGCTTCTTGTGCCAGTGGCTCCAGGCCATGGCTGTTTACCTGGTGCTGTGCTGAGGTTTCCCTGAGGCCCATGGGGGACTCGCATGTCTGATACTGTGTTGAGGTGGTATGGTGGGGTGTGGCTGGTGCTGCTGTAGGCAACAAGGGTCTGCCAGCTTACTTGGTGCTGATCTAGAGTCCTATTAGTATTGTCTGGCATGTGTTGAGGCTCAGTGGAATGTTTCTGCATTTCCCCAGGCCAATACTGAAGAACATGAAAGTCTGGCAACTGGAGGATACCTACCTATTTGCCTGGGGCTACACTGAAGCATACGGTGGTTTTCAGAGCTGGAGTCTGCTGATTCCTCTGGCTATGCTAAGGCATGTGGAATTTCCTGTCTTGGCATTTGCCTACTTCACCACACTGGGGCTCAGTACGTCCTGCAACTTTGCTGAGGAGGGGCTTGCTGCTAGCTTGCTGGCACACTTCCTGTCCTGGTATGTGCTCCACTTTTACCTGAGTGAAATGGACATTTCTTGTCAATCGTCTAAGTCTTCTGGGCTAAAACACCACTCTACCTTGTCTTTCTGCTGGCTCCTCTGTTCCAGATTTGTTCCAGGGCACTCTTTTATTGTTGTTTGGAGATGAATAGGGGAGGGCTGCAGTGATTTAATACTTATTCTGCCATCTTGACTCTTGGAGGTTGAAACTCCCCTCATTATTTTAAGCAGCTTTGTATATTGAAATTTCAGTAATTATAACTCATTAACAATTCTAAATGATTACATCTGAATTCTACTTGTTAACTTTGAGATGTATGTCTCTTTTCCAAATACAAGGCTGACAAGTCAAAAACATTCATTCATATGTCTTATTTCTTCTTAACTTTGTATAACACACACACGCGCACACACACACACACACACACACACACACACACACATATATATATATTCCTTTGCTACAGTAGTTTAAAAAAGGGAGCTTTATGTGGATGGGTGGTCTATATTCTTATTATGTGTATGTTAACATATAAAAGCCATTTCAGTTGCACAAACCAATTGCAAAAATAATAAATGATATATAATTTTAATCTAATTAGTGTTTTCAACCCTCCTCCTTCTTGACCTCTCTGCATCATTTGACACTGTTGATGACTTCTCCTCCTATATATGTTCTCCTCTCTGAGTCCTTTCCAGCTCAAAATATATTATCCATGAACTAAGATTCCTGACCTTCTTGGTCCTTAAAACTACATGAATCCTGGAGTCATAAGCTTTCTTGCACTTGATACTCTAATTAACTGTTCTGCTTGGGGTAAGGGGGAGGATAAAATCTTGAGGAGGCACAAGGACCATTAACATCTAAAAGGTGCATTTCCTCACGATAGGGTCTAAAGATCCACGTAGCTGTAGAGTCTAAAGAAGGACAAAGCCCCAAGGCCAAAGGAAAAACTCCCTTGGATCACTTCCCAAAAGAAGGCTGAATTTTGAGGAGCAGATTTGTACAAGCAAAGCCTAAGGCCCAGGGCCAGATGTTTCCCACCCCGCCCAAACCCCAGTAAGAGATAAGCAAGCTGTGTTGCTTGCTCTTTAGGTAATTTCTGTAGTGAAGACATACTGATTTGTGAGGGAAACTGTTGTTAATGAAATTTGTGCCTTGGTAAACACTTTGCTGTTTCAAATTAAGAAGTACAATTATACACGTGGGTCAAGGAAAAAATGAGTACAATTGGAGAATGTTTTCTTGATTGTTATCCCAAAACATATAGTAGGAAGAGAGAAGAAAAATATGGATGTTGGCAAGAGGACTGTTCCAATAGGCTAACAGTAGTTCTACTCTTTTGAAGTTTTGCAATAGCCAAGAGTTGCTACCAACTCTCAGAACACACAATTGAATGGAAAGAAAAGTTAGCTCCAATTAATAATTATTTGGACAAAGTGAATTTGTATGGTCACAGCCCACAAAACTAAGGACTATGAGAAATTAGCACCCATATAGTTTATATGTATAATCTATCATATGAAGAAATTAAGAGTGTAACTGTGTTTAAAACTCTTATTTATTTAATATTTTTAGTGTTCAGAATTGATTTTCACAAGAGTTTGAATTACAAATTTTCTCCCCATTTCTACCCTCTCCCCCACTCCAAGATGGCATATATTCTGGTTGCCCCATTCCCCAGTCAGCCCTCCCTTCTGTCACCCCACTCCCCCCATCCCCTTTTACCTTATTTTCTTGTAGGGCAAAATAGATTTCTTTGCCCCATTGAGTGTATAGTTTATTTCCTGGTTGCATGCAAAAACTTTATTTTGAACATCTGTTTTTAAAACTTTGAGTTCCAAATTCTCTCCCCTCTTCCCTCTGAAACCCACGCTCCCTGAGAAGGCAAGTAATTCCACATAGGCCACAGGTGTATCATTATGTAAAACCCTTCCACAATACTCATGTTGTGAAAAGACTATATTTTGCTCCTTCCTATCCTATCTCCCTTTATTCAGTTTTCTCCCTTGACCCTGTCCCTTTTCAAAAGTGTTTGTTTTTGATTACCTCTTCCCCCATCTGCCCTCCCTTCTATCATCCCCCTTTTTTATCTCCTTCCTCCTTCTTTCCTGTGGGATAAGATACCCAACTGAGTGTGTATGGTATTCCCTCCTCAGGTCAATTCCTATGACAGCAAGATTCACTCATGCCCCCTCACCTGCCCCCTCTTCCCTTCCCACAGAAGGGTTTTTTCTTGCCACTTTTATGTAAAATAATTTACCCCATTCTATCTTTCCCTTTCTCCCTCTCACAATATTTTCCTCTCTCATGCCTTAATCTGATATTTTTTTAAATATCATCCCTTCACATTCAACTCACCTTGTGCCCTCTGTCTCTCTATAAATGTATATTCCCTTCAGCTACCCTAATATTAAGGTCTCATGAATTATACACATCATCTTTCCATGTAGGAATGTAGACAAAAGAGTTCAACTTTAGTAAGTCCCTTATGATTTCTCTTTTTTGTTTACATTTTCATGCTTCTCTTGATTCTTGTGTTGGAAAGTCATATTTTCTTTTTAGCTCTGGTCTTTTCATTGAGGAAGCTTGAAAGTCCTCTATTTTATTGAAAATCCATATTTTGCCTTGGAGCATTATGGAGCACCCTGTTTTGCTGGGTAGGTGATTCTTGGTTTTAATCATAGCTGCACTGACCTCTGAACTATCATATTCCAAGTCCTTTGATCCCTTAATGTAGAAGCTGCTAGATCTTGTATTATGCTGATTGTGTTTCCACAGTACTCAAATTGTTTCTTTCTGGCTGTTTGCAATATTTTCTCCTTGATCTGGGAGCTCTGGAATTTGGCAACAATATTTCTAGGAGTTTTCTTTTTGGGATCTTTTTTAGGAGGCGATCGGTGGATTCCTTGCATTTCTGTTTTACCCTCTGGCTCTAAAATATCAGGGCAGTTCTCCTTGATAATTTCTTGAAAGATGATATGTAGGATCTTTTTTTTTGATGATGGTTTCAGGTAGTCCAATAATTTTTAAATTATCACTCCTGGATCTATTTACCAGGTCAGTGTTTTTTCCAATGAGATATTTCACATTGTCTTCCATTTTTTCATTCCTTTGGTTCTGTTTTATATTATCTTGATTTCTCATAAAGTTACTAGCTTTCACTTGCTCCAATCTAATTTTTAAGGTAGTATTTTCTTCAGTGGTCTTTTGGACCATCTTTTCTATTTGGCTAATTCTGCCTTTCAAGGCATTCTTCTCCGCATTGGCTTTTTGGAGCTCTTTTGCCATTTGACTTAGTCTATTTTTAAGGTGTTATTTTCTTCAGAATTTTTTTGGTTCTCCTTTAGCCAGTCATTGACTTGTTTTTCATGGTTTTCTTGCATCACTCTCATTTCTCTTTCCAATTTTTCCTCTACTTATTTAATTTGCTTTTCCAAATCCTTTTTGAGCTCTCCCATGGCCTGAGACCAGTTCATGTTTTTCTTGGAGGCCTTTTGATGTAGGCTCTTTGACTTTGTTGAATTCTTCTGGCTGTATGTTTTGGTCTTCTTTGTCACCAATGAAAGATTCCAAAGTCTGAGACTGAATCTGATTCTGTTTTTGCTGCCTGGCCATGTTCCCAGCCAACTTACTTGACCCTTGAGTTTTTCATCAGGGTATGACTGCTTGTAGAGTATAGAGTACTTCACCCCCAAGCTTGCAGTGCTGCGCTGTTGTTTTCAGAGCTATTTCTACAAAACAAGCTCTGCCGCACCATCGTTTCTCCTCCCCCAAAACCACCAACCCAGACTGGACTCAGATCTAAGCTGGATCTGCAGTCCCGCTCAGATGTGCCACTGAATTCCTCCCACCAGGTGGACCTGGGGCCAGAAGCAACTACAGCTGTAGCTCTGTAGCTGTACCACCTCCACTGCCCCTGGAGGGTGGGCCGAACTGTGAACTCCTTTCACTCTGTCCCAGAATCTTTTCCCACTAACCTTCTCTGTTGTCTTTGGTGTTTGTGGGTTGAGCAGTTGGTAACTGCCACAGCTCACTGATTCAAGGTGCTAGGGCCTGTTCTGCCCAGCTCCTGGTCTGTTTGGTCCCCATGGCCCACGCTGGGCTCTGCTCCGCTCCTCTCCCAGGTCCATGTGATAGACCTTACACCGTGAACATCTAGGCTGTCCTGGGCTAGAGACCTGCTTTCCTCTGCTATTTTGTGGGTTCTGCAGTTCTAGAATTTGTTCAGAGCCATTTTTATAGGTGTTTGGAGGGACCTGGGTGGGAGCTCATGCAAGACCCTGCTTTCCAGCGCTATCTTGCCTCTGCCCCTGTGTTTAAAACTCTTATCTTCCTTTGTGCACAAAATTTATTTTAAAATATTTAGAAGAGAATAAAGACAATGTCTTAAGATGAAATTTGGAGGGAGCTAAAATCTTCAAATTCAATTAATAGTTAATCTTAAATGAATATATGCAAATATGCCTCACAGTAGCAAAGAAATTCCTGAGGTACAAAATAGTAGTTGCTCAGTCAACTGTGGAACTTTCCCCTAGAATGGACAGTAAAGTCACATGGAGTGAAACTATAATTGTTAAGTGTAGTGGAACTATGAAGTCAATCAGTCATTCAACATATAAGCATTTATTAACCACATGCTATGTGCTAGGCACTGGAGATACAAAGACAAAACATAAACAACAGTATCTGCCCTCAAGGAGCTTAGATTTTATTGGTGGCATTATAGCTTCGTGGATTTAGAGCTGGAATGGACCATAAAGCTCTCAAGTCCAATCCTCTCATTTTGTAGAGGCATTAACAGAGGCCCTGAGAATTAAAATATTTTGCCCTGAGTCATGCAGGTAGTAAGTGTCACAGCCGAGATTTGGTAACAAATCCTCTCAGTTCATTTCCCTTCACACTGTGCCATGCAGCTCTCTGTCCATGCTCACAGATAAGTATATACAAGATATGTTGAAAGCCAAAAAGGAAAATTAAAGAGAAAAGAGAGAGTTGCTAACTACACACAGTCTATAAAAAACACTAGAGAGCCATCATGGGAAACTTTCCTAGTGTCTTTTTAGAAGATGCCTCACTTTGAGGGTACAACCCAAATGGGGAAAACCATTCTGGAAAGTAACTTGGAACTCTACAGAAAAGGAAACTAAACAATGTATTCTCTTTTACCAGCTATAGTATTGCTAGACTTATATCTAGGAGTGTGCTGAAGTCAGCTCCAACTGGCTCATTACAGTTTCAGTGTGAGCAATTTACACCTTAGAAATTGGCAAGTAACTGAAGATCAGGGCTTTATGTATTGCTTTGTTGATTGTCTAAACTTAAAATGATGGGGGAAGTATTATTAATGCAAATTAAATTTTAATGTGTTTTATGCATACATTTTTCCCAGAGACATGATTGTAAAACTTATGCCCCAAAGAGGTCAAAGATTAAAAGATCCTATATATGTATACACATAGATAGATAGATAGATAGATAGATAGATAGATAGATAGAAATACAAGGAGATAGACACAGAGACAGAGATATACACACGTTTACCTATATGTGTGTAAGCATGTATGCTTATATGTTGATAGAAGATTTTTTTTTAACTTGGGGGGAGAAACTCAGAAATAAATAGGATATGCCACAATTAAGGAATGGCTAAATAAGCTGCAGTATATGACTATAATGGAATACTATTTTGCTAGAAGGAAACAGGTGATTTCAAAAAGATATGGAAAGAATTATAGGAAATGAAGCAAAGTGAAGTAAGCAGAACCAGTGGGAGGATTTATACTACAGGGTCAAGATTATAAAAATGAAAAATTTTGTGAACTTTTATAAACTAATGAAGAATGAAATGCACAGAAACAGAAATATTGTTATATATTAATGTATACACTGTGTAATATCTAACTAATGTATACAATAACATCAACATTGTAAAGATAAATGGTTTTTAAAGCTGAACTATTATTAATACAGTGTCCATCTGTGACTCCCAGCAACTTACTATGAAATAATACTATCCACCTCCTGACATTGAAATGACAGAATTAGTGTACAGAAAAAGACGTATCTTTGTAGACAACCATTGAAGTTATTTTTTTGGCTTGACTATGCATATTTACTACAATAAACTTGTTTTTCTTTTTTTCCAATGGTTTAGAATATGGGAGAGAGAGAAAATAGATATCTATTAATTTCTTTAAAGTGATATGCTGCATATACTTTCAGATGAGGTGATAGTTTTATATAACTGCTTTAATTTCTTAAATGATCCCTCATGAAGTGATATCAATCCTTAAATATCTGTATTATAAAAATAAAAGAAGACAATCCTTGCAAATGCTGTTTCAAATCTGTTTCCCATATCATACATTCATATATAGATACATAGATATCTATATCTATACCTATAATTACATATATATGTATATATATATACATATATATAATACTTAAGTACACATGCATATACATGTATGGAAGTGTGCATAATGTACACAAATTCATGTACACATATACATGCATGTATTCAGGAACATACATAAATACACAAATATGCCAAAAAGTAGGCAAGGTATAATGAGGAAGGCAGATGAAGGAGGCTGTAGATTTATAGACTTAGAGACCAGTAAGCACCAAGTGAGCATGACTAGGAAGGCAACACTACTGAATGTATTTTCAATAAAGTTTAAAAGTCAGTTTGGACCATAGGATAAAAGAAATAGTGAATAATAATGGATGAGAATAGAAGAAACTAGCTATTAGAAAGCAGTAAGAAGGTATACCTTTAAAAGTTCTTCCTAATGGTACTGCCTATTGTATTGATATACCAGTAAAGATAATCAGTATTTACTTTAATGCCTATATTATTATTTTAATAAAGAAATATTATGTGGAATAACAGCTGGCATTTATATAGTACCTACTATATGCTAGACATTGTGCTAAGACCTTTACAGTTATTTTCTTATTTCATTCTCCCAATAAATCTGGGAGGCAAGTGCTAATATATATATATATATATATATATATATATATATATATATATATATATATATATATACATACATACATATATATATACACACACACACACATATACATATATGCACATATGTACGTATAATGTGTACAGGTAAATATTATACATCCATACACATATATTCATATATATGTATATCTACATGTATATGTGCATGTACATAGATATAGATAGATACTGTGTACATGTATGCATTTATGTAATAACTTTAAGCAACCGAAGAATTTGCATTATCTCTAAAACATCAGTTAGACATGCCAGGAAGCCTAGGCATTGTGTCTATGTTATCAGTATTCCATGAACATCTAGTTGCAGCCATCTGAACATTATACCTAGTATCCAGTAGATTTAATCCTATTTGACTATTGATAAACTTGACTAATGATGATTTGAAAACCTGTCTATGACCATTGCAGGTAATCAACTCAATCAGATCTGGCAATTATTGTTTGGCCCCCTAGCTTATAGATTTTGTTTTAAGTAAATAAAACCTACAATGTTTAAATCCAATCCAAACTGTCTTTGGAGCAAATATATGTCCAGAGTGGAAGTTTAAATGTCAATTTATTTGTCTTGTACTATTATGTATATGAATACAATTTGGAAACTCGAATACTAATTCAAGAACCTTAAAAAAGAAAAGTTAGAAGTACCCATTTAATAAAGATGTTCAGTTGAAAGAAATTTAGTGTCTTTTCTGTAAAGCCATAAAAATATTCCTACAAACTCCACTGGAAATTATGAAACACAAACTAGATTTTGCTTAGGATATTATATTTAACAGAAAATCCCCTATATTTTAGCAGCTAGGTGGTACAGTGGATTGAGTAGTGGTCCTAGAATCAGCAAAACTTGACCATCCTCAAATACTTCCTAGCTTTGTGACTCTAGGCAAGTTAGTAAACTTCTATCTACCTTAGTTTTCTCAACTGTAAAATGGATATAATTGCATTGTGCTCGCAGGGCTAATGTGAAGATCAACTGAGATAATTTGTAAAGTTTTGTAGCAGAATTGCTGGCATATAGTAGGTGCTTAATCAACGCATGTTCCCTTCCATTATTAATATTCATGAACTTTAAGTACTATCATTTACTTATTTTTTCATATTCTGAAATTTTATTTAATTTTTTTTCCATTTTGCATTAAAGAAAACAAATAAAAACATCTGATTTCAGCCATTTGATTTTTTTTTACTTCTGGATGACAAGCATTACAAATTAGATATGAGATCCCTGCTAGCATACGACCTGAATGCCAGTAAGTCGCTTTACTCAGAGTTCCTCCAAATACATTAAACATGTAGTCCAGGGAAATGAAAAATACTCCCAAAGGAAGAAAAGAAACCTGGATTCATTTTTTTTTTGTTACCAAAGACAATTCCAGTGGCAGGAATGGAGGCAAATTTAACGTGTGTCTGCCAAATGTCCATCATTTTCAGCATTCAAAAAAGAATGCTCCCCAGTGAGAGAAAGCTGTGTTCTAAAATACCTGATGTGAGCAGTCAACCAATGAATCATCTTAAGAGAGGAAAGCCAGAGAAACCTATCATCTTTGTAAAGAATTCATTCATCAGTGATTTTTTATAACAACTCTCTCCCCTAATCTAATTCATCCTATGCAGAAGCATTTATTTTTTTTTCCTGCAAAACTCAAAAGATGTCAGACTGCCATTTGTTATTGAAAGCTTGGTTCATGGGAGGCAAGGGAATAGTGCAGGCTAAGAACATGCAGAGAAATCCTATCTACCTTTTTATAACTATTTCTTAAACAAATGTGCCATATATTATACTGAGTACACCTATAACTTTCTCTAAAACATGTTTGGAACCAACTAAATCACATCAAAGAGTCCCTGCCAATTAAAAAAATTACATTGTGTGCTTGTGTTAAAAATCTGCTAAATTGACAAAATTTTCATTCTAATTCACAAATATTAAAATGTATCTACTCTGTAGAAGGCACTGTTAGGAATGAGGATACACAGATACTAGTCAAATAACCCCTGCCCTCAAGGAGCATATATTTGGGATGTGGGGAGAGGAAATAGTAAAACATGAGAAAAGGAGCATCCAGTACTGGAGAGGGTGGGAAGGGATGCAGTGTCTTCCAGAGGAAATCCAAGTTGCTGTTAGCACCAACAGTCAACAGGGCTATGGGGTGGGGAGGTGTGATAAACAATTGTGATATAATTGGTATGTGTAGTCCATGGACACCATTTTTCTACAACTTTCTTGGAGTGATAGGGGAGGATTGTGGGTTGAGGAAGGGTTTTGTTGTTATTGGCTTTGGGTTTTTTATTTGTTTGTTTTGGGGTTTTTGTTGTTCTGGTTTTGTTTTGTTTTTGTTAATTTGGTTGGTTTATTGGATCTGGTTGCCTGTATTTTATGCCTGATGTTTTTATGACTGTAACTGGAAGACTTCTCGATTATGATATGGCCTTGCCTACTGCTTTACTCTGTGCTCCTCCTGTAAGTTAGTATTACAAGGCTGGAAGATGCCTAATATGGTTGCCAGTTTCCCCATAGCTAAGAAAGGAGCCTTACCTGTAGTGTTGCAAGTTTATACCCTATGATTTACTATGCTAAGCTTCTTGCACATATATGAATCTCATACCTAGACATATGAATATGGCCATAAATGCTCGCCTTCCCTAAATTAGTTTTAGTGAGACAGCTCTTGCCATTCCTAGTATCATTACTCTAAATGAATAGTTGTTACTAAATGGTAGTAATAAAAATGAAGATATCAAAAGTAGAGGAAATGGTTTTCTATCTCGATCTTACTAGATGCCAGGATAAAATCGTTACACTGAATCAATGGCAACACAAACTATGGCAAGAAGCAATTGTAGTTCTAAAACAAATGTTTTTAAAGAATTTTTTTTCACAAAAGGAAGACAATCAATATTTTCACTCACTAAGCAAAAATTAAATAAATAAATAAGAAACACAAAACACAAAAAAATTGCCACTCTTCTCTTTACTCTTAGTTGTGCTTCCTAGTAGTAATATTCCAGTGGGATGAGACAAATTCTTACTTTATTTTGTTGATTAAAAAAGTCATATAGTTTTTAAAATAAATTACATTTTTATTGGGACACTCAATTACCAGCTTCCCCAATACATAGCATTCATCTCTGAGTAACTGAAATGAGTAGAACTGAATCTGAGATGTATGCTAACTATACTAACCCAGTAAGAAAAGCTAAATCAAATCCAAAGCTAGCTTTTAACATATATTGGTTCTGATTACAGAAACACTCTAAAACACACACAAAAAAATGGGTAGACATATAAATAATTAAGAACAAAAAGAGCAGAACCAAGAGACCATTGTATACAGTAACAGCAATATTGTTTTAAGAACAACTTTGAGCAACTAAGTCATTTTGACCATTACAAATTCTCAAACTTAATTGCAAAGGACCTGGACAGGCAGATGCCAACTGTATCCAGAAAAAAAAAACCTGATAAACAGAAGTATCTATAGAACTATTTTACATGTGTGTGTGCATAAAGACACAAATTTGTGTCTATTGATAGTCATCTCTCAGTTGATGGGGGGAGGGCAAAATAAATTTACATGATAAATTTATCATATGTTCAACAGGAATACAAAGTTGTAAATAATAGATTTTACAATTTCTTGTGCAATCATCTTTCTGTTGTTCTACTGTGTTATGGAAATACTTGTTTATTGTCATAAATTAAAAATAAAATAAAAATTTTAAAAAGTAAAGAGAAGTCAAAATTGTTTATTTGGTAGTTTTTAAGATGCCCCATTTAGCTTCATATTGTCAAAACACAACAGGTCCATCATATTTGCAGTCAAAAATAATTTCAACTATGTTAAAATGTAGTTCATATATTTTATTCTCTCTAATCTGTCCTAAGATTTACTAGAAGCAGCTGAATGAATCATAGTCCAGTAGCAGAAAAAGTATAATCTAGTAGAGGAAAGAGTTTGGAAAAAGAAAAGGTCTAAGTTTAAGTCCCAGCTCTACTACATTTAATTGGACAAATCTTTGCCTCTCTGGGCTTCAGTTCCCTCTTCTGCAAAGTAAGAGAATCTGGACTTATTGATAACTCAGGTCCCATGCATCTCTGTAATTCTAGGAGCAATAGATGTACTAGTGGAAATCCAAAGATAATACAAATATCACAGTGATATTATTTGTAAATCCAATGATATCTGTGTAGAATCACAGTTCCTAACAAATGTTAGAGTTATGTAGCTGGTCTTCCAGCAGCCAGGATTTAATTGTAGCCAAGGAAATGAGTCTAATAAAGTAATTGCTTTCAATTGAGGAAAGGCCTACTGACGGGTCTGTTCACACTGTTGCTCATTTCTGGGATGAACTGGATATAGACCAATATCTTACACTGTATACCAGAATGAAGTCAAAATGGGTTCATGATTTACAAATAAAGGCTGATACTATAAGCAATTTAGGAGAGCAGGGAATAGTTTACCTATCAGATCTATGGGAAAGAGATAGAGAGCATTGCCAAATACAAAATGGATAATTTTGATTATGTTAAACTGAAAAGTTTGTGTATAAACAAAGCCAATGGGACAAAGATTAGGAGGGAAGCAGAAAATTGGGAGAAAATCTTTACAACTAGTGTCTCTGATAAAGGTCTCATATCTAAAATATACAGGGAACTGAGGCAAATTTGGAACAATAAAAGCCATTCTCCAATTGAGAAATTGTCAAAGAATATGAACAGGTAGTTTTCAGAGGAAGAAATTAAAGATATCTATAGGCATATGAAGAAATGCTCTAAATCACTATTGATTGGAGAAATGCAAATTAGAACAACTCTTAGGTATCACATCTCTCCTGTCAGATTGACTAATATGACAAAACAAGAAAATGATAAATGCTGGCGAGGATGTGGGAAAATTGGAACATTAATACATTGTTGGTGGAGCTGTGAACAGATCCAGCCATTTTAGAGAGTAATTTAGAACTATGCTCAAAAGGGCTATAAAAATGTGCCTACCCTTTGCCCCAGCTATATCCCAAAAAGATCATGCAAGTGGGAAGGGGACCTGTATGTACAAAAATATTTATAGCTGCTCTATTTGTGGTGGCAAAGGATTGGAAATCAAGGGGATGTCCATCTACTGGGGAATGGCTGAACACCCTTGTGGTATATGAAGGTAAGAGAATACTATTGTGCTATAAGAAATGGGGAAGATACAGACTTCATAATGACCTGGAAAGACCTATATGATATAATGCTCAGTGAAAGGAGCAGAACCAGGAGAACATTGTACACAACCACAGACATATTGATTCTGTGATGACTAACTTTGATAGCCTTGGCTCTCCTCAGCAATACAGGGCTCAAAGACAGCTCCAAGGACTCATGATGGAAAAAGGTAGCTACATCCAGAGAAAGAACTGGGGAGTCTGAGTGCAGACTGAAGCAAAATATTTGCTCCTTTTTTCTCTTCTTTTTTGGTTTTGTTTCTTCTCTCTCATGATTCATTCCATTGGTCATAATTGTTCTTTGCAACCTGACTATTGTGTAAATAATGAGAAGGTTTATGTAGAATCTA
Organism: Trichosurus vulpecula; assembly: GCF_011100635.1. Taxonomy (NCBI): domain Eukaryota; kingdom Metazoa; phylum Chordata; class Mammalia; order Diprotodontia; family Phalangeridae; genus Trichosurus; species Trichosurus vulpecula. The sequence goes on along the minus strand of NC_050574.1, from coordinate 242,771,366 downwards.
TATCGGGCTGCATCCCATTTGGGGAGGGGAGGAAAGGGAAGAAAATTTGAAACTCAAAAACATGTAGAACTAAGTGTCATAAACTAAAATAAAAAATCTAATAAAAAAAACTTTCTGGGATGCTATATAGATAGGTCCATAAAACATTTCTAAACAAAATAACTGATTTGCTATTCTTTTGCCTCTACAATCTTAGCAGTACATTTGAGAGAACTTCAGTTCTCCAACCTGAACCCATTGTCTCTTTGTTGTTTGTTTCCCTAACAGAAAGGATGTGAGTATACACCATTCTACATTCCCCCAAATGCACTTAGTCCAATTACAATTCACTGTTTACAGCGAATAGATTTTGACAATTCATATTAGCGAAGCCAAGTATTCTTTATTTTCTTCAAATTTTAATGTAACTAGTATAGCTGCTTTTACGTAATCTCTGAATAAACTGAAATGGCAAAATGCAATGTTATTGACTTCAACAGTTTTCTTTGGAGAATTTTGTGCCTAACTGCATGTGACATGATTCTGACATGTTAGGATATCTTGTCCTTTGACTTCATCGAACTTAATCTTTTGCCTTAAAAGGGTAATATTTCTGACAAAACATGAAGTTCTATCACTGTTGACCACAAATTCCAAACATAATGGTATCTGACAGTAAATACATATGCTCATCAAATCACTTATCTTCCCATGCTTCTGTAATAATATTGAGGGAATCTGAATAAATCACATCTCAAATGGTACAGCTGCTCTCAAACAGCATAACTAATGAATTGCCTTGACTGAGAAAGAGGAAGTAATGCCTTGCATTCATAATCTGAGATAGCTGATGGGCCACTGCCCAATCTGATTCAGCCTAGTATTTGGCCACCATATCTAATTACAACTGAGGAATTACAGCCACTGTTTAAGTTAATGGTTAGCAAATACCTAGTAGCAATTTGTTAGAGAAAAAGCCTTGCCCTGCAGTTTACAAAGATGATGAATTGCACAAAATGCATTGATATAGTCACTCTAAAGTGCTGCTCATCTAAGCCATTAACCTAAGTGGACCCACCACAATCTGCTTCTTAGCTCTGATACTTTCCCATCATATTAATAACTTTGAGTTTGATATTTTTGAGGGAAAATAAGTATGCTCAAAATTGAAGACTATGGAAAAACCTTTAAACTGCAAGATAAAGGAATGATGCATACATATAAAGTATGTCACATCAACAAAAGGGACAGATTATTTGACAAATGTTTCCAAGTTTTTCAACTCCCTGACACTAAAATTGCAATGACTCTTGTGGAAATGTTACCCACTAAGACAGTCTTTATTTTTAGTGCCCCTTTTGAAGGTAATGAACAAATATTTAATTAATCTTTGTTTCAAACCACTTATAAATCATCATATGTGTACAATGTGCAATGTTTAGGTTTATTAAGTTTACAGTGGAAATATTTTCAGTTAATTTAAAATTTATGTAAACTATCAGTATTAGTAAACTCCAAACCAAAGTGTTACCTGAGGGTAGACACAAAATAGATAGGGGAAAAACAGTGAAATAGGAGGAAGAATGACTTAATAAAACTACTTATTTCCTACAGCATTAGAATCATAGATTTTTAGAGCCCTAACAGACTTTAGAAATGGAAGGGATCTCAGTGGTTATCTAATAGAATTCCTTCACTTTCCAGGAAACTAAAGCTTTAAACAATTGTGACTTGTCCAATTTCATTACTTTGGTCTGATTCTGAGCAACTTCACTTATAGTTTTGAGTAAACCGAAGGATCTGGTGAGGGTGAAATAAAGATATATTGTTTTCTTTTAAGTCAGTTCCTATAAACACACACACACACACACACACACATACACACATACGCAAAAACTTTTTTGTGTATGAATATTAGTGTTGTCATCATCATATCCATACACAAACACTTACTGAAGCATCCTCCTGCTTAGAGCAGAATTGTAGGTAAACCATAGATAGACTGGCCTATGAAATCTGTGGGGTCCTGATTGGGAAAAAGCCATAAAATATAGTAATAAATAAAAAGCCAATAAAACTTAAACTCTGTGAAAGATTGAAACACAAACATGGTGACCTGTTCACAATCATAACTTAGATACTGAATTGTATTTTAGAAACTGAGTCAAAACTTAAGATACTATGACCTATGAAAGCCAAAACAAGAATATTATGACCCATATATGACCAGAACATGATCCATACACAAACTTATGTTTGAGCATAACACTGGCTTAACTCCCAAGCTCATTACTAAGCAGAAAATCAAAAATATCCACCAACCAGTAGAGATGTACTCTCTCTCTCCTCTTGCTTTTATTTTCTATAATAACCACAGGGATTTGGGGGGTTCTTAGTGGGGATCCACACAGCTGTCTGCCACCTCAGAGCAAAGATTGTCCCTATTAGTAAGTGTTCATAATGATCGATTAAACTACTACCAATAATCAGTCCTGAGGTCCTTGGCCTCTTCCTTTGGTATCAAAAGAATACCCCACAGTTTTGGGGAAAGTACAGGATTTCCTAGCCAGGGGAAATCTGGACCTCACAGAACCCTAGACCTTTGAAGCATACACAGATATTTCCTGCCTCATTTCAGGCCCTAAGGATTTCTAGTAGTTGCTTTCTGATTTCAATCATTATAGCATGTACAGGTGCTAAGCTGGAAGTGAGTACACATTCAAACGGTACAACCTGGCCGTCTGTCAAGTGAAAGTTGGTTAGAACCAGGTCAGGTAACTTTAGTAATGATATATGTAGAAAGTGGTAAGAAATGCCAAGAGGATACATGTGTAAGGTACCCATGTGGGACAGATAAATTCATAATCCCTGCACTCAAAGTCCATTTCTCCCTTTTCAGTGTCCTCAAAGAGTTCCCTTTAGATGCATTTCTTTTACGGATGGACTTCCGGGATAAGCCATTCAACTGTTATGGTGCCAGGCCAATTTTCTACTGGGCCTGGCTCCCCTGCCAATGCTTATACTCTCTCTTTCCTTTCTGCTCCAATACTGAGAAAGGAGAAAATACCCATCTTCACCTAGCTGTGCTAGCCTAGGCCACTCATCTGCAGCCATGTAAATTCACTATATCAAGTAGTACCCACATGATGGCTACCTGGGAATATCCCTCAAGCTTAATGATTAGTCACCGTCTGATTTTGTGGCCACTGTTATTATCTACAGTAAACCCTGTTTCTGACTGCAGTTACATGTGGAACTTCTGATGGGACCTCAGACGGGACCTCTGGATTTTCTGAGTTTACCAGGTCATCTGAGCAAAGGTGTCTTTAAAAATGTGTTTGCTTTAGATCAAGAAAGAAAAAACAAAGAAACAGAACAGTTAGGTGCTTATAGACACATCATGGTTGAATGAGATAATTTGTCCAGCATCCTCTGCCCTAACGACCAAATCAAAAAGGCCTTTTCACTTGAAGGAAGAGAACTGGAACTGAGAGATTGTTGGGCTGTATTTTTTTATATGTACATCCAGTTCCGGTGCTTCATTTTCTGAGTCAATGGTTCTGGCTCCTCAGCCAATTCGAAGACTTCTCTTTATCATGCAATACCAGACCCTCAGAAACTCCTGCCTAGAATTACGTTCACCAATGTTTCCATATGGCTGGGTTGTTAGGAGGAAGAGAATATCTATGTATCATCTAAGGACTGAAACTAGGTAGTGATATGTATGTTGCAAGGAAAGAATTTCCCTCCTCCTCTTCAAGTTTCATCTAAAGTCCCAACTTCTGTAAGGAGACTTTTTTCAGTCCTCCTTAATCTTAGTGCATTCCCTCTGAGATAACTCTCAATTATCCTGTATTTGTTTGTACATTTTTTCATGTTGTGAAATCTCATGTTTTTGTTTTTTTTTCATGTTAGACTAGAGAATAGATAATAGGCTTTATTTTTTTCTCCTCTTTTCTTTCTATTTTTGTATCCTCAGCCCTTATTTGGCTCAGAATAGGTGCTTAGCACATAGTAGGTACTTAATGAATGTTAGCTGACCGACTGACTTAGGCCAGTTCACTTACACTAAAAGGTTGAAGTAAAGATCACAGATTTCTATGCTTACTACAAGGACATTTGTGAAATCATATTCTTATAAAATAAATAAAATCTGATTCTTGCAATGGGAGACCAACTATACCTCTATAATACTACATAAATGGAAGCAATAGGTTTAATAAAAAGATATATTACATTTCAACCTTGCAAGCAAGTACAAAGATTTTACTACCAGATTTTTTTTTTACTTGAGGTCATCCCCCTGTCAGAAAGTATGATGAATTACAATTGCCTTCTTTTCTTCCATGCCTATAATAATCACAAGTGATTCTAAGCAAGTGCTCTGGGAAAACTGCTTGGTTTTATTTAATAGTCTTTCCTATGTTTTCTATAAAAAAGAAACCTAAAATAACACAGGACCCAGAATTTCAAGACCAATCCCCTCATCATACAGATGTAACTCCCAGAGGTGAAGCAGATTGTACATGGTCCCACAAGTAGCAAAACTGGGATTTGAACCCATGTCCTCTTGACCCTAGAAAGAGTGTTTGTTTCAATAGATCCTATACTACCATTCTATTCTATGTCATAAAATCATAAAATTTAAAGTTAGATTCCACTTTAGTTATTATCTAACCCTCAATTTCATACTTGGCCCTCCATCCAGTTTCTATAGTACAACATTGGTCCCCATAGCAAATTGGCATTTCATTTTAAAGGAGGACAATGTAATGTTATATAGTAGTCAGGTCAAATGAAACATAACTCTTTATAGTGGAAAAATGAAGTATACTATTTTCACAACTCCGGATAAATCTATACATGTAGCATGTTATTTGCAAAAACACTTAAAATACTATGTATTGATTTTTCAAGGGATGTATCATCTTTCTATCATAAAAAGACTCATTTCCTACATAGTGTGTAAGTTATGTACAAAGTGGTATAGAATATCATTTGACATTTAGAAGTAGCTTTACTTAATTGAAATATTTTCTGGCCTATAAACAGTCTAAATAAAATGTGAATTTTTTTAAAAAAATTGTTATTCTGCCATTTACTTATGAATACTTGTCTTTAACTTGTTAAAAGAATTAAACTATTAACAAACTGAATCGTATGATTCTGAAGTTGTTACTCTTTTATTTCCTATAATAGTAAATACCATGCAGTTATATAGAAAAAAAATTTAAGAACAGATTATGGTTAATTTATTGAAGTTTTCAAAATAAGATGAAATTGATTTAAGAGCTCCAAGAAGTATTGATACAATTTAAATTTATAGCAAGCATAATTTGCCTACATATGTAACCCAACTCCCTGAGGTAGATTACGTGAAATTAGAGTAAATGCAGGTTACCGGAGAAGTAATACTATTCATCGTGAAGCAATACGGCAGAGTGTAATGTTCTCCAGTAAAAGGAGGATGTTAACCTGTTGTTCACCATCTCTAATAAGAAAACAAACAAAAGGGAATTTAAATCAATTGTTGCAAAAGATTGAGTTTAAACTTTAAAAAAGCCTCATAGTGAATGTTAAATATTAAAACAGTTTAGGAAGGCTGTATAAGTCCCCTTCCCCCTCAGATATACAAAACTTAAGGAGAAAGGCATCCAGGCATCTGTAGAGTGCTGTAGAGACAGTGACAAATATTGTCAATATGGGCACTGAATATTTAAAAATAATAACCTCCCATCCATTTGTGTGAGCTGCCATGAGGCATCAGTGCTATCAGATAAATCATGTCCTATCATGGTAAACCTATGGAAGCATTTGACATATAGAAGGAGCTGTAATCAATCCTCCATTGCTTTTAGGGCCATGGAGAATCAGTGAACATGAAAAGTGATTTAGTGATAGTGATTAGAGAACACTAATTATGCGCTTCTTAGATCCCTTCTTCTAAGCAATTTTTCAAAAGTAAATCACACTTCAACCAGAGTACAGCATAGTGTTATAAAGTGTAGGGAGGACTCACTGCAATGGTTTCATACTCTTATAATCAGCATAGAAATAAGTAAGTGGCAGCTATATTTACCAGGAATCCTAGATTTGGATTTTACCAGAATAGAAATATTTTTAGTCAAAAATGTTTTAGGCAAATTCTTACCTGGGGCCAAGGATTTGAACTTAAAGGGCACAAGTATTTCCTATGCCTCCTCTACAAATTATTCAGAAAAGAAGTGAGAAACCCAGTAAGCCCACAAACATTCATTAATTGCTTAGTATGTTCCAGGAGGCAGTGTGTGAAAATCTGGGCATGCAAAAAGAAGAAAGCAAAAAAGAGTTCTTGCCCTCGAGAAGCTCACATTCCAATAGAGGATACACCGTAAATAATTAGGAACACACACACACACACACACACACACACACACATATATATATATTGTGTGTGTATACACATATGCATACATATATATATACATACATATAAATGTATACATACATATATATGTGTATATATATATGTATAATGTAGAGATGGATCTGGATCTGCATTCATCTCTGGATCCATATAAATGTGTATGTGTGTGTGTACTAGGTGGAAGATAATCTCAGAGAGGAAGGTGCTAGAAGGTAGATGTATGGGAAAGGTTTTATGCAGAAAGTAGGATTTGAGCTTAGTTTTGGTAGAAGTCACTGAAATAGAGTCAGTAAAGGGGCACAGCAATGGAAGATGGAGCACCCTATGCAAAAAAATAGTATGCAGGCCAGTGTAGGCCAGTATAGTTTTATGATATGGGTCATGGAGACAATAAGTCTCTAAAGGCAGGAAGCGGCCATGTTAGGAGGAGCTTTAAATTCAAAATAAAATTCAAAAGCTAATAGGGAGCCATTAGATTTATCGAGGGGGGGTGGGGCAGGGCAGAGGGCATGTTGAGACCTACACTTTCCAATAATCCCTTTGGCAGCTGAGTAGAGGTAGAATTGGGGTTTGGAGGGACTTGAGACAAGGAGACCAATTACTAGGGTGCTGGCTGTGAGTGAAGAGAAGAGATATACACAAAAGATAGTATAAGTATAGAAATAATAAGATACTGTAATCTGTAATAATAATAAGATACTATAATACTGTAATAATACAAAAGATACTGTAAGTATAGAAATAATAAGATTTGGCAACAGATTGGATATATGGTTTGAAAGAAAGTGAGGAGTTGAAGATGACACTGAGGTTTTGAACCAGGGTAGATGGAAGTATTAGTGATCAAAAGACAAAAAAGATGAGGATTGAGGAAAGGTCATTAGATTTGTCAATTAAAAGATAACTAGCAACTTCTGGGATGGCATTTTTAGGTGAATGTTGAGGTAAGAAGCCAAGCAGTAATATATATATATATATATATATATGTGTGTGTGTGTGTGTGTGTGTGTGTGTGTGTGTGTGTGTGTGTATATGTGTATATATATATATATATATATATATGTGTGTGTGTGTGTGTGTGTGCGTGTGTGTATATATAATATATACACACATATATATGTGTATATATACTTATATATATGTAAAAGTATGTTTTAATTCTTGTCAAAATAATTTCCAAAGATTATACATGATTGTAAAATGAGGATATCTCAACACTGGCTTTCAATGAGTCATTAATTTCACTCCTCTTTCACGTAGCCACTCAGAAATATGATATTTTCAGCTATGATTGTTGTGGCTTGTTGTCTCATATTGTCTTTATCCATGTATTCGCCATATCCTATTTTCCCTTCCACAAAAATTCAAGCCCTTTTTTCACATACTGATAGGCCAGATTCCTCTGCCCTGGCCTGTAAAGTACCATTTTGCTTGCCATTACAAGGTGCCATGGGTGGCTTGGGGAAAGATGAAAAGTTAGAACGACCACTGCGGATAGTGGGATAGAAAAGTGATAAAGTAGAATGGTTGCTTTACTGCAATGAAGTATCCAGGTTAGATTAGGTGATATAAATCTGTAGTGGACTAAGTTGGCATAATTTCTTAATTTCCTCCAGATCCATTCAGCAGCATGTGAATAGGAGAGAAGGAGGTAGATAATGTAAACAATTCAAGGTTGAGGTTTGGCAAAGCATGATAAGAGAAGTGAGTACAGACAGATGAAATGGAAGAAAAAATAGAACTGAGTAGTTCTAGGTGTTAAAACAATGAATTGAAGAGAATGTAGACAGTACAAAAGTGATTGATTAGTAAATAACTGAGAGGTAGAAAGAACAGAGTTCACAAATTAGAACAGATAAGATATAGGGAAGGATAAAATGTGATCAAAGGAATTTGGGAGTTTGTGAACATGGAAGTGTTAGACTTGTGAGTGACACCAAGATGAACTTGCGGCTGAGATGAGGTAGAAGAACAGATCATGTTAATTCAGTAGATTGAAGAACTCAGAAGGTACAGTATTTGTGGATACATCAACTGTATGATAAAGTGTAGGATTTAGGGCAGGGGAAAAGTTCTTTAGCCAGGTACTGAATTTATTGAAGAAGGAAGGAGAGCAACCTGGGATTCTATAGATAATAGCCACAATGACTGGGATTAGGTGATAAATTTGGAATGTGAAGTAGAGAACCTACTTGCTGATGGTTCTAGGAAGAAAGTCTGGGCATAAAATTGATTTCTTCCTTTGAAAGCTATTTGTATCTTTTGACCATTTATCAATTGGGGATTGGCCCTTGTTCTTTTAAATTTTATTCAGTTCCTATATATCTTTGATATGACCTTCATAAGAAAAACTTGCTGCAAATGTTTTCCCAGTTACATTTTTTTTCTCATTTGAAATGCATTGCTTTCGGACAAAACCTTTTAGATTATATATAATCAAAATTTTCCATTTTATCTTTAATGTTTCTATTGTTTTATTACGAATGCTTCTTTTACCCATAGTAACAAAAAGTAATATGTTTTAGTTGGAAGAATTCTTATGTAACATAGACTATGGTGACCATCACTGCCTGGAAAGTAAGGTAGGTTAACCATAAGGAAGATGTGGGGGGGTCTGGGTTCTATACAAATAATTCCAGCCCCTACCGATGGTGTTCCCAAATGTTTTTTGGGGGGACGGGAAGTGGTCTTCTACACTCTCATTTCATTTTGTCAATAACAGCTAGATTCATTTTTACGAAGAAACTTTTACTCAACATATAATTATATATACAAGCTTACTCCCCCCAACACATGGAAGCCATAATCCTCCCCCTACCCTTGTACCATGTACCATACTGGTAAAAAGAAGGGGTTTAAACTTGTAAATTTAGCTCTATTCCTTTAGAACACAGTCCCAGTTCCAAGTCTAAAACCTACCTCAGGCTGATGTCCCGGGTACCCTGGCTTCTCTGGAGTCTCTGGCTGCACCATCTGGCCTACAGTCCTGGCTCCAAGGTTTCCATGCCTCTGAGTCATTGTCCAGGGTTGGCATCTAAAACTGGGAAGAACAAATGACTCGAAACAGAAATAAGCACCTGCAGGCCAAGAGAAACCTTGGAGCCAAGTGGTAAGAAGGAGAGCAGGGGAAGGAAATCCTTGCCTTCTCATCCAGTTCAGTTCATGTCACCTACACTGTGGTGAACTATGATCAGCCTCTGGATGGAGGAACAAATACATTGCAAAAAAGAGTGAAAGGCAGAAAGACAGATAGTGTATTAGTCTCATCAGCTTTAAAGACACATTCTAGGTGAGCACCCAATAAATGGAAGTTACCCTGCCCCCTCATGTGGTAGGGAATTCAGCATACCTCCATCATAGGAGATGTGGGCATATCATTGACATTCACTCTAAGGCAGGAGGACCCAAAATACAGCCATTAAGGGGAGCTTGGGCACAGACCTATTGTGATCCAATCTATGAGCTTCAGTGTAAACTGGGCTTAAGGTTTTGTGAAGAAAGAGAGAGAGAGAGAGAGAGAGAGAGAGAGAGAGAGAGAGAGAGAGAGAGAGAGAGAGAGAGAGAGAAAGAAAGAAAGAAAGAAAGAAAGAAAGAAAGAAAGAAAGAAATCTAGCCAGTAAACACCAAGTTAAGTGGGCAGCTTCTGAGCATCAAATTTTACCTTCCTTTGGAGAGGTGAAGGAGAAGAACAGGGAGAAGACAAGCTGAGTTACCCAACTAGCTGGGTGCCTTTTCAGGCAGCTTGGTCTACTCACAGGTTATGTTTGTTTCTAAGAGGACCATGACATCAGGGAAATGATGACATGACTTGCAGTTGACTTGGATTTGAGTGAGGGAGGCCTGTGCAATGTCACCAGCCTTACTTTCTCCTCCAGAGCCATGTGGATCCAGTTACCAGATATTCATCAGGATGACTGGAGATGTCCCCCTCCCAGCTTGATTTTTTTAATCTTTCATTTTTTTCTGATTAAAGGGGCCATCTCTTGATTCGCTTCTTAAAGAGGCCTATTCACAGAATGGGTGTTACCTCATTCTAAGTGAGTACATGAAAAGGCCTTAGCCTAAAAGGGCCAGGGTCTCCCATTGCCTCCTGGGCCATCTCCAGTCATCAAGGGGAGGGGAGGGGAGGGGAGATGAGGAAAAAAATAAAATAAAAAAGGGTTGTATTGCCCAACTGGCCAGTTCCAGCTAGGTCCCCAGTGGGGCAGCTCCTCTTTCTATTCACAGAGATTGTTGTTTGTCCTTTGATCTTAAAGAAGATCATAACATCAGGAAGGTGAGGTCATGACATGGAAGTGAATTGAATTTAAATGAGGGAAGGCTATGCAATGTCCCCAGCCTAAATATTGGTTGAATTACATTGAACTGAATTAAACTCACTCTTCCTTGATCTCACTGAGCCTTCTTCTGCTTTTGTGTAGTTACATATACTCTCCTCAATGCCTGGAATGTATTTATATTACCAGTATTACCACTAGCACCTCCAACTCTATCTATGCTATCTTTGCCTTCTTTTAAGGTCCATTTATGGTAGCACTTCACACACTAAATCTTCCCTAATGCCCTAAGCAAATCATCCTTTCCAATTTTACCATATGATCCATATGATACTATTCGATGTCTTCTATACAATTCTTCATTTGAAATTTGTTTTATAGTTCATTGGGCACATCTCATATTTCTCCTAAATTGTAGCCTATATATATATATATATATATATATATATATATATATATATATATATATATATATATATGTGTGTGTGTGTGTGTGTGTGTGTGTGTGTGTGTGTGTGTATTCATTTTCTTATGTGTGTTCTAAGTGTCTAGCACATTGACTTGTATACAAAAGACATTGTGGTATCTTTGTTGAAATGATTCTAATTAATTCTAAAATTTTTGCCATGATGCTTTAAAATATTTGGAAATAGAAATGCAATCTCAATAATTGGGAAGGAAGACTATGGACACACACACACACACATATACATATACATATATATATATATATATATATATATATATATATATATATATATATATATATATATATATACCTTAATAACTAAAATTCACTTAATGAATCTTAAAGTACTTTTTAAAATGGAATCAAATAAAGCACTATTGTATAGAAGCTCGTTTGATATCTGGTAGAAACCTATTTACCTGAAATATATGTTTATTCTGTTCTCAAAGTTATCAACATGGTTCTTCCATTGCTATGTGCTTTTCCCAGGTCTATTCAACAAGCATTTAGAAAGTGTTTAATATGTGCCAAGCATTGTGATATTCACTTGGATCACAGAGACAAAAAGAAGTCAGTTCTTGCTCTTAAGGACCTTACATTTGACTGGATGGTGAGGGAAACACCATGTATGTACATTTTAAATTCAAATAACTTCAGAGGGATGCACTAAGTGCAAATCAGGAAAGGCTTCTGGTAATATCTGGCATTTGAGCTGAGCATTGAAAGGAGTTGGATTTCTGATAGGTGGAAGTAAGGAAGAAGATTCCAGACATAGTAGGACAGTCTAATGCCAAAGGTATTGAGAATGAAGATGGACTATCATATGCAGGAACTAGCAAATTGGTCAGTTTGGTCATAGAATGTATATAAGATAATAAGAATGTATAAGGGAGAAGAAGCTATAATAGATTTTGAAAGATAGCTAGAAGTCAGATTGTGAAAGACTTGCTTTAAATAACAGAGAAGTTTGTATTTTGCTCTCAAGATAATAGATATTGTAGTTCCTTCAGCAGAAGTGTGGAATGGTCAGACTTCTGCTTTTGGAAACCCATTCAGCAGGTGTGTGGAGGATAGACTGGACAAAGAAGCTTTCAGTTCTCAGTTTTTTGAGTAGAATAGTGTCAACAATGTATAATCTGCTCTAATTCACTAATGTACTAATCTCAAATGTACGAAAACAAATTCCTGCCTTCGAGATTGGTGCTGATATTTCTAAAATCTGAATTGTCAATGAAGAAAACCGAAAGTAAAAACTTTTAAGTTCTATAGATGATCCAGGAAAGTTTATAATATAGACACACATCTTAGAATCCTTTCAGAAAGGCCTTAGTAAGTTTCCATCTTAAGAAAATGAAGGGACTTCACCACATGTTTTCCACATTCTCTCTTAGTTCTAGGTATATGATTCTATAATCCTGTATAGGAGTATTTGTCTTTAATGTCTTCATTCAGCAACCACTAATCAGATATCTTCATTGTACAAAATGCTATAGAATATAGGTTGTTTTTTGCTGGGAAAATTTGATTAAAATCATACGATGTCTTAGGAATAAAATATATTAGTGGCCAAATGGCACCCATATCAACAGTACAAAAAACATGAGATTAAAAAAAATCTAACCACAACAACCGAATCAAACATCAATGATTCATTGGACCCAAAACTTAATCTGGCAATTATTACAATGTACTCTGATAAAAATAGAATTAAAAACTTCACAATATTTTAGGTTAAGAAACTATATATGCTTGCATATTTTGACAGCTTGTTTATAGGATATGCTTTCTGAAAAATGAAAGCAGGAAATTTTATTGATCCTTCTGAGGATAGCTTTAAATGGGTTTCCCATTCAAGTGCAGTAAAATTGTATAAAATCACTTTTACATTTATTCAACGTACAATTTTTGCTTAAAACCACTACGTTGCATTTAGATGCCAAGATTTATCCTATTATATTAATTCATAAGTGAGGTAAAAGTTCCAAATTATGCACATACCATCATCCCATTTCCTTAATCAACATTGATTGCAAAATTCTTGCTAATTGACTCAATTGTGTTATGCCTGTCTTGCTTCATTCAAATCAAACAGGCCTAATTGAAATTCAGGTTACTTATAATAACATCAGATTACACTTTAATATGATCCATTTGTTTAGAGACACAGTGGATCCAACTGTAGTATTTTGGTAGATACAAAGAAGGCCTTTGATCAACTGGAATGAACTATTTTATTTTTACTTCAGATATATTTTATTAAAAATTTCTTGTCATTAATCCAGCTATTATTTTCATGAGAAGATGAGGGCTTGGGTGTATACATTTATAACATAAAACATTTTATGATAATGTTACTTTGATTTAAAAAAATAGTAACAAAAAAAAGACATGATGCTTCAACAGCAAATTTTAAAGTAGTCCTTAACATTATTTCATTTCTTAAATTAAAACATGTGTCACATAGTTTTTTATGTTCCTTCAAACTGCAACGTGAATTAAGTAAAGAATACACCAAAGATGTAGCATCCCCTTGGAGACATGTCATGAAGTGATCTTCTCTCTTCTCCAAAGCAGGCATATTTTCCCTTTGACTTCCCCGCAGGCAATGAGTATTATTTTAATTATCTACTAAGGCAGACCTCCATGTATATTAACAGAGGAATCCCTGACCCTTAGACCTTTTCATACATTTTCCTAAGCTTGGCTGTTGCATATCTGATTAGTATTCTTATTCTGGTTATAGTGGTATAAACACATAGTCAATGAATCTAGATGAAGAACCAGACACATTGGGTTTATGTACTACAGGAGATCAAACAAGGGCATTTTGATTTCTATAAGTGAAAACTCAGGAATCTGAAAAATTGTTTTTTACCCAGAATAATTCTGATATCAAATATCATAAATATGAAGTTCTAATGCATATTTTGGTAAGGTCACCACCATTTTGGCTTTGTATTTTGGGAGTAGGCAGTTTTAATACATACATACACACACACACACATATACACATAGAGATTAAGAACTACTGATCTGTATCAATAGCATAAAGTATTTTTGTCACAATCCAAATAAGAGAAAATACTAAGACAAACATAATGCTAATAGTTAAAAATATGTTTTCATAGAGGTATACATTTAGATACCTTATCAGGGAAATATAAAATCATTTCTGCTAGGAAAATCCAAAGGAGGATGCTTCCTATATGCTTTTAAACGTTTCCTATCAATGTTATCTTTAGACAATGTTATGCTCTCCTCTCTTCACATCACCTCTGATGAAGAAAATATTAATTTATTTCTTTTTTTCCTATCAGGTTTCCACATTCTAGTTTCTACTTATGCTATGATGCAATGGACAAGACATATTCTTTCTTATTGGTAATGTTTGAGCGAAAGAAAAAAATTCTGATGCAAAAAAATGACATAAAAGAAAAAATTATTATTCATAAAACACATGTTCCTCAGCAGTTATCTATGATTCACTTTATCAGATCGTGGTGTAAATCCATTTATACTGATGTGTTTTCATACACATGATGAGTTCCTATTACAAACATCTTTCAAATGTTTAGTAAAACGATGAAACACCTGTTTGGGTTTTACAGTATGGATAATTTGTTGCATTTTGCAGATGGTGGAGCGGACAATTCTTTTTTAGGCGCATGATAATCATTCATGCATAATATGGGGCAAGGTTGAAAAATTCTAAGAGAAAGACAACAAGAGTTTCTAAAGAATCAGAGATTTAGAAAATTATACCTCATGTGCATTCAGACTATAAAAGAGATAAGCAGAATTTCAAAGCTCTCTAGTATGCTCATGTTGATTTGTTGCTATTTTTTCAACTACGAAAAATACCTCCTCTCTAAAATAGCATGAAGTAATTTTTCAGGCTGATACTAGGTGGGGGCCTTCTTATTAGCTTTATTTAGTTAGCTAGTTAGTTATGGCAAGAACTGGTGTTTCATCATTTATACAATCAAGTATTTATATTGCAAATATATTTTAAGTGGTGACAAAATAAAAAAAAAAAAAAAACCACTAATCAGAGCCTGAAGTTGGGAATAGAAGGAAAGATACATTTGGGAAATACTGCCTCGAAAGTGCATTGGCATAGCAGTTCAAGGAGTTTATGTTTATCTTTCCCTTTGTTGATTCACAAACATTGGCAATTGATTTTGAGGCTTCCTTTTTTACACAAGTCACTCCCTATGGTCTCTTCTCCAAATGTACTCCTCGCAATACTTTTTAATTTTATGAAGGGGGCCAAAATATTTCAAACAAACAGTAGGTGAATGTATATGTGTCTCTATGGCTCTATTCACACAAGAAAATCTATATTTTTCTTGTCATTTAAAATAAGGCCTAATTCTTTTTCCCTTGATATTCTCCTTTTCAAACTTTAAGCATGAGGGAAAATGGAGTCTTTTTTTTAAATTTGTTTTCACTGGCATAATATTTTTCTGTGCATAATAAATGTATTTAAATTCAAATTCAACAAACACTTATTAAGTGTCTACTATGTGCAGAGCATTGCTAGGTACTAGGAAAGACACAACTATAAGTTAGAACATTCCTAAAACTCATAAAGATTAACTGTCATGTAAGAGATGGAAATAATGAATTACCTACTGGTACTTGTCAAATTCTAACTTGAGATTAATTCTGAGTTTTACAACATATGACTAAAGTATGTATTTAAACAATGAATACAAGATCTATCTTTATTCTTACCACCATAGATAATGTTACACATTATATTATAGATACATTATAACATACAAAGTTATATAACTACAAGTGTATAGGGTTTTATTTTTCTGTATACTTTTGATTTTCTCAATGGAGAAGGATTGATTTTTACATATGCTATGTAGAAATGATATAAATAGCAAATGGGTGAAGCAAATATTGAAAATGGATATTGCAAACTTAGCTTTTGAAATTAAGTGGAATATTCTTCAGGTAAAAGATGGATAAATCAAAAATGACTGAATCTAAATTAATGTCCCATAAAATTACATGTCAACTATCTTGTTAAAATATAATAATACAATATAAAAACAGATGTGAAGTGAATGTGTGTGTGATGAACTCAGATTAGGTTGCCACAGAAGAGCCTTCTTAATGTTTATATGGCAGACAACATGTGGACTCTGTCATTTCTTCTTTATCCTTTTCCAGATAGCTATCCTATTAAGGTAAGTTGAATGCCACAAGCCATTAGCCAATGATCTAAATGAGTTATGTTCTCAGGGAGGTCTTAGTATTATCTGGTAGCCTAAAAACCAAGAGGAAGCTGCCTCCTACAACAGTAATCATATACCTTTTTATTCCTCCCCATAGGATCTTCTCAAGGAGATTCATTGATTAACATTATTGATGTACTGATCATTCCAGAAATGTGAAAGGCAGAATAGAATAGAATTGCCCACATTTCATGCCATCAATTTGAAAAAATACTAATAGATTTTTACTGAGACAAAAGAAGTAATACAAAGATAATTTTAGAGAATATATTAGTTCTGACTTGAGGGCTTAAAAGGAAACCAGAATATGAGAAGCACAACTTTTTTATTTAAGCTATCTATGTTTTATATGTATTTGTTATCTCTTCCATTAGAAAGGAAGCTTATTTGTGCAGAAAGGATTTGTTCATTCTTTGTAGTTGTATGCCCAACCCCTTACACAGAGTGGGCAGCCCTCAATTAATAACAATTGATGGTGATGATGATGATGACAACTAACATTCACATAGTGCTTACTATGTGCCAGGGACTATGCTAGAAGTTTTATAAATATTGTCTCCTTTGATGTTCACAACCACCCTGGGGTTAGGTGCTGCTATTGTGCCCATTCTACTGTTGAGGAAACTGACACAAACAGAGGTTTGATGACTTGACCAGGGTCACATAGATAGTGAGCATAGGGGACTGGATTTTAACTCAGGAATTCCTGATTCTAAGCCCAAAGCTCTGCCCACTGTGCCACCCAGCTATTGATGGATCGATTGATCGTTGGTATGACTTTGAACAAGTTCATTAACTTCCCTGGGTTTCAGTTTACTCACCTATAAGAAGTAAATAATCTCTAAAACCCCTTCCAGGCATGAACCTATGATTCTTTTTGGCTACTCTCTTCTTAAAAGTCTTCAGGAAGATTTCACTAGCACTATAGTTCATTATGTTTTAAAGTAAGTGCATGAATGGAAACTAAGGATACAATACAGAATTCTGCAGTCCAGAAAAGCTGTGTATTGTTGGGAAACAAGCAGAACAACCTGAGGTGCCAACCTGGCAGACCATGCTGACAAATGGAAATCAATGGTTGTTCTAAGGAGAAATGTTGGGCAGAGTGCAGGGTGAAGAGGCCAAGTCACACACAGTGCCAGGCATTACAAAGAGCAGCTGCTGTGTCAGACATACCGAAAGACACAAATACAGCATCACATTACTAGTGTCATTTTCAAATAGAAAAGAAAATTTGCAGGGATTTTAGAACCAGCTGGGCCTGGATAATGAATCTTGAAGATTTCAGCAGGGGCCCAAGACAAACTAAAAAGTTTCCAGGGTGAGTTGTTCTCTTCCAGTGTAAGAACTGTTGATTTGGGGAGGATCCTGCATCAGCAGGTAGGAAGAAATATGCACAGGTGAGTGGAGTGTCAAGATAGTCTGGCAACATGATGAAAGTGGAGATAGAGAATTAACTAGTATCAGGGGTATCTAATGGTGGGCAGCAGGTGCCTTTCATGGTAGGCGGGCAAGTAGTAAAGCCCAAGGCATGGAATGGCATATGGGTTCATAAACAGGATTTTAATCATTGAAGGACTAGTGTGTGAATGTGTGTGTGTGTTTGTGTGTGTGTGTTGTGTGTGTGAGAGAGAGAGACAGAGAGAAAGGGAGGGAGAGAGAGAGGGGGAGAGAGAGAGAGAGAGAGAGAGAGAGAGAGAGAGAGAGAGAGAGAGAATAAAAGGTTCCAATCTTAGAGAAATTGGAACAATGCAAGACTCTTTTCCCATGGAGCTGTCTTTCAGATGAATTTGAGCATGTAAAAACAAGAAAAGGAAGTAGCTATTGGTACAGTGGTGCAGAGCTGAAGCTAAGTCATCGGGAAAGAACATACTTTACAGATTACAAGTTCAGAATGATACTAGTAGCAAAGCTGTTGAACTAAAAAAGCAATTGGTCCAGGGATCTTATTTTTTCACCTACTTAGGGACTGAATTGGTTACTGATTTTCATCCTACATGTAGAGATTAAATGGTTTCTACTGTGAAGACAAAAAGGGCTGTAAGATCTAAGCATCAGGCCAGGGACCATAAGAATTATGGAAATTCTAATGATACTAGTCCATAAGGATGATTAATTATGCATCCTACCATCTGACAGATCAATGATGGACAAATGATTTAGAAAATATGCATTTTCACACATACCCCATGAGTGGATTTTCCTAACTTCCTAACTCTAAACTTATCATCATACTATAGCCATGTAATATTTGGTTCATCATGTGGCCCTTCTACTTACAAGACACTAAAAATATTTGAGTGTTTGACTTCATGAAGACAAAAGATAGGGCAAGTTCTATCATCACTATCCCCATTTTATAGATGATTAACTAAGACTCAAGAGAAGCTAAGTGACTTGCCTAAGCTCATAATAATGTTAAGTGGGGAAGCAAGGATTTGAACCTAGGAGTCCTGACTCCAAGTCTGCTGATCTTGTAATTATACCAAGCTGTCTGGCTGGGATGTGTCAGTCAGTGAACAAGCATGTATTAAGCACTTACGGTATGCTAGGCATTGTGCTAAACTCTGGACATATAAAGAAATGCGAAACAGTCTCAGTATAGAAATTAACTTCATGTAAAGTAATTGAGGAAAGAGAAATAAATTAATTAAAAGAGGGAACAAAGCATTAGAATTTTTATGGTGGACCACAGGGTGAATCTACAATTTAACTCCTGTGAAAATTAAAGTGCCACAGGGAATTCAAACTATTGAGAAACTGTTGAAAATGGAGCACTTTATTATACACAAAATAGCAAACTTGGAGGATCAGACTGAATCATTATTTTTTGGATCCATAAAATAGATTTTTCCATTTCCAAACATGAGCACTATAACCACTGAAAATACATAAAAATACTAGAAGAATTCAACTCTTCAGCAAAGAATGGTTAAAATGGGAAAAAATCAGAAAATAATATGGTTTACTGACTTCCAACTGATACCTTGAATATTTTTTAAGATGATATATTTGACTACTGAGTTGTATGCTTTTAGAACTTACAATTTAATTTCTCACTGGAACTATTTAACCTACAATTGTATCTTGGAACAGATTATCTATAATCATGATACACTATATCAGACACTTATCTCTATAGGGGTCATTCTTGTTTGTACCATTGTATTTTGGACAAAATATTCATTGTGTTGGTCAGCAGTGACTTTGAAGGATAAGAATGAGTATCTGCTCTTTTGACAAAAATTTTACGTCTATTTATTCTAGACTTTATTTTTCCATAGTTTAGAAATAACTCTTTTGTTTGCTGATCACAGAGAAAAACCAATCAGACTTTTTATATGTCAGGCATTTTTTATAATCAGTCTATAAATTAACATTCATTGAACATCTTATTGGTTAAGATAATTTCTATTTCATATTCATATAATGCTTCATAGAATCCAAAGATATTTGAATCAGACACTTGTAAAGAGATATTTTAGGTCTGTGTAATAGCATTTTATAAAGGAATTCCAGTCAGATAAACTGCCTCAAAAATATAATTTATTTAGCTAATCTTAAAGTATATACAATTTGTCATTTTATGCCAACTTGAATCCCAAGAAAGTCAGAACATATATTATGCTTTAGGAAGATATGTTAATGAGATGGGACAAGGGAAAACCATGATCTATAATTTCTACTCAGAAGAAGTATAAAGATACTAAAAAAGGTATGGCTTGAAAGGGGGAAGCTCTAATCGGTAATCTTTTCTGCAAATAGGTTGTAGTATTACAGAGAAAGCTGCAGCAGAATGCACTTTTATCCCAGCAATATTTTTATTTTCTAATTCCATGAAGAAGAAACTAGATTCTTGGATTATCTCTTTTTATGGAATGGACCTATGATTTCATCCCTGAGGGAAACTCTGAAGACATAAAACTTCCCCTTTCAATGCAGGTTGACATCTTACAACTTAGTTTCAGAAAATTGCCTAGAACACTGAGAATTTAACTGATTTGGCCAGGGTCAAATAGCAAGTATATTTTAGAGGCAGGTTCTGAATTCAGATCTTGGCTTCAAGGCCAGCTTTCTCCACTATACCACTCTCTCTTTATGAAAGTTACAGAATATCATACTTTAAAAAGTGAACATTCTTAGTGTTTCATATAACTAAAATTAAAATATCAGATAATCATGAAAACCCTTATTCTATAGTATTTTGCTGTTTATGGCTTTTGTGGTCATGGGACTCTCCTGACCAAAATAAAAGAAAACAAAAAGCAAAATAAATAATAGAAACATAGGTTCAGTTACAGATATTTGGATGCTCTAAGACCAGACAGAAGAGAAATGCAATAAAGTCAGCAGTGAAGAAAGATTACACAGAACATTGAAAAATATTTTAAATATTATTCTAAATTCAATGATAAAAATGATTTGAGGGCAATTGCCAAGAACTGTGGGAAATACACACACTTATTTGATATGCATTCATTTTTCATGTACACGGGGCTAGCTTGGTTTTCATGATTAGGAAAGTGAAGCATTTTGTAGTAAGTGAAGCAGGAGTTGTAAATTTGAATGTTTCCCAAGATTTTTTTTTTCTATCCACTGGTTTCTATCTACAGCCTCAATCTTGGAGATACCATTCATTTCAATTATGAATTCAACAAATACTGACTTCTAAATCTCTGTCTCAAGTCTTAAGTTTCCTTCAAAACTTCGGTCCTGCATTTCCAATTTTGCCTGTTGGACATCTCTACAATTGGACATCCCAATGGCACCTTAATTTCAACTTGTTGAAAAACAGGTTCAAAATCTTTCCCCACAAACTGACTTTTTAATTTGGCTCCACCATCGTCCCAGTTATCAATTTGAAAATGCGCAAGTTGGCTTGAACTCTACCTTCTGAATCTACCTCTCCCTTCATTCAGTTAGGCATGGAATCTTATCATTTCTTCCATAGAAATATCTTTTTGCCTCTATTACAGATTTGTTGAATCTCAGGTTTGGAAGGGCCCTTGGGATCATCTATTCTAAACCATAATTCAAACAACAACAGCAACAACAAACTATCTTAGGTTTTCTTTGAAGACGTCCAGTGAAGGGAACCCCTTACCTTCTAATGTAGGCCAATCCCATTTTCAGATAGCTCTAATTGTTAGGAATCAGGTATAAATTTGGCTTTTTGCAAGTTCCACTCATTGGTCCTAGTTCTACCCTCTGACCCAAACCAACTGTTTCATAGCTTTATAGCACAATTCCCTCTTCTATCTAACTCTTCAAATACTTGAAGAAAACTATCGTATGACTATCTTCTCTTCTCCAGGTTAAATATCTCTAATTCTTTCAACCAACTTTCATATGATATGAATTCAGAACATTTTATCATCTTAATTTACTTTTTGTATGCTCTCTGGGCTTTCAATTTCTTTGCTAAAATGTGGTGTTGGGAATTAAATACAATACTCCAGAATTGTTCAATTGTTCCCTTTTTATTCCTACTGCCACTGCTGTATTTCAGGTCTTTATTGATTCTTGCTTAGAATTTTGTAAATATTTTCTAGATACTCTTTTCTGACTTGTTAATGAACATTCCCTTTGTAGTATTTTTATCTTTCTTATACTCTTCTATGGTATATATATTTTTTTATTATTCCTTTCATATCTCCTATAAGACTACAAATTTCATTAAGGTAAAAACTATATCTTATGTAACCTTTATATTTCCTTAAGTTCCTGAAACAGTGATTTGAAAATAGCATCATACTTCAAAAGAACTGTATTTATTGTTGTGAGTGCATGATCCTACACACACACACACACACACACACACACACACGCATGCGCACACACACACACACATACCTGCTATGATTTTCTAAGATTTGTGTGTATATGTACACAAGTATATTTGCCTGATAATGTTATATGACTGGGAATCATAGACCGTAACTATCTCAGATGCATCAAAACCACAAGCGATACAGAGCATAATGGCAAAGCCCATGATAAATAGTAGTACATTGAAGAATGAGATAAAGGTTGATTTGCCAGCAAAAGACAGTACACGAATTCTCTCTCTCTCTCTCCCTGCCTCCACCCCCCTTTCTCTCTCTCTCTCTTTCTTTCTCTCTCTCTTTCTCCCAGTGAGGGACTAACTTAACACTATTCGTATCGGAATCTCAACAATAAACAGTTTTAATATAAGTGGTTACACTAAATTTTTTAATCACTATGAATTTTACTGAGGAGTCTTTTTAATTATACTTCAGGGTTCAGTGCAATTAGTACCATGTCCTTTTAAAATAGTCTACAAATTTGCCATCAATAAGAAAACATTGTGTGTGTGTGTATGTGTGTAGACTATGTGAAGATCAATCTTCCAGGACACTGCAATATATTTCTTGTGTATAACATCTGTTAAAATTGAAAATTACCTTACATATTGAATGACCCTTCTCTCCACATAAAACACCAAGGGGAATATTTTAAAAGCTTTCAGCATATCCATTTAGAAATTTAGCCAATATTTCTCAATATTGCAAATCTTAAAGTGCTATATATGTGTTAGCAATTGCAAATGTAATGTGAGATAAAGTACACACAGTCTCCCCCAATCTCCTCTCCCCCCATATACATACATGTATACACTCAGCACACGCAGACACACAGACACAAACATATACTCTAGAGCCTGCCTTCCTGTGAGGACAAGGAATAGTAATATGTGAAATGATTAGGGAGTAATAAAAGGCAGTACATAATCAGATACTAAGTGTTGTAATATAGACTATAATTGCAACAGGAATTCAGAAAAGGGAAAGCTCATTGGAGATTTGAGTACAAACTAATCTGCTTCATATATTTAAAATATAATAGATGTCTAGTAATATATTATTTAAATTGTGCCAGATTAGTCTTAGTGGATAATACTAGCTACAGTATAGGCAAGGAGTCCTTTTCTGTGTCATAAAGAACAGAAAACTCCTGCTAATTTTTTAACTAGAGGTCATATTTCTCTCATTTTGACCTTGTCCTGTATCATTCAATGAGTAATTCATAATTTGTTGAAGTGTGAAACTGAACTGTTGGCCTACAGGAAGGCCATGGAATTAATAAATGGGATCCTCCAATTCACATGCGTAACAAACATTGTCATTTTGATCTTTAGATAATTTGAGTAGAGACTGTTTTCTTCTTTGTATGTATATTTTATATATGACCTGGCACATTGCAGATGTTTATTAAATACTCTTTGATTACTTAATTGATATTTTAGCCATAACAAAATATGTAGTGTGGATAATGGGTACTTCTTTTTTCATGTGAAGGGGGCAACTAAAAATAATAATGCTTTCATGAGAAGAAATTTCTTCTTTTCCTTTTTTTCAAAATTCATTTTTAGTTTTCAACATTCATTTCCACAAGATTTTGAGTTACAAATTTTCTCCCCATCTCTACCCTCCCACCCACCCCAAGTTGTCATGTATTCTGATTGCCCATTTCCCAAGTTGGTCCTCCCTTCTATCACCCCACTCCACCCCCCCATCCCTTTTTCCCTTGCTTTCTTGCAGGGCAAGATAGATTTCTGTACCCCATTGCCTGTATAGCTCATTTTGCAGTTGCATGTAAAAACAATTTTTTCAACATTTGTTTTTAGAACTTTGATTTCCAAATTCTCTCCCTTCTTCCATCCCCACCCACACTCCTTGAGAATGTAAGCAATTCAATATCAGTTATACATGTATCATTATACAAAACACTTCCATAATAGTCATGTTGTGAAAGACTAACTATATTTCCCTCCATCCTATCCTGTCCCCCTTTATTCAATTTTCTCCTTTGACCTTGTCCCTTTACAAAAGTATTTGCTTTAAACTACCTCCTCCCCCAATCTGCCTTCCCTCCTATCATCCCCCCCTTATTCCCTTCCCCCTGCTTTCCTGTAGGGTAAGATGCCAAATTGAGTGTGTATGTTATTCCCTTCTTATGCCAAATCCAATGAGACCAAGATTCACTCATTCCCTTTCACCTACCACTGCTCCCTTCCATTATAACAGCTTTTTCTTGCCACTTTCATATGAGATAATTTACCTCATTCTATCTCTCCCTTTCTCCTTCTCCCAAAATATTCCTGTCACCCTTTAATTTTATTTTTATATATCATCTCTTCATATTCAACTTACCCTGTGCCTTTTGTGTATATGTATATACGTATGTATATTCCATTCAACTACCCTAATACTGAGAGAAGTCTCATGAGTTACAAATATCATCTTTCTGTGTAACTACCAAGAGGACATCCTCTCCATAGTCACTGCAAGCACTGCCACACCAGCAGCATTCCTCCTCCCCCATGGACTGCCAACGAGGACTGTGACCTGGATCCAAGCAGGCCAAAGTCAGGGAATGCTGCCTTGGTACCAGCAAAGAGATCTCTGCACTCCCACTCTGACCTAATTCCCCCCACTGTCTGTGGTCCTGGAGCTCTGGAAGCAGCCGCTGTCACTACAGTCACCTCACCACCCCTGAGACTGGAGCTGGACCATGCACTTCTCTCACCCAGGTCCATCAGTTTTCCTAGTGATCTGTTCTGTTGTCTTTGGAGTTTGTGGGCTGAAAAGTCTGGAAACTGCCACAGCTCAGTGATTTAGGACCCTGAGGCCTTCACCACCCAGTCTATTCTGGCCTCATCCCTTCTGGTGCTAGGCTGTCCTTTGCTCCTAGCACAGTGAGATAGACCCTTCCCAGCTACCATCCAGGCCATCTTGGGCTGGAGACTTATTTCACTATGTCATTTTGTGGGTTCTGTAGCTCTAGAATTTGTTTAGAGTAATTTTTACAGGTGTTTGGAGGGATTTTGGGGGAGAGCTCAAGCAAGTCCCTGTTTTCTTGGCTCTGCCCCGAGAAGACATTTCTGAACTGTAGCTTCCCAACCCAGCGAAGCAGTTCCTCCTGCAAGTAGGAGACAGGTTCAAGGAGAAGTAAGGGGTAGAAACAGAAGGCAGAAAAACAAACCAGATTGCATTGCTCCCTGAAACTGAGAGTTAAGTAGGCTGCACATTCAAGGAAATGGTTTAAATTTGTAATAAATTTGAGTACCTTCCCCTTGAAGGAAAGACTCAGATTCTATAAGTCTTGAGGACTCTATTGAGCCCCTGATAGGTAGATCTCTTGACACTCTAGCAATCCCCTGTATTTTCACTTCAATGGAGAGGGAAGGAGAGGGGAAAGAAGAGAATAGGCATTTACTGAGGCCAAGCACTCTCTCTGCTCTCCCACTGGATACCTGGAAGGAGGAGGGGAATGGGGTTCATTGGATAGGAGGGTTCTTGAATTATCTATCAATTCTAACTGCTTTCTGCTTTGAAGGTGTAACCACAGTTATACTATGAACTTAGAAAGCAAAAATAATAATATTCTAGCATTTATATAGTGGCTACCATATGCCAGGCACTATGCAACAAACTTCACAAATATTATCTCATTTATCCTCACAACAACCTTGGGAGGATGATGTTATTATCCCAATTTCATAGTTAATGAAACTGAATAAACATAAATTAAATGACTTGCCCAAGGTTGTCCAGCTACCTTGTATCTGAGGCTAGATTTGAACTCAGGTCTTCCTGATTCCAGGCCCAAAGCTCTTTCCAATGTACCACCTAGCTGCCTGTATGAATACCTAGGGTACCTAGGCATCACCTGCCTTAGGAGTAGGTTTATTTTGACTATTTATAGAAATCAATGAAGTCATCCAAATTCCCCTTACTCCTCCTTCCTCTTCTCCCAAGGTAGCAAAATATTAGAGGACTTCCTCCTCCTTCTTTAGACATTGATGGGAGCCCCATTCTGATACCACGGGAAGCCTTGAGTAAGAAAATGGACCAAAGTTACTGTTTCTTTTTTTTTAGCTTTTTTTTTTAAAAAATTTATTTATTTATTTAATATCTTTAGTTTTCAGCATTGATTTTCACAAGACAAAGTTATTATTTTTAATGGAACTGAACACAGAGATGATTTGGCTGGGGTCAAAAATTAGAGTAATAGGACAACTCCCATAGTATAGGACTGGGGAGGGAGGCATTATAAAAATTATAGCTATAAAGAGATCTTTGTACTAGGATAAATTAGCATAAAGTGAGGGAAAAACTTCAGTGTTTCACACACACATGCACACCCTACATATATGTAAATGTATTTATGTATATATGTATGTACAGTGTATGTATGCATACATATACATATTTTTAATATATATATATACATACATATAGGCACACATCCTATATGTATATGTACTAATATATCCACATACATACATTTCAACTTAATATCAAATATCCTTGCCATAGAACCTTTTCACATGAAGAATGTGTCATTTCCATCTCATTTCCAAATACTAATTAACTTTAATTATAAATGACCTCAGAAGTTTTAAGGACAAAGAAAACATAAACTGGAAAGACATAACTGCCACAGTATCCCCACTACCAGGATGTTCCTTTGAAGTCAGTGTTTCAAATTTAAATTAATTTTAAGAGAGATGTAGTCTCTCCTAATCTCTGTTAAGAGATGAGTGGGAGGAAAGTACAGAACTGATCCTGGTGATCTACTATCCTTCCTGCATCCTTATACCATCTGTTCAAAATGGCCCTATAATTCCTGATTATCCCTTCCCACTGTGAGTAATGAAATGAACAAACAAATGCCCTAAATTGTTTTATTTTCAGCTATCTTGGCTCCCTGGATGTCAGTCTACCTTTCTGATTATTCCTGTGATATGCTTTCCCCCGTGCAGTATTTGAGTGTTTTCTAATGGAACAAAACAAACAAAAACAAACAAAGCATACCACCACCACCCCAAGTTGTGCTGTGAATAGATCCTATTTGGATGACATGATTAAAGATTAAAACCACAGCTAATTGCTAATTGATTACTTGGACTACCTTCATGTGTCAATCAAATTCCTAGCTTGTAAAACAGATGCCTTTTAGCCATTTGAAACATGTTACCCCCTATTGATGCCTTGCAAATACTGGTTTGGACTTCATGAAATAGACAATACCAGATGTGAAGTAAAACATCTACATTTGACACTGCTAGCCAACCCACCATAATAGGAAATGGAATTTCTTACTACATATTTTGATAAATTGATATTTATTGTTGTATTTGATTAAAGCAAATGCTTCTGAGTCATTAGCTCTTGAATTATGTAAATGAAAGAACTTAGAAGAAAAGGCCTACACATAGTAAGTACCTGATATATGTTTATTCAATTCAGTTCAATTATGGGACAACAGATTTACAGCTGGAAGGCAATATAAATATAATCAAGACCAACCTCATTTTTTCACAGATGAGAAAACCAAGTCACACAGAGATTAAGACACTTGCCCAGGGTACAGAAAGCTAGTAGGTATCTGAGTTGGGATTTGTACCCAGGTCTTCTTGACATAGTCCAGTTGCCTATTTACTATACCAAATAAATTTAACTGAAATTAATTGAACTGAATTGAATTGTGAATAGGGTCAAAGACCTAAATACTCCCTATGTTTATTTAATCATATTTTACCCTGAGAAAGTCACTGAATACATTTTAAAAAATTATTTTCAAAACATCTCTAGGTTAAATTAGCTCCAATTGTTTCAGCTGTCCTGCAAAATAATTTTAATCTATAATCTCATTTTTTTGTTTTCTTAATCTTCTCTATTTTCCCTTCATTATTTTTCAGCATAATGGCCAGAAATGAAAAGATTACACTGATATGGAGCATAATAGATTATTATTCCTGAATTTTCAAGCAGAGAAGCAGTATAATATAATAAGAATAGCAGAGGATTTGGAATCAGAGGACATAGGCTTGATTCCATATTCACTACCTGACAGATAAAGAATGCCAGCCATGAAGTCCCAGGAGTATAGAGTTTCTTAATGTTCTTGCCATGCAGATTCAACTCTCTTTTGGTGAGAATGAATGTTATGTATTGTGGCATTCTTCCCTTGATTTAAGTCCCAATTCAAATTTATCTTACCTTCTCTGAAAAGGCTTCCTTCATCAGTGAAGAGAGAAGTGAATTTTCTTTGATCTAGATTGAGTGGTAGCATACACCTGTCATCTCTGCTCAGTTCTCTTGAGCTCAGAAGTTCTGAACTGCAGTGGGCTAAAGCATTAAAGCATCAGAAATAAGTGTGGAGCCAATATAATGAACTCCTTGAGTGGCACCAGGCACCCTAAGGAGTGGAGAACCAGCCCAGGTGGGAAACTGAGTAAGTCAGAGATCCTCTATGGATCAAATTAGGATCTGGCTGTGAGTGGCTGCTGTATTTGCAACTTGGATGAAAGAGGAAAGAAGAAAGGAAGGGAGGAAGGAAGGAGGGAGGGAGAGAAGGAGAGAGGAAATAAAAGAAAAAGAATAGATAAATAAATTCATGAATAAATATATACAGAAAAGAATGAATGGATGGAAAAACAAATGGATAGGAAGAAAAAATGATGGAAGAATAAAATAGAGATAGAATAAATAAATGCATGGATGATGTCCCCTCCTATGAGTACAAGAGTTGAGGAGAGAGAAAGATTATGTGCCAAGTATTGAACTGATTGAGGAAGGAAGGAGAATGTCCTGAAGGTCCATAGATATTAGTCACCATAATCTTGATTCGGTGTAAGTATGGATGTTAACAAACCTCAAAGGAGGATTGATGATGTGTTATCAGTAAGGCAAAATTCTTGACCTCAAGGATGAACATGGTTTGGAACTGCAAAGTATAAAAAACTCTCTAGGTAGAAGGCAGAGGAAGTATAACATTTATTTAGGCACCGGAGGATGAAATCCCAAGACCAATTACTCCAATTAGATATAGTGGTAATTATATTCCAAAACCGGTAAGCCCACTTCAATGTAGCAACAAGGAAATTATAACACAGTATTATAGCAAGGAACCAAGTCATCCAGTAACCTTCCTTCCTACTTGGGCTTCCCTATAAACACTCACAAATCCTAACTGTCTGCTTGCCTTCATTCTCCACTCCCCCCCCCACCCCCTCAGTTCTCTGGTCACCAAAGCTCCCTGGTTTCCACTCCACTCTACACTCTTTCTGCAGCTCTGTCATCTCAGAGTTCTTACTTCTCTTCCTTGCTCTGAATTCTGAATTCTCACTTCTGACTTCTGAATTCTCAGTTCTCAATAGCTACCTTCTGCATGTATTCTTTTTAGGGCCCAAGGGCTTCACATCCAATCAGCAAAAGGGTGGGGTTTTGAGACTTAGTGCCTAACAAATAAAGGGAGTAGAGCTGCCTACAAATAAACCTCTAATTAAGCTTCCCTTAATTGGTCCTGCCTGAGGTTTATTGAGTGGGTGTGAGAGGTCTTTAATCACTGATTGGCATCATATGGTGGTAAAGATGAAACCTGAAAGCAGCAATGGGAAACTAGGGGTGTGCTAGAGTCTGTTCTAATAGGCTTTAGAGCCTATTGTTAAATTTTCATTGTGAGCATTTCCACCTCAGAAATCTGAGGACCAAGTTGTTAAACATTTTCAAGCACACTCATACCCATTTATTGCTCTACAAACATGTCTTGAGCTCAGCTAGAAAACAGTAGAAGTCTCAGAAAATGAAGTCATCACCAAACTGGAGGCCTGGTGACTGTAGAATAAAATAATAATAATAATGATGATGATGATGATGATGATTAGAACTGGCATTTGCCAGTTGCTTACATCCATTATCTCATTTGAGCTTCACTACACTCCTGATTCCAACTTCTTCCCTTTACCAATAGCGGAGAGGTATGAGTGAAGTCACAACTGCAATATCCAGTTGTAGTAACAATTCAGCTAGCAGCTGTTGTGGGGTGTAATGCAACAAGACCAGCAATGAGAGCTACCAGCACAGGTTTTTTGATATGCTTTACTAAGGAAAGTAACTCTAAAAGTTTAACAATCTCACTCTAATCACATATACAAATATGATTCACTTAGTTCAGGAGAAAAAGCCAGCAACCTGAACTTCAGAGCAAATACAAACAAATAACAAGCATACACAATATAGACAGACCAAATCACAATTCATAGTTACCGAAGAACCAATGGGTCTAGGTTAGCAAAGCCAGGGGGCAGTTACGATGGCTTGGCCAGAATCCCACGTCATTCTTCCAGTGACTGAGAGCCCCCAAACAAAACATCTAGGTTTCTTCAAAGCTGGGGGGCTCTTAACAGTGGCTTGCCCAGAGTCACGTGCCACTCTTCCAATGAGTGAGAGCCCCAAAAGTCAAAGGCCAACCTTGGATCTCATATGCCCCTGTCAGGGCCCTGGGGCACTTGATTACCCCAGTGCTGAAAAGCACTGAAAAAAAGAACAGTGAAAAATCCCATTTAGGTGTGGGAAAGTTATTCCCTAGTACCACCATATACAAATCAATGACTCCTGATCCAATCAAAGAAACAAAGGCCAGACTTTTCAATGGGGCTTAATGAAATAAGTGCTAAAAGAGAAAACAGTAAAAGAAAGTCCCACCTTAATTACTGATACTGATACTCCAGGGAAGTTGTGTCCTCAGAAGCCTAGTCTCAGTGAGCGCAGAGTGAGAAGGGAAAAAGGCTTAAGGTGAAAACTAGATAGTTACCTCTGGAACAGGTGTTCCAGGGAGGACAGTGGAAGGTGTAGACAGGCTTAGAGGATGACATTGGAGGGGTTGGGGTGAACAGGATAGATAGCGATAAAGGAACTGGCTGTGGAGAATGAAGCAGGAACTTTAAGTAATGACATCTGGGGTTCGGAATCATAGGAAATATGGTAGGTATGGTGAGGTAAAAATATGTTAGTAATTGATGAATGAGTTCAGGTAGATTATCATTTTCAGTTAGATTATCATTATTCAGTGGAGGTTCTGGCTGGGAGTAGAGTTGTTGCAGGGTATCTGGCAGCTGTGTATAGCTGGAAAGGGGGAAGCAAGCTGACTCCTATGGAGTTTGGGTGGTCAAAGAGAGTACCTAAACTGTGATCCAGTGACTGCCCTGGGAATTCAGGAAGCCTGCCCTGGCAGACCCGGCTTAGTATCCTGCTACAGAGCTTGAGTG
Source organism: Trichosurus vulpecula (assembly GCF_011100635.1). NCBI lineage: Eukaryota > Metazoa > Chordata > Mammalia > Diprotodontia > Phalangeridae > Trichosurus > Trichosurus vulpecula. The sequence continues at coordinate 242,739,904 of NC_050574.1, read as the reverse complement.
TCTGTAGATTGTGCCCAGAAGGCCCCCAGGCAAGCTGACTGAAGCTGAGCTTGGATCTCTAGACATTTGAGATAAATTAAGTTAGTAAATAATCCAGCCATTGATTCTGAACTATATTGAATCTTGGCCAGGGTCACATAACCATTAAGAATTTGAGGCAGGATTCTAATTTAGTTTTTTTCCCCTCACTCCCAAGTTCAGGTCTCTGCCCACTACATTGCTTAGGTGCCACATGAGAGATAAAGGATAGATGGAATATGGACAATTTATAGAGCTTTTCCATCAGTGTATCTGTCTTGGACAGACACTGCAAACATACAAGGAGTTGGGCCCTTAATTTAGCAGTGGGAGAAGAAGAAATTAGCTTGACTTTGGGAATTGCAAAGCCCCCTTAATGACCCCAGACTTGTTCCTGAGAGAAAAGACCATTTAAAAAAATTCAATATATTACTGGCATTGTTTAATAGCTAGTTGCCATGATTCATTATAGTTTGTGAAGAATTAAAATTGACTATTACACAGCAGGCAATGGAGAGACACATGGTGGATGTGAGCATGCTGCAGCATAGAACAAATAAGGAGCTATAAAAAAGGAGAGTAAACACATACAGAATTGTGTCATTGAAGAACAATGAGTTCATCACATGATTTCAATGAGGGCTATCTGATGGATAGTTGGTGTGTTTTATTAATATCCTCTTAATGTGAAGAGAAAATAAGGAAGACCCCCAGGACGCCAAGCTTTTCTGGAACACTAATGGAAGGGCAAGGCCAAGAGTCACTCAGTGTGGGTAGACATGGATTGGATATTCCTTGGAGACAGTATTCACACTGTTAGACACACACTTCCCTATTTTTCTCCTTTCTTGATATCGATGATCATCGGGTCTTCAAACACAGTTATTTCTTTTGAATATTGTTATTTACATTTTCCTTGTGTTTGTGTCTTGTCTCCCCACTAGGAATACAAGAGACCAGGGACTGTGTCTTGTTCTTTGTACTCTTCTTAACCTTGGATACAGATTCAGCACTGTCGGAGATTTTGAGGATAAAGTAGTGAAACAAATAAAGTCATTGCCCTCACCCAGCAGGAACTCAATAAGTAGATTCTTATACTGTTAGAGGCTCTTTGGTGTGGTGGATGGTATTAAAGCTTGAAGACAGGCTCTGGTTCTGCCTTTGATACATAAGGTCTATGTGACTCTGAACAAGTCATTTGACCTTTCAGCCCTCTAGTTAATACTCTAAGACTACAGGTTTCAGACAGGTGCCCAATTATACTGATAGAAAGGGTATCCTCACCTCAGAGTTCCCTATACTAATGAAATCTCAGGACTAATCACTGTCTTAAACCATTAGGCTGCATATTTTTAATCCCTTTTTCTAGGCCACTGATACATTTATTGGATAGAGCAAGCCTTGAGACTGATCTCTGTGGGACATTACTTGATACAACTACCCTTTGTCAACTAAAGCTGCAGTTTCAAAAACATATGCTTCCTAGCCTCAGGTTAACACCGAACCACTGGTAATAGACCTATGGTGATTATGCTGAAATTATTCATTCTAGTCAAATCTAACTTCCTGGCTTATCAATAACAATGCCATGTAGAACGGAATCAAAAGTTTTACTGAAATTTTGAGATACAATGTCCCACTTAGCAAACTTGACCAGTCTTATTAAATCACTGTGGGTAAAAGGATGTTGCAGAGGCATTTTGTCAATAGAAACAAAGTTTACACAGTAATTGATACAGACACTGAATGAAGCTCAGGGACATTAATGCTGCCCTGTACTAGTCAAAGCTCTGTATTGATGTTATAACAAAATGACAGACTCAGGAAAAGTCTTGATGTCTATGCTTATACTTCTGTATCAGTTGGTCAGTCAATAAACATTTATTAAGCACCGACTATGTGCCAAACACTGTGATAAGCACTGGGGATACAGAAAAAGAGGCAAATGACAGTCCTTCAACTTCTATGGGGGGGGGCATGGTATATGGTTGTGTGTGTGTTTATGCATGTGTGTGTGTTTTGTCTTTGTATCCCCAGCACCTAGTGCCATGCTTGGCACATAGTAAATGTTCAATAAATTCATTATGAATCCTGATTCTAGCACCACCTCTGACACCTAACAAGCTGTGAATCACCCTAGTACTCTTGAAAACTCTAATATACTTTTCAGAGAAGCTGCTGACATTCTGGTGAATGGACATTTTCTGACCAAGGAGTTCTCTACACCAAGAAATCACAAGCCCAGACTCTAGCCCCATCTGTTTTAAAAGGTCCTTTATTTTCCAATTTGTTTTTGGTCATGTGCTCCAAGTTGCCATTTACTTAAATTCAATTCAAGAAATATGTAAATACTTCTCTCTGTAATTTAATTTTTTCATAATATATATTTTAACACATCTAATTTTAATTTTAGCTTTTCCTTTTCCCGTTTCTCCCACTTTTTTTATTCTCTCTGATAACATGCATTTCTGGGTTAAACATAGATAAATAACCTATAGTCAAAGTTATGAAGGAACAATTAGTAGGAAGAATTTAATCTCTCTAGCCTAAATAAAGTAAATACTTTTCTGACTTGATTTTGGTATCATCTGATGCTTTGCTCTTCCATTACAAGGCATTTCTAAAATTAAGCTGCAATAAGAACACATGCTAAGCAGTTGGGTCACACAGTATACAGAACATTGAACAGGAAGAAAGAAAAATCTGTTTGTTGCTGATCTCATAAAATACTGAGCCTCAGTTTTCTCATCTATAGAATGGAGATGATAGCACCTACCACACAAGGTTCAAATGTGATAATATATTTAAAGCATTTGACAATCCTTAAAGTGCTTCTGTTAAAATAAGGAAAATTCATTACATAAAATGTTAAGTTTTGCAGGGGGGTGGGGTTTGTTTGTTTTAATTTTCTTTTATCCTTTCTTTGGCTACTCTCAGGGCCATAAGAAAATATTTAAACAATCAGGTGAACAATTATTTTTTTCTCCACTCTTTGGATTGTTCATTAGGACAATTGGCACAAAATTCCTGACTTTACGTCATGTACTACACAAATCTAGTTGCTTTTTCATTACATCCAATGCTCATCTTTGAAAGTGAAGAATTATATAGTCCACCACTATTCTAAGCTAGACATAGTATTGTTAGAGTTTCAACAAGCTGGAACTTGCTGTGACATCACATGATATTCTGGAAAGATGTCTTGGTAATTCTGTATTTTTAGATATTAACGAGATAACTAAATTTGGCTTTGGTTTAAATATATACGTTTACCATATTCTTAGGGTCTTCCTTATGTGTGCATATATGCTTTAGGATCAAGTAAACAAGTGCACCATGTAATTGGCACACATTTGAATGCAGATGAGCTATTTAAAAAAATACACGAGTATGTATGCACATATATATACACACATGTACATGTGCATATACATATGTACACACATATGTATAGTTCTTAGTAATCAGATAAGTATGTTTAAAAAAAAACTTATGAAGGGTATTTTATAAAAGTACACTTAAAGAAAAATGAGTTCAACTTTAAAATAAAGAAAAAAACATAAAAAAGCACATAACTAGGAGTCAAGAGTACAGGCTCTCTGACCATGTGACCTTTGGAAGACATTTTTCTCTCAGATTCATCTCCCTTCTCTTTAAAAAGCTGGAAAATAATACAAAGAACCATCATAGAGATCAAGTTATATTAAAACATTTTAGCTACATATACATGATGTTATTTTTGATACATTTGCAAACTTCCTCTCACTTGAATGCCTTTGATGAATAGATTTGGTTTTTATGGTGTTGCAAAAATTTGGCTAGCAGCTGTTGTGGGGGTAAAAGACCAACACAAGCCCAACGACAAGAATGCTGCCAGCACAGATTCTTTTGATCTGTTTTACTAAGGCAAGTAGCATTAAGGGGTTAACAATCTTACTTTAATCCAAAATATACATATAAAAACACTTAGTTCAGGAGGAAAAGCCAGCAACCTGAATTTCAGAACAAATATAAACAAATTACAAACATACATAATATAAACAGACCAGATCACAATTTATAGTTACCAAGAAACCATCAACATTTGGGTTGACAAGATGGGAGGCTCTTAGAGCAGCTGCCCAGAGGCCTATACCAACACTCCTCCAGGAGTGACAGCCTCCAGCAAACTGCTCTGTTCTCTCTTTTTATACACTTGTTTGATGTCATCAAAGGTCATCTGAGAGACCAGAATTTAGGCACATACTATTGGCTCTGGTCTTACCAACTCCTCTTAGGGCCCTGGAGCCTTCATGCCCACATGGGCTTAGCACCTAGTGAATAAGGGTTTGGGCTTGGGGCTTTTCACCTAGTAAGGCTCAGTCTAGAACAATTGATTAATTTAGCATTCTAAAAGAGTAAAATTGTCCCAACTTAATTAATATTACATATGGAAAACTCACTAACACTTAATTTTAATATTTGCCTACAAAGAATTAAGATCATTTTAAAGGAACAAGAAAAAAACTATAGTTTTCCAAATAAGTCCACAATTGTATCTTCTAGATCTGTTTTTCTCTGCCTTCTAAGAGCTAAAGAAGGAAAAAAAAATAATCATTGATGCTCTGTCTTTGAAAAATTCTATCAGGGGCTAGACCTCTACCAATCTGTGGAGAATAGCTTTTCTCTAGGGACAGGCCATAAGAGTTGCTTTGCCACAGATTGCTGCTTAATGTATAGGGTATTCAAAGAGGATTAGCCCCTCTGGTGTGAGGATTTGCCAAACCCTTTTCAGGGCTGCTCATCCACCTTTGTTATCCACCTTTCTCCCCATTCTCACTTGTGGCTCCAAGAAGCTGTAACATGCACAGCAGCCACACCCTGGTAAAACTTTTTAGCAGGCAGGCTAAACCAGGTTGAGGGTAACTGACAGATCTCAAATCTGTTGATAAGTCAGGAGAATATTTACCCCAAGCATATGAAGACTTCCCCTGGTGGAATGGGCAGATGAGAACAATGCATTACACCCACGAAGGTGGATGAAGCAGGTATTGTGGTGCACTTAAGCTTTGGTCAGACATTAAAGATGCCAAGGTCATCCAGTGAATCCCAGGCCATCACCCATCATCTTGACTTTTGTCTTGCCATTGGACTATTATTTCTCTGGAAGAGAGAATGAGGCTGATTAATTCTTGCAACTCTGCCTCACTTTAATCAACTGTTGTACAACTCAATGCACTCTGTGATGTCATTGTTCCCCTTCAAAAATAAAATACCAACAACAATCTTTCCCTATTTATGGAAAACAGCTTTTAGCACACAAAGAGTATGCCAGGTCACACTATTATGCTCTATGTTTCTGCTAAGAGTGCTGTTAATTTAATGGAATCTACACTAGCAATCACATCTGAATGTATCATGACTCATATTGTGTCAGAACTCCTCCTGGCTAAAGAATAATACTTTAACATGGGCAAAAAAAGTTTGATAATCATTGGTTTTGTAATACAAGGAAAATTAGGAACCCCTGAGAAACCCCTAGCTACTGACAAGTACCCCAAGAAAGAATGGACTCAGATATATTTGGTATTTAGCAAACCCCCTGGGACTCTGTGGCTCCTCCAAGGAATGTCAATAGATAGGACCATCCCACTGAGAGATAACTTGACAGACCCTTCCTGGGAGATATCCCTGGGACTCCGTGACTCCACCAAGGAATGTAAATGAGATTATCCCAGAAGTACCATAACCTGACTGAATCTTTTGATCAGCCAGGACCTTTGTTCCTGTTTCTTCCCCCACTCTGTACCCCCATATCCTATATAAGCCAAGCCATCACCCCAACACATTTGCCATTGATTTGTGGTGCCATACCCCGATGGCCGCCGGATAATAAATTCTCCATTTAAAACTTATACTCTGTGGTGTGTCTCACTCGCTTCTGGTACAACAGTTTAGGACCTAAGATTTTGTCTTTTGGCTGGTTCTAAGATTTCGCTGGCTGAGGGACCTCTCAGTGAGAAAACTCCACCCACCAACATAATCCTGGTACTTGCTCTGAAATTTACAATCTTGCTAGGGGCATTTAGAGATTAAGTGACTTGCTTTGGCATGTAGCTCTTATGTAGCAGAGATGGGATCAGTTTACTCTCCATTATGTCATTCTCTGTCTGGCAGATAGGTAAGAAGATTAGTTAGTTAAAATAGGAAATTATCAGTTTTCAGGCTAGGCTGAGATTGCCCCTCACAATGTTCCCCAGCAGTAGCCTAACCTGTGTCTGTCACCTGCCTGTCTACACAGATTGTTTGACTTCGGTGGGTTTTGTGATGCTTCTCTCAGTTACAGTTTGGTAGAACAGATGTAGAGTAATCCAATATTCATAAAAGCATAAACAGCTAATAGTATGGCTTGAACCAGCTCCTAGTCATATTTGAATTTATAGAATCTAAGGATCTCAGCAAACAAGGGTCTTGCCCCATCTTTGCCTAAACTTTAAGACATTTTTGGTTGTTTTTTTTCAGATTGTATCCATTTGCATAACTTTTACTTTTCTAGATACTGAATTGCACCAGTTCCACATTATATGAAATGAAAAAGAAATTTTGCTAATGGGACTTGATGCACATATGTTAAGAAGCACTTTAGATCAGTACCAGTATTCTAGTCTTTTGGAGTACCTGCACTTTGTTTCCTTCAGTGATTTGGGGCACAATTAGCACAAAGAATTTTTGTAACAATAAAGGCTGTTTCAAAGCTTCATATGTAAGGTAACCAGATGCACCTTTAGACAACTATTACTTTTAAGACATATAATGGGATCTGGAAGGAAGGCTGTGGCAGATAGAAACTAACAACTTCTGTGCTACTCTGCTTCTCTTCCTCTGTTAATATCCCATGGTAGAAGAGTAAGGAACTAAATGAACTTTTCATCAGGATAGGAGGGCATGGTTTATAAAAATTTTCAACAGTGACCACATGGTATTCCCTAGGTTTAGGTTTTGCTCATCCCTCTGTAAGTATCTTCTGTGGCTAGAGACTGGGAAGTGAGATCAAGCTAGTTCAAGCACATAGCTCATAGAGGAGAGGGGGAATGATAGTCACTTGGTCCCAATTGCCTCTTAAAAAATGTCAACTTAGAGTACTGTCCAGAGTGCCCAGAAATTAAGTGACTTGCCCAAGGTCACACAAGTACCAGGTATCAGAGGCAGAACTTGAACTTTATCCAATGTGCCATGTTGTCTTTCTTCAAACTATTACAGCCATCAAATTGATTGAAATATTTTTAATATGGTAAATATTTTTTTTCATTTCAAGGAAGGAAAAAAAGTAGATCAAATAGGAAAAGTGGGTGGGAAATGAATCAACAGTAACATAAGCTCCTCAAGGGCAGGCAGTGTTCCCTAGTTTGTCCTTGCATCTCCACAACTCAGCATCCACTTTATGTTTTTTTCAGCATCCACTTTAAACATAGTAGATGCCACAATCTATTTTGAGGTCTTTTTTATAATGTCTCTTTTCTCAGTCGTTCAATTCAAATCTCTTCATCTACCCATTCTACCAGACATCTTCAATGAGGATGAACATGACATCAAGCTTAGCTACTTCACTGATGGTAAATTATTAAACTTGAAAAGACTACAAATCAAGACTGAAGTGGATGGAGACTTGGTGCATGATTTTTGTTGTTGTTCACAGATGATTGTGTACTCAATACAGCCTCAGAAGCTAAAATGCAAGTAAGTATGGATGAATTCTCTCTAATTCTGGCCTAACAATTAACATCAAGAAAATACAGGGTCTCCACCAACCAGTGCCATACCATCCCTACATGGAACCATTGGTTACAGCAAATGGAGAAGTGTTGAATACTGTGGATAAGTTCACTTACCATGGCAGTATACTTTCCAAGAATGTACACAATGATAATGAGATTGACACATGCATTGCGAAAGCTAGCTCAGTGTTTGGAAGGCTCCAAAGGACAGTGTGAGAGAGAAGAGATGTTAGTCTGCCTAATAAACTGAAGGTCTGTAGAGTCGTTGTGCTGACTTTTTTTTTTATGCCTGTGAAACCTGAACAGTTCACCAGTGCCATGACAAGAAATTGAATCATTTCCATATGAATTGTCTTAGGAAGATTCTGAAGATCACCTGGCAAGATAAGATGTCAGATACTAAGGGTTTTCTGGAGCTAAACTGCCAAGCATTCAAAATCTACAACAGAGAGCCTATCTTTGATGGGCTGGTCATGTTATTCAAATGCTTGCCTAAGAGACTATTTTAAGGAGAACTCACCTAAAAAGGGACCTCACATGGCGGTCAGAAGAAGCAATAAAAGGACAATCTCAAGGACTCTCTGAAGAACTTGGGAATCAATTGCATGACATGGGAGATGATGGCAAAGGACTGCCCAGCGTGGTGTGCCTAAATCAAAGAAGGCCCTGTATTCTATAAGCAAAGCAGAATTGCAGTAGATAAAAGAAACATGAGGTGCACAAATTTAAGGACATCTCCCCTCTAATTGTTCACATGGACTATTTGTGCCCTACCTATGGTAGAATATTCCAAGGTTGAATTGATCTGATCAGCCACATTCAGACACACTGTACCTTGACTCCAACATAGTGAGGTCATTTTGTTCCTCTTCAAGAATGAAGGTAAACAACTAATCAGTTTATTCAAATAGAGTACACTATTTCTAACATGAAGTTAGAGCAACTTTGGTTCTGAACTCCATATAATACAGAGAATAAATAAAATTTATGATCATATTGAAGATTAAAATTATAACTGTCAAGACTTTAAGGTCTAAGAGATTTGGTTGGTTTGATCAGCTTGCAATATATCAAACAACCTATCATTACCAGGGCTTTGAGTGAATATGTTGTTAATCTCAAAGGGAGGTTAACTTATTTGAAATGACACTTTCATACAGCAGTGAAAGACATAAAACCTTATTTCTACATTTTCAACAAATATAAATTACTTGGAGCAGAGCATAATTATACAAAATGACAAAAAAAAAAGATCTTAGATGAAATTCCCCCCATCCCCACCAACACCTGCAAGGGTTATTGATTATCAATTTTCCAGACAATTCCAGGGTTTCAAGATGGCAAGTGACATGTGCTTGTCCTTCTAGGTCTTGTTAAAAAATAAATTTGAGTATACAGATGTGCTGTAAAAGGTCTGAGGCTACCATAGCACCAGGAAGGCCAAATCCTAAATTAGCAACATTCAGAAGGTAAAAGAGGGAAATGCTTAGAAGTTTAGAATATTAGCATAAGTGTTCTGAATGGCCCGCAGGCTATAATATATTTCCTTCAAGCCCACTACTGCCTCTCCTTGATTTATTGTGTATAAAACCTAGTGCATTTATTAAGCAGTCTCCATTGGGCTAGCCCAAAGGGTTCTCCAGGATACTTCTGTATCAAATAAGCATTCAATATTAGCCTGACAGATCCACCCAGTAAGAAATTAAGCAACAAAGAAAACAAAGAGCTTCAGTCAATGCAGAAAGCTACTTTCTGGATTCCAGGATTTAATCAAGCAAGGAAGCAGTATTTATTAAGTACTTACTATATTTCAGGCACTGTGGTAGATGCTGGTAATAATATCACAGAAGAAACAAACCCTATCATCAAAGAGCTTGTATTCCAATGGAATGATGGGACCCCATATTAAGAAGTTGGTTCCATAGTGACCTTCAAAGAAAAGAAAAAGTTAATACATTTTTGGAAGTAATTCTGGCAATTTGCCTTGAGATCTTCTGGTTTGATATATTCACTGTAGTTTTTCCATATTGTTTAAAATAACAGAGACTTTGAAATAATCAATGCTTATTTTTTCTCTTCTATAAGTTTCATACCTCATGTCTTTCAATACAAATCTTCTTAAAGACAGACCAATTTTAAAATACACTATATAGAGAATTGCTCTATTTATGTCTCTTTCTGTTTGAAATAGCATGAATTTAAAAAAAAAACTTTTCCCAATAAAACATGCATTTTGATAGTTATTTTTGTTTACTATGAACTTGAATGTCTGGTTACATGGCTAATAATCCAATATAGTTTTATCATTTATGCCTAGTAACATAGAAGACTAAAAACTATTCCCCAATGGATAAGTAGTCAAATGATATGAAGTTTTCAAAAGAAGAATAAACCATTAAAAAACATGTAAAAAGACTGCTCTAAGTTAATAATAGAAATGAAAACCAATGCAAATCTGATGTTTAAGAGTAACCTATATACAACAAAATGATGAAGATAACAAAAGTTGGAAATAGTATTGGAGGAGCTGCTTCACCAAAGACAAACACCCATTACTTGTTGACCTATGAATTGGTCCAGCCATTCCAGAAAACAATTTGTAATTACATTTTTAAAAGTTATGGTCATACTCTCCGACACAAAGTTCCAAATGGTAGGCAGAAAGCCTAAGAATGTCAAAGACAGAAAGGTTTCACATAAACCAACAGATTCATTGCAGCACTTTTTGTGGCACCTTAGAGATGGAAGCAAAGTAGGTTCCCATGAATTGGTGAATAACTCAGTAAAATGTGGTACATAAGTGTAATGTAATATTACTGTGTTTCAAGAAGCAACTGATATGACAAATTTAGAGGAATATGGGGAGACAAGTGAAGGAACACAGGGCAAAGTAAGTAAGTATCATATAAACAATATATGTCACTACATTTGTGAATGTAGATATAATGAACAATAAAATGACACCAAAATGAAGTTATGTAATTATAGTGACCAAGTTTGGCCCTGAAGAAAAAAAATGAAAAAAAAATCCACTCCCTTCCCCTTCATTGCAGAGGTGGGGGAACTATGGGTTCGAAATATTATATCTAATTCGTTTTTAGGTAGAGTCAATGAGTTGGTTGGGGTTTTTTTCCAGTTTTCTTTAATGTCAACAAGTCTTCTAACAAGGAAAGACTTGATGAATTGTGGGGTAGGCTTTGGGGGAGAAGAGATATATCGAAAACAAGTGTAATATAAAAAAAACACCAAGGCATTGAACATTAAAGAACAATAAAATTGAAAGAGATATTGTTTTCACTGAAACAAAACAAATATTTAAGTCAAGTATCTGGTAAAGAGTGATTGCTGAGGATGTTTTGGTTTGTACGCATATACCCAATATTAATGTTAAAATGTGTTTTATTAATCATAGAAGGCAAAAACAATTATTCGTAAAGATAAATTTACTCTTTCAATTGGAGGTCTGTCCTTAGTGTTATCAAACAGGTTTACTAGAATATTCAACATCTCTGGGGTACCTAAAATTGGAGGAAATCATTTCTAAAATATTTTTGGAAAAAGGCAACTGAAGGCCAGCAATTGAATAGATCTGCTAAGAACTGTGACAATATCTGTAACCTTATGTAGCCTTTGGAGACACACAAAATTACATATAATGTTTTCTGAATTGAAACCCTTGAGGACAGGTATAACATAGCATCTTCCATAGCCCTTTGTTTATATAAAATCACTCTTCCAATGATCCAGGACTGCTTGAGACAAGGCCAAGCTTGTCTCATCAACATCCATCATTCTCTTGAGGAAATGGAAATAAAACACAGGGTCTAGAAGAAAATATTAAAAAAAAAAGGAAGTGAGGGGAGACCATGATGTTCCTTGATTATATTTTTGGCTAGTAAAATGTATTTCTTTTTTTTGAGAAACCCCATATCATCACTAAGACCATTGTCTTATATTCTATAAGAATAGAAATACCCTTAATATAGATTTTTCCTTGTACGTTATAAATTATTAGTCATGAAAATTTGGGGCCATGGCTATAACCATCATCCATTGTAACCACTAGGCCATATTTGAATCAGCCCTATACATTTGATTGTAAGCTGTATGATGGCCCAAATTAAATCCATACTGATATTTAGACATCTAAGTTAATGAAATTATTTCATTAAGGGATAAATGCCCTAATTTATTTATTCAGGGCACAGTTACAGTATTACAGATCATGCATATAGCATGTTCTACAACTCTGCAGATGAAACTTCACATCAGTATAGAGAACATTATAAAAATATCATGTTTTGTATTTAATAACTAGAGGCTGGATAGGGAGCTCCCTCGTTAAATATTTACCATCTGCTACCAAACCAGATGGCCCAAGTTGTTCTTTTATTTGTATGGTTCAAAATAAAGTATTTGCCTGATCTGGGATTCAGCAAAGTCTAAATAAAGATTATTCTATGTCAAGATGTGAGCCAGGAAATCATTTCACTTCAGGGGCCTGAAATGATTTAGTTAGAGGTCAGGTCCCTGGGCTTTTATTTCCTAACAAGGCTGCAAATCTTTTGCACAGAAGCCAGGGAGCCAATATGCCTATCTGACCTGTTTCTGTAACACAAACAATGAAATACATATTTTCCCCCTTTTTTGTTATATGAGATTAATCTCTTATGTATATAGGGTCATTAGTGACACCAATGTTCCTCAGCTTTGATTAGGCAGTAGACTCAGCTCTATTGCTTAGAAGGGAAAAGTAGTTAGTGGGGAAGAAATTTACATCCCTTCCTCCTTTAAAAATGTTCATTTAATCATTCGCATCTTTTTGGCTCCTTATTTATTGAGATTAAAAACTTTTAAAATGCTAAATTTGTTTCATTAAATTTTAGCAGTCTACTTTGATGCACAAGTTATGGGGATCTATGCAGATTTCTATGTAAATGAGGTGAAATGGGACCAGGTAATGCTAGTGTTCTCAAGCTGTCACTTATGCAGTCTAGAGCTAAAACAGGGGCAGATAAGCTGTTATTTATAGAACTTGTATTGTTGTTTTTTAAACCAACATTTCAGACAAAAAAAAAGTTATGGTTCTGAAAAATTGCTCACCAACCCACATATTTTCTGACACTATTCCTACACTTGTTTGTGCTACATCTCAGTTTCTCCTAGTTTTAACCCTTTTCATTCTGTTGTTAATCATGTCAAAGTATCAGTATAAGCCTATAATGAAATATTCAGATATAACCCAAAATATAAACATAACTATGAATACCTAATAAACGTACAATAGAAAAGATTGCCAGAGCTCATTAAATTATCTTGAGAATTGCTATCTGATTTCTGTCAGTTCTGGCCTGATTTCTTTTAGGGCCAACCTAATTATCTTTAGTCCATTGGATTACAAAGCTAATTTCAACATTACATTAATATGATATTAGCACTGAAGGAACTCTCTAGGATTCCTTAAGCATGAGGACAGAGGCATGAATGGAAATCATCACTGAATGTGCCTGTCATGTGGTTGACATATGAAATTAGTATTTGCTCATCCAGCCCTGTAGCCTAGAGGTAGCTGCGTTTGGGTGAGTTTGAGGGGTTCCCCTGTCCACAATTATCTTTCACATAACCTGCTATGGTCAGTGGAATGCACAGACAACATTAACTCAGAACTTTAAAGGTCAAGGCATTAAAAACCTTCATTAAAACATGCACATTTTTAATAGGAGTAGTAGTATACCTTAAAGCACTGTCATCAATTAACACCTTAAAACAAAGTAATTAGAAAAGTATTAGTTATTTACTTATCATGATCAATGGGAGTTGGTAGAGGACCTAGGTAATGTTGGGCAGACAAGGGAGCTAGGAAAATGGGATCAGACGGGGTGACCACAGACCAAAAGCTCAGTGAGCACACATTTTAGCTGCTTCTCAATTGTTCCTGCATGAGATTCTAGAGCTGCCTTCATAAGAACATTATTCTGGGTAACATGCATAAATCACCTCTTTGTGATGTGTAGCAGGACTGGGGGAGACAAACCACTACAGACAGAAAGAAGAGGTTTCCAGAGGCTAGATCATCATGCAGACAAAGAGTGTCTCTCCTTGTGTTTCTTCTATTATTGTTGTTGTATTGTTAGCAGCATGGATAATATGGAGATGTTTTGGATGACTTCACGTGTCATTGGGGGGGAGGGGAGAAAGGAGGGAAAGAATTTGGAACTCAAATTTTAAAAAATGAATGTTAAAATAAATTTTTAACAATAATTCTCTACATTGAATCATTTGGAATTAGTTATCTCTCTGATAAATGAGGGCGGGAGAATGTCAGTATACCCATGTCTTCTGGGCATAACTCAAGGATAAATTGTGAAAGAGTTGTCTTGTTCACATTCCAGTTTTAAGAGTCATTGAGCAAGAGGTAGTCCATCACTCTCTATAGCCAACCCTGACCAATAACATCATTGTTTGATTATAGATTTCTTATTGATGAGCCAGTCTTTTGTTTGTTTACTTCAACTGAAAATTGTATATCTGCCTAAATCTTTTTACAAGCAGTTACACAAAAGTAAAGAAATCATTTCTTTCTCTTTCCCTACTTGAAAACACATATAATTTGACAACCTGGAATAAAAATACACATTTAAGCCTTACTGGAGAATCATTAATTAAACTAATATAACCTCTTAAACAGAAGATCAAAAAAAATCACGACAAAGAAATCCTTGTAGTTCTGTAAGGCTTGAGTTTGAAGGTCTTTTTATAGAGAAATTATTTTCTTTTTATATTTAAAGGTTTTCAGAATTTCTAATGTAATGAGGACAGAAAGAAACAATATAGGTTCTTCCAAAGAAAATCGTTTTGAGTTTTTTTTCTAAATGACATGGACAAGACTTGGTCATGTTTCATAAGGATTCCCCCTTAACTGATGTCTCAAGTGTACTACCTACACCAAGAGGTATCTAAAGATTATTTTTGTTATTTGTTTTGTTTTATCTTTTTCTTCTAATTGCCTTGGCCAAGACAATCGTAGGGAAGAGATAAAATTCTCTGACCTACAACAGTGAGTCACAACATGATGCCTATTGCCAGATCTTTCGAAGATCCTCACAATGAACCATTGAAAAAAATATGCTGAAAAAACCAATGTGAACAGAGGCTGGGGTATGCCCTTAGAAATTTTGGCTATGCATGGTAACTAGAGACATTTATGAAAACTGTTTTTCCCTCCCTTCTTTTCTTCCTTCCTCCCTCCCTCCACCCCTGCCCTTGCCCCTTCCTCTCTCTCTCTCTCTCTCTCTCTCTCTCTCTCTCTCTCTCTCTCTCTCTCTCTCTCTCTCTCCCTCTCTCTCTCCCTCTCTCTCTCTCTCTCTCTCTCTCTCTCTCTCTCACTCTCTCTCTTTTGTAATACCAGGAGTTGATACATTATGGTACTGTTGAAGCAGACTTAAAAGGCCTACTTAGTATATATTCTGCCTTTAGAAATTTTGTTATTAAGTATATTCATGCTTTGTGATTATGCTTCCAGTTAGAGCAGAAAACTCTCTAACCATGGGCTCTGTCTTGTATAGATTCTGGAGCTGTCCTGTGCCCTACTGTCTTAATCAAAGGGACAAAAAGAAAATGCAAAGGACAGTGCACCCCAGGTGTTTACCAAGAATATTCATCAGTAAGATATAGCTTTTTTAACAGAGTAAAATAAATTTTTAAGGGTAGGCACTATTCAAATCCATCTGAAAGAAGGTTTGGAGAGAAGGTAAAGACCACCAATTTCCCCATGTCTGTTTTCTCCCTCTCAGTGCTCTAGTCACATGAAATCTTAGACATTTCTGCTTGCTCCTTTAGGTTTCCTCTCTCCCATGTCTCAGGAAGAGACATGGGTTGCAGAAGGGGAACTGCTAATGTCCCTCGTGTTACTCTATGGGTCCAGTGACAAGCCCCTCCTCCTCTTCCTTTCTGTTCTCTCTCTCTCTCTCTCTCTCTCTCTCTCTCTCTCTCTCTCTCTCTCTCTCTCTCTCTCTCTCTCTCTCTCTCTTTCTCTCTCTCTCTCCCTCTCTCTCTCTCTCTCTCTCCCTCCTCTCCCCCCCCTTCCCCTCAGATAGATCATCCTTTTAGTCCTTCCCTAGTATCAAACATGAGATGTTTGCTTTCCTTAGGAGAGGAGAACCCTTTCAAATCCCAGAATTCTGTGTAGGTCCAGGACATTTTTTACATCATCTAAAAGAGGCATAACATTGCAATACCACCTTCATCTAAGACATTGTTCTAGATTAAGGTCAAAGTATAAATTCCATCTTTTTAAAAAATCTAGAAGAACTGAAAAAGGTATACAAATAGCTAAAATACAGCTTTAAAATGCCTTAGACTTCTATAGCACTTTAGAAGTTTTCAAAGCCCTTATACATACAATTGCTTTTCTATCCCTTACTACCCTGTTAGGGAGAGAATGTAAGCATTATTATCTATATTTTGAAGATGAGGAAACAAATTTAGATAGGTTAAATTTCTTGCACAGAGCCCCATATATCCAGGAAGTAGTAAATATAGGACTAAAACTCAGTTCTAATATTCAACAGCTGGAGGAACATGTAGATATTTAACTTTCACATATAAATATCCTGAAATTGACAGTGTTCATGTCTGTGACTAAAAATAAGATCCACTATGGTATCTCTTATTAATGCAAACATAAAAAGGGAAACTGCCAAATTTGTTAAATGCACACATTAAATGTTTTCTTCAAGCATATTACTATGCATCATCTGGATGAATTTCTTCCTGATTATTATGCATAAATGAGCTTGCTTTTTGCTGGAAACAGTAAATGGTTTATAGTTCACTTCATTTTGTATGCTCTCTTTTTAAAAATGATCTCCTTAGCATTGATACATCATTATTTATTACAGCCAAAATATTTGGTAATCTATAGACAAAAACATCCATTAGCGACATTTCTAAATGAATACAGGCATCACATATCATGCCAGCAATTGAGAAAATGGTGTGTGTGTGGTGGGGTGGGCGTCAGGGGGAATGCCTAACCCTTTCTCTTCCATAAACAGTATCTCTTTGCTATGGCCCAGTTTATTTCCTTACTGTCATGCTTTTCCATTTCTTCCACATACTCTCTACTTAATGGGAAGAAACCTAGTGGATGGCAGTTATGGAATGTCCTCAGCCTAGATCTTTTCCCATTGATTTGGAATGGTATTATCAAAATATGATACTGCTTTTTTCATATTTATCCTATATATTACTTGTTTATATATAGTTTTTTTTTTCATTTTAACTCTCTCCCTTAGATTGAGAACTCCTTGAAAGCAGAGACTGTTTTTTACCTTTCTTTGTATTCCCAGCATAGTAACTAGCACATAGAAGGCACTAAATGTTTATTGACTGACTGACTGGAGCTCTACTGATTTACTACTCCCTCTTGATGGTTCTCTGTCGAAATGAAACTGCTTTGTAATGAATTCATGGTAGAAGGCTGAAGTTCTTTACAGAGAAAGCCCACAACCTAAGGGGCTATTTCATTTTTGTTTTGTTTTCCTTTGTTTTTGTGTCTCAAACCCACAACCTCGACCAAATATATGGCAATATCCCTCAGGTTCTGTCTCTCTTTGTAGCTTCCTCTGTTTCTCCACAGAGCAACAAATGTGAAGAATACTGGAAAACATGGGAAGATTCATGGGAACTTGACTCAAGTGAAGAAAGCAAAATCCGAAGGGGAGTATCCATAATGATTATGATTATGCTACCATCTTAGTTTAGGCCTTCACCCCGTTTCTCCTGGACTATTGCAATTGTTTCCCATCTAATCTCCCTAAGTCAAGCCTCCTCCCTTCATTCCAATCTATCCTCCACACAGCTGCCAAAGTGATTTTCCTAAAGATTTCTTCTGATTATTTCACACCCTGAGCTCACAATAAATTCTAATGGCTACCTAGTGCCTCAAGCACCAAATATAAATTCTCCTGCCACATAAATCTATTCACAATCTGACATCTTCCTACCATTTCAGATATCTTACATGCCTTCTCTCCATATAGGCTGTGATTCACCCATAATGGCCTATCTGTTCATGATACTCTATCTCTTATCACTAAGCCTTTCTACTGGCTATCCCTAGCATCTTTTCACTCCTTACCTCTACATTATGGAAGCCCTAGTATGAACTGGTTTGGCCCCAACTCCCAGAATAGTTCATATTTCCCATATGCAAGGCTTCACCTACCCAGGAGATTGGACTTTAACCCCATACTCTCTTTTGCTGTAGCAATTTTTATCTTACTTTCTTATTCATTGACTTGCGGTTAGGATTAAGTTCCCTGATTCTCTGTTCTTCATTTCTCATTGGTAAATCCAGGTTACCCTCATTTCGTTGGGCCAGTTCAGCCCATTGATGACACAAATGCCTCCTACTGGTTTCCAGTCAGCTCTGTCTAAGACTGTTAGTTCATTCCTTCCTGAAACCACCTTGCATCCATTATGTAGATATTATTTTATACTTTTACAGGTACATACTACTTTCCCCATTAGAATATAAACTCCTTGAGAACAAAAGGCATTATATTGTTGTCTTTGTATACCCAAAAATTAAAAACTTTTTCAGGTACATAATAGGTGCTTAATTAATTATAATCATTATTCATATAGCTAAAGGTCTGAAATGAACTTTACAAATATATGCTCAATTGATACTCATGACAGCCTTGGGAGATAGGTGTTGTTCTTTTCCACATTTTACAGATGGGGAAACTGATGTTGAAGAATATTAAATGACTCGTGCAAGATCACACAGGTAGTGAACATTTGGTACAATTTGAATTCTCATCTTTCTGACTCCAAATCCGGGCCTCAATGCACCACACCACTTGGTTGCCTAATAAGTGCATGTTGCTTTATAAAGTAAATGAACACAATACTAAAATCAACAGACAATGTTGGTTCAAATGATTACAGCAAAAGCACATATGCTTCCTTTCTGTTAATTATGAACAATGAAGCTGGAAAAAGTTCAGGTCAAATATAATTGCCAATATTGGTTTTACAAAACTAATGTCAAAACAAGACAAAACAATTCTTTGCATTTTCATAAGAGATAGTCAATTATAAGAGTGGAAAAGTGCATGTCTAGCCAGTCACAATCACTGTATCAGCTTTATTTAAACTATGATGCAAGAGGAAAGCTATGTAGCCATTAATTAAGTCTACATATATTTATTCAGAGCTTTCTGTGTGCCAGGCACTGTGCTAGCCTTTGTGAAGAGAGAGATAGAAAATTGTAAAAGTTTCTCCATTAAATGAGGTTTCATCCCAGTCTTCTGGAGGAATAATATTTATGCAGAAAAGTTGACAAAAATATGTACTTAATAAATATATCTTTGGGTAAAAGGGAAAAGTGGAAAGGTGTCAGACCCCCAACTACTGTGTAGGTCAGAAAAGGCCTCATGAAGGAGGTGGCACGTCAGCTGAACTCAGAGGAAGCTAGAGATTCTAATATGCAGAAATGAAAAAAGATATCTTCAGCAATAGGAAACACAACCATGAAAAGTAACAGTTGTATTTTAGGAAGGGAAAATTAAACTGAAATAAAAGTATACCTAGCCAAATGTATGACTGTGTCCAAGTTCCTTAATTCCTTAGAGATTGGGACAACTTTCTAAGAATTTATATTATATATGAGTTCCCAATCTGCATTGCTAAAAAAGTGTCCATACCAGGAGTTGAAGTAATCCCAGGTGCAGATAAAAATTTCTAAAACACTACGACTTAACTAAGGTTTACAAGATTTGGAGCAACCCAAAATTGATTTCAGTGATGGAAAAAGCATTTATAGAAATAATGTTCATACTGTTGTAGAGTGGTGACAAATTCACATAGAAATGGGGCCCACTAAACTATTCATTAAGATGAATGTAACTGCCTATTGCCTTAGAAAATCTCATATTAACATTATTTATATTCTATTGAATTTTGATGTATTTTGTAAAATATTTCCTAATTGAATTTTAATCCAGATTTCTGCAGTTGAAAGTATTATTAATGCTCTTCCATTGTAGAGGCTAAATAAATGCTTATTGAATAAATGAATGAATTATTAAGAAAGTATCTTTAAGGAGGTAGTCAAGTATAGTAGAAAAACACAGAAAAAACAAAGCTTTTTGCAGATGATTTGTCATTCTGTTGGGAAAAGTTGATTCAAATTAATTGAAATAATTATAATTTTAGCAAAGTTATAAAACATAACATAAATCCATGTAAAGCACAAGCATTTCTGTATATTACTGGCAAAACTAAGCAGGAAGACTTAGAAGGTGAAATTTTATGGACAATAATTATATAATGTATTAAAATTTGAGGAGTCTAATACCAAAACAGATACCCACAGAGGAACTATATAAAATTAAAAATATATATTCTTTAAAGACATAAAGATAGACCTATACATTGAGAGAAATGGGTAGACCATGCCAATATAATAAAAATGATAAACTATCTAAATTATTTATTCAGTGTCCTACTAATCAAAGTACCAAAGCTGATTTCATAGAGCTAGAAAAATAATTTTAAAATTTCACATGTAGGAACAAAAGGAATAAAATCTCAGAAAATAATTTTAAAGGGTATATAGGAGAACAAAAGCAAATCAGATCTAAAAATACACTATAAAGCAAACTACTATATAGAAGCAAATTAATATAGTACCATTGTGTATGATAAATCAAAAGATCCAAATTACTGAGGTAAAGACCTATTATTCAACAAAAAATTCTGGGAAAACTAGAATATATTCTGGAAAAGATTAGGTACAACCCAATAACTCATACCATGTAATAATATGAGCCCCAATTGGACACATGGCATATATAAAAGGCCATATATTAGAGAATACCTTTGCCAGTGATAGATGGGGGAAGAGAAGAGTCAATGATTACATGAGAGAGAGAATTATAGATTCTTAAATAAATAAATTTGATTAAGTCAACTTGAAAAAAATATTGGACAAACAACAACAATGCAGTTCAAATTAGAAGGGAAACAGCTACCTAGAGGGAAAATATCTTTGCAGAAAGTTTCTCTGATAAAAGTCTCATCTATCATAGCATACCTATGTACATTTATACTCTACATACATATATACGTGTATATATGTGTGTGTGTGTGTGTGTGTGTGTGTGTGTGTGTGTGTGTATTCTGATCAATGCAATGAATTACAATTCCAAAGGACTGATGTTGAAGCTTGGTACTCAGCTTTTATGACCATTCTAATGTGGAAATTTGATATTCTTTACTATGTACATCTGCTAGAATGGTTTCATCTTTTTTCTAGTTGCTCATTGGAGAATGCAAGGATGAGAAAAGAGAGGTTAAATAGGTATAGGGTTATGGAAAAAGAAGAGAAGTAATTTAACATGTTTTGAAACATCCCAAAGAAAAAAGAAGGAAATTCAGATGGAAGCATAAGCAGCAAGTTACCCTTTGAAAGTAAAGTGTTGAATTTATTATGTTTTAAAAGAAACACATTTTAAATTACAGAGATTTGAAATTTCTTGGCCAATTTTCTCTTTCTGTTCTATTGTACATATAGAAGTGCTTCTTTTAGTTCATGTTTGTTAAATTAAAATTTTAAAACAACTAGAATAAAATAAACCTTATTTTGAGTGAACAACAATTGATTGTCAAATTATTTTAAATATAAAAGGAAACCATAAGACTAGAAGTTGAAGAACCAACACCAATAATTGTTGGTAGAGAGTGATCCTACAGCAACGAAATCACAGGAAATACTGTCCAAAAAAGCACTTTTAAAGAATATAATAGAACACAGAATAGAAAAAAATACTATCTTG
This sequence comes from Trichosurus vulpecula, assembly GCF_011100635.1. Taxonomy (NCBI): domain Eukaryota; kingdom Metazoa; phylum Chordata; class Mammalia; order Diprotodontia; family Phalangeridae; genus Trichosurus; species Trichosurus vulpecula. The sequence goes on along the minus strand of NC_050574.1, from coordinate 242,718,285 downwards.
TACCTCAGTCTTCCTATGATTTAGAGATGCTTTGGCAGCTTGATTTCAAAAATCATCAAAAATGTGATATTGTACTAGAAATATCTGAAACTACTAGCTAATGAAAAGTTCCATTTGCTGAAATTCCAAATAAACTTTCTATGACTTTGTTTAGAGACTTGGAAGAGAGCATGGGGAAATTCTGCTTGGGTAGCAAGAAAGAAAATACAGTCACTGAATAATTAATCTCAAGATGAAAATATGGCCAGCACCATCTCCAAAGTGTTAAAAATACATTTAGTGTCAATAGTAATTTTATAGGAGGGAAGCTCATCGGGAAAATATCAGGAATCATTGTAAATATTATAACTGCCTTAGGGCTTCATTAACCTTTACAAAATAGTGGCTGCTCAATTGCATAACATAAGTTAAACTGACCATTAATATACAGTCTAAAAAAGGCTCACATAGGAATTAATAAAAGCAATGCCTTTAAGGTAATACAATTGTCTTAGGGGACCCCTCCAAATCAAAAATTTCCCCTTAAGCACTAGAAATAAAGTCATGTCTTAAACGAAATAGGTCACCTCTGTAAAAATGATGGAAGTACACAAATTTACCAGCCTCTATGTTTATTAGCCTTTCCTAAGGCAATGTGTTACAATGAAAGAGATTCTGGATTTCCAGTTGTAGGAATTGGGTTCAAATTTCAGCTCTGAGGCTTAGTAACTGTTGTGACCTAGAACACATCAGCTAACCTCTCTAGGTCTCAATTTTTTCATCTATAAAATGAGTAGGGTGACCTCTTAGGCTGTTTCTAGATTCAAATCTGTGATCCTACTAGTATCTGGTAAATTTGCTTTGTACATCCAGTAAAAGAAGCTATATTTCTACTATTGAAATCTGAACATTGTTCATGACAAATTATTAACATAAACTTAAGGTAATAGAATAATGTAGTCAAGGTGTCTTTGATTAAACTACTTCTAACATTGAGATCTAAGTATGCAGTGATAAGATTAAATTTCCTTTAATTCTCCTGTATCATTATACTCCTGACTCCTGGGTGGTCCCTTTCAACTTTCTTCAGTGAGGACAAAGTGGTGGAAAAGGTTCTAAGAATTAAAGTTTTTAGAGTATCTATAAGCTTAAACTGTTCTCTAAATGTGCAATCCTTGTCCAATGACTAACAAGTTAGACACAATGTTGGGTGTGGGGACTGAATCATATCAATCTTGATATTTTCACTCTGAAAGGGACCAGGAAAAAAAAGTAGGAAATTGTAGCCAAACTGCAGGATTTACAGCCCCTGCAGCAAAAATAAAGCAGTAAAAGCAGTTGTTCTCCTAGGACATCTTGAGAGGACCTCAGAAAAGACTCCAGGAGCTGAAGTTTGGTCTCAGTAAAGTGTTAAACACCTCCAGGCCACTTCACTGAATCAACTAATAGTAGGCCCTGAGAGAAGCAGACTTGGCCTCAAGTAATTTTACCTCTCGAACTTTCATGTAAAAAAGAGCAGACAGCTGAGTGAGGGAAGATTGAAGGACCCCTTGCTGTTTCTGGAAGTCAGGCCTACCAAAGCAGACCAGATTCGATTTTCAGCTGTACCTGTGGGTGAAGAGTAAAGAGAATAAGCCTAGTGAATGTGATACCCCAGGGAGCAAGGACATTGCTGGGGCTTAAGGGAGAAAGAGAGGAGTCCCTGATGTTGAGCCCCTGGACAGAATCAGAAAACAATAGTAAGAAGAACGTGAGGCCTAGGGCAATGTTACCCACAACTCAGGATTAAAACTTAATTATAATACTAAAGGCTAAAAATAAAGTAAGATAAATTAAAAATTAAAATGAATAAGTAAAAGAAAAAAGAACCCAACCATTGATAGCTACTTTGGCATAAAAGAAGGTGTGGGTTTATATTCAGAGGAAGATAGTGAGGTTAAAAAAAAAGCCACGGTGTTGGCTAGGTGGCTCAGGGAGTAGAGCACGGGCCCTGGAGTCAGGAGGACCTGAGTTCAAATGCGGCCTCAGACACTTGACACATTTACTAGCTGTGTGACCTTGGGCAAGTCACTTAACCCCAATAGCCCTGCCCCTCCCCCACAAAAAGCCACTCCTACCCTAAAGAGTAACATCAAATGGTCACAAGCCCCAAAAGGAATCTTTGAAGAACTTTAAAAGGAATTCAAAAGTAAATAAGAGAGAACAAGGAAAAATTATTTAAAAAAAATAAAAGCAATTCCAGAAAATTATGAAAAGAAATTAAACCAATTAGGAAAGGATATACAAAATATTAAGGAAAAAAATAAGTCCTTAAAAACTAGAATTGGGCAAATAGAACCAAATGGCATATGATATCAAGACATAATAAAGCTATTAAAAATAGAAGAGAATCTAAAATATCTCATGAATAAAGCAATTGATCTGGAAAATGAATCAAGGAGGCAATATATGAATTGCTGGATTACCTGAAAGTAATGATCAAAAAAAGCATCTGGATACAATATTAGAAGATATTATTAATTAAATTGCCCTGAAGTTCTAGAACAAGAAGGTAAAGTGGAAATAGAATGAATTCACTGATCATCACCTAAAGGAGATCCTAAGAAGAAAACTTATAGAAATGTCATAGCCAAGTTTCAAAATTCCCAGGTTAAAGAGAAAATATTGCAAGAAACAAGGGGTGAAAAAAAAATCTCAATTGAAATACTTCAAAAAAATCAGAATTTCACAAGACCTAGCAGTTTCTACACTGAAGAGCAAAGGAGCTGAGCTTGTGTCCAAGAATGACTTATCTAGCAAAGTTGAGTATAATTCTGAATGGAAAAATAACGGACATTTGATGAACTGAAACACTTTAAGGTATTTGTAATGAACAGATAAATACTATTGTTATGAACTTTCATCAACATCATGACTAACCAGGATCCCCAAAGACTTGTGATAATTATTTTTACGTTACTCTTGATAGAGAGGCAAAATGCAAAATGAGAATCCCTTCCATGCCCTATATAATTGAATGATACTGGTCTTTTTGCTGTTACTTGCATACAACATAAGGCCTTTTTGCTGGATTTCTCCTACACCTATAATGTTCTTCCTCACTGTCATCTATTGGTCTCCCTAGTTTCTTTTAAGACTTAGCTCACATTCCACCTTCTGCAGAGACCTTTCCAGATCACCCTCACTGCAGTGTCTCTTCTGAGAGTACCTTCTATTTGCATTGTTTATCCTGTATATGCATAGTAGTGCCCAATACATAATAAGCACTTACTGTTGATTGGTTGAATTTAATTGAATTACTTGAATGCTATCTCCTCATCAGAATATGAACTCATTAAGTGCAAGGACAATGTTCCCCCCCCCCTTTCTTTGTACCCATAGCACTTGCACAGTGCATTGTATGACAGCCAAATTTACAAAGATGGGTTTTTTCTTGTTAATTAGAGAGGACAGTAATGGTTAGAGGATGATGAAACAACAATTGTTATTCTACACAGTTAATGATTAAACAGGCATTGTAGCTTTGTGGTACCATCAAAAGAGCACTGGAAATAGGATCCATCCTGAATTCCAATCCTGACTTCCATTTATTACCTTATGTAAATCATCTTCTCCAGATCTTAGTTTCCTTATATAGAAAATGAGGAGATTAGGCTAGATAACTTAAAAAATATTCCTTTCAATTCTAAACCCCATGAAGATTGGCAAAGATACTGGACTGGTTTCATTATATAGCTGAGGAAACTGAGGCAAACAAGGATAAGTAATTGGCCCAGAATCACACAGTTATTAAGTGTCTGAGGCTGGATTTAAACTTAGGTCTTCCTGATTCCAGGCCTGGTGCTCTATCTGCTTTGCCCTGCCCATCAGGATTAGGCTGAAGATACTTTTTTTTTTTTTTTTCACGGAAATATTACAGCCGGCCACAGTGGGGAACTTAGGTGTTCACTCTCCAAATTCCTCTTCTGGTCCCTACTCTGTTGTCAGTTGACCATGTGAACTTTGATAATTCTTCACTTTCCTGAGCCTCTGTTCTATCATCTCTCAAATGAGAATAATAAAGTCATTTTACTTTAAAGGAAACTTTCTATGTTGGAGATACATTGAAAAGTAATTGAAATGTTCTAAAAAAGAAAGATTACATTGAAGTGTGGGATGTTTTACTGCTCTCAGAACTCTTGCATTGGAATCCTCCCATATCTTAATGTAGCATGAAGGCAGCCAAATGGAACCCTAGCTCTGACTGGTGAGGGTCTCTTCAGCTATCATCCAAAAAAAAGGGCTCAGTGAAGTTCTGACAGGCCCATGAATCAGGCTGGCCAACTTGTGTTCAACGTTTTTGGACCTAGGATTTCACAAAAAATGTCAACTAACAGAAGGGTTGGGAATCTGGAGTGATGCACAGGTGTGTCTGGGATGTACTTCTAAATGTTTAACATGTTCTTCAGGGGGAAAAATTATGCATGACATACTTTTAAATTTAAATTGCATTATTAACATTTTTCTCCATCATTTTCTTATAATTATTATTTAGTTCTGTTTCACTTCTTCAAAACTTCTCATAAGGAAGCCAACCTCAATGCACCTTGGGAAATGAGATGTCAATAAAAGTAGGTAGGTGAGGAACAGAAGATTATACTTTGTCTTCTAGGATTTAAAGATCCATTTAGATACATTACAAGGAAAGCCTTCTCAAAGGAGCACCTATGTGACACAGTGAATAGAACATCAGGCTTGGGGTCAGGAAGACCCCAGTTCAAATCCAGAGAAGAAAAGAAGTGAGTAAATGAGGGGAAGAGAGGGTGTCATCTAGTTGACACAGGTGATGGATACATATAGGTGACATACCTTTCCCGCACCCACTCCTCACTCCTCAAACAACTTTGCTCTATCTGTCTGTCTTCACCCAGCTTCCATCCTGCCTGGGAGCAGTTCTTGGTCTGTGGCTGTTGTTGCTCTCTCTTAATGCCTACCTGCTAATGGCGCCCTTGTCAAACATTTGCAATGTCTTTTATTTCATCTAATTGCCAATGTCACTTATGTTACATGTGTATATGTGATGGGACTCTCATTCAACCACCAGAAAAAAGTAGACAAAACATGCTCCTCCCTGCTGTTACCCGCCCCACCCTCTAGGTGGTACAGTGTATAGAACACAGACCCTGGAGTCAGGAAGTCCCAAATTCAATTTTAGCCTCAGACAGTTACTACCTGTGTGACCCAGGGAAGTCACTTAACCCTCATTGCCCCTCCCTGACAAAAAATTATCCTATATTCTGTTATATTCTAATATATGTTACATTTTAATGTAAATATAATTATATTCTAACATATATCTTATATATTCTTCCTATATGAAGAAAGATGCTATCTGCATCTAGAGAGATAACTGATAAAAAGAAGTATTTATAAAATAATATATACATATTTATATATACTTATATATATAATATAATATAAATATATATATATATATATATATATATTATATATTTTACATTTTACATATGCCTATTTGTGTCTAATGGTAGCCATCTCTAGAGTGGCAGGTAGGGAAGAAAAAAAAGAATTTAAATTTGAAGTTTAAAACATTTAAATTAATATGAAATTTTTAATTAAATTAAAATTTAAATTAAAAAAAAAGAAAAAAGAAATTTCCATGATAATTTTTTTTGTATCATTGAAAAGAACAGCAAGTTGCACATAGTAGATTTATAGTTTCATATGCAGTCATCTTTTATTGTACTATGTGATGGAAATGATTATTTTATTCTGTAAATTAAAATTTAAAAAGAAAAAAGAAGAATTTATAAAAACCAAGAGAGCATACGTACAATGGTGAAAAGTTATGGTGTAGAATTGAAACAACTTAATACCAAATTAATTACAAAAATATTGAACCAATTAAAATAACTTTATATGGAAGTTTAACCTTTGTCAACCTGCTACAAATCAAGAAGATGGATTGAGTCATGAAAATGCCTAGTCAGCAAAAATTTGACTAGGGGTTTGACAGAGAGAGGACTGTTCAAAGCATGACACTTTGGAATATAAATTCATTTATACACTCTTATGAAGGATGAAACACAATGATGAACACTATGGCTTCATATATCAGAAAGAGAAAATGGAAAGTAAAACCTGATTGGGTAAAACTTGCCAACAGATTCTATTAAGCAAAGTTCTTCCAAGGGGACTGAAAGATTAAAATGGAAGAAAAATTTTAATAGGAAAAAAATGGAAACTATCTGTAAAGGTTATTGCACCAAGCTGGTTTTACAACAAGAACATTGGAAATATCCATTCTTGGACCCTAATATCAAAATCTCAAATGTGTTTGCAAGGGAAGAAGAAATAATACTGAAAAAGATGAAGTTGAGGAAAACAGTCAATTGTATCAAGTGTATATGTACTTGTGTGTGTATGCACATATGCGCAATACACATATGTTTATATAATGCATGTGTGCTATGAATACAAAAACAAATATAAGTGACATAGATGTCATATATCTGTATATGCATGTGTGAGTATATATCTGTGTGTTGATATAGATACACACATATATGATCTGTGGCAGAAGGCAAACAATTGTTAGGGTGATAAAAGTTTTGTCCCAGTAAACTGCTCTGTTGTCTTTGGTGTTTGTGGGTTGAGAAATCTGGTAACTGCCACAGCTCACTAATTCAGGGTACTAAGGCCTGTTTCATCTGGCTAACAGTTTGGTTGGTGCTGGCATGTCCCACACTGGGCTCTATTCTGCTCCACTCCCAGCTCCTTTCAATAGACCCTTCCCAGCAACCATCCAGGCTGTCCTGGGCTGGAGCCCTGCTTCCCTTTGCTATTTTGTGGGTTCTGCAGCTCTAGAAGTTGTCCAGAGTCATTTTTGTAGGTGTTTGGAGGGACTTGGGTGGGGAGCTTAAGCAAATCTCTGCTTTCCAGCCTCCATCTTCGCTCCACCCCTAGAAAGCTTTTTACAAGCAGTATTCAACAGTTAAAGACATCTTTTTTGATGTTCAGTTGTATCCAACTCTACATGACCCTTTCTTGGCAAAGATACTGGAGTGGTTTTCCATTTCCTTCTCCAATGTATCCCCATTTTACCAATGAGGACATGAGGCAAAAATGGCTTAAATGATTTGGTCAGGGTCACACAGATAGTAAGTGAGGCCGAATTTGGACTCAGATCTTCCCTCATCCAGGCCTGGTGCTATATCCACTGTACCATGTAGCTGCCCCAGAATGCATCTCTACCATTTCACAACTGACTTAAAGACCTAGAGAATATAAGATATCATTTTGCCTATTTTGAGAGGATATGAAAAACAATACTTAATTTGGTAAAACAAAACACTTCCTTAAAGACTCTTTTCCAACAAGATGTCTCCCTTATACAAATCAAAATCATTCAAGATTCTTTGAAAGACATAACAATAGAAATAATTTGTTCGACAATACTTAGATCAGAAATATTAAGAGAGGTACAAAACAGGGAGATATAGGCTTGTCATTGATGCTCATCCCTGTGACGGAGAAAAAGCAGCTTAGAGTCCTATTTTAAAAAGAATTTTCTGTGGATGATGAGTTCCTTCTTTCATGTTTCTGGACACCACTGGTCTGGCTTCAAACAGCCTAGTACATTGAAGAGCCTCCTGGAACATACTTATAACAACTCAAAGGAATTTCACTATTCCTAGAGGAAAGATCAAGTGAGCAAAGAATGTTTATTGCCCAAATTACATGAATTTGAATGGAAAAACTCTAGATGTCATCCATAAATATGTATGAGAGTCCAGATGGTCAGTGAGTTGGGCCTAGAGTTGGATAGGAGGAGAAAATAAGTTGGCTTGCGTTCAGAAAATTTTAAAGCTTCTTTAATGACCACAAACTTTCCATGTAAACAAAAGTCCATCATTTTAATACTAGCACCCTAAGTATCTTTATAACAGCAAGGCATGGAATATAACAATCTTTGAAAAATTAAAAATAAATATTACACAGAAAACAAAGGAGAGGCCATGGTAGTCATGGAAGTTTCAGCAGATTGAAATGTAAAACCATTGAGCATCTTCAAAAAAAGTTGCATGATAAGAAGAGAAGATACACTGTTCATATGACAAGGGCAAAAGATTACAAATGTTCAGCCAGAATCTTTTACAGGTAACCTATTGCTGACAGGAAAAATCAAAGGATGCTTCCAATATTTTAGGTGGACCTTTCATAGTTATATAGGGACATATACAAGAGTCACAAAGAATGGGCCAGCATGTTTAAGTTGTGATTGGCATCACTGGAGGAAACTCCCAAAATGATCAGAGCATGGGCTCTCTTCACATTAGAGTATCATTATATTATCTTTATAATTTAGATTTTAAATTTTTATTGGGATTTTTAAATATAGCCTATATTTAGCAAGGTATCCTTTCCAAGAAGTAATAAAAGAAAGCAAGAGGAAAAAAGAAAGCAGTTCTTTAAAAATAACTAACCTCTGTCATAGTTAAGAAGCTATTTCTTTCATGATACTCATTCAAATACAGTGTTTTCTCTTTATCCATTCAACTAAACTAAAATGGAAATTCTTACAGATGAATTCAATTCAAATCAAATCAAATGGAGGAATTTCAGACAAAATTGTTGTTTTTAGATTAATTATGGACCAGTCTCAGGATCACAGATTTAAACTTGAAAGGGTATCTAGAATTTATTTAGTGCTATCTCATCATTTTAAAGGTGAGAAAACTGAAGTCTAGAGTGTTTCAATGAATTATTGAGGGTGGGAAAGCTAGTAAGTACTACAGAAGAGTTTTGAACCCAGATCCTCTGAGTATAAATCCAGCAATCTTCCCAGTGTGCCATGTTACCTCATTCTACTACACCACATTCTAGAAACTCTGTTGGACTTATTTTCAGAATATAATGAAACTATTTATTGTAACCTCTTACAATTATTATTTATTATATCTTGAAGTATTTGAAGAACAAGATCCATGGAAAGGCAGTGGCTGTACATGGACTACCTCCAAAAATATCTCCTTCATTACATAGATATAATGTTTACTATAATGTAGGGAATTTCTTTAACTTTTGTAAAAGTTTCTAGAAAAGTTTTAATTTCATTTCATTCCATTTCACTTAGTGTAGATCCTGCAATACATAGAAGAGAATTCAGCTCATTAAAAAATAGACTTACAAAAGAAGTTTTAAGAAGATATTTCAAAATCATCAAATTTGTGATTTTTTCTGGATTCAGTAATTTGATATGGCCATTAGCATAAATGTATTTTTTTACTTCCCAGAAGGGAGTTCAATCTGAAAAAGAAGCTTAGAAATGAGGATACATTTTTTTTGGTTGGGGGAAGGGAGAAAGAGAAGACAGTGGGTGAAGACTTATGATTTCATCAGTTATTGAAACTCCTGGTACTGGAGTCCCCTGGCTCATGCAGATCAGTAACTCAGACAGAGAGTTACTGAAAAGGCACTGAGACATTGACTTGCCTTGGGTCACACAACCAGTATTGTCAGAGGCAGACCTTCAACCCAGGTATTCCTTACTCCAGGTCCAACTCTGGATTCATGTAACCAAACTGCGTAATATGCCAAAAGAATGCTAACAACAACAATACTAATAGCTAATATTATGTAGCACTTACTATGTGCCAAGTATTGTGCTAAGTGTTTTGCAGTTATTACCTCATTTGATCCTCACAACCGTCTTGGAAGGTAGGTGCTATAATTATCCCCATTTTATGGATGAAGAAACTGAAGCAAAGGTTAAGTGACTTGCCTAGGGTCACACAACTAGTAAGTGTTTGTGGTCACATTTAAACTCAGATCTTCCTGACTCCAGGCATTCTATCAATGAGCTTCTTAGTTTCCCCCAGATGCTAAGATATATAACAAAAGTATTTTAACTATGTAATAAAGCTATTTAAAATCGAGATGCAACAAATTATTTCTATTTACTCATTTCTACTAATTTGTAATATATTCTCACTTCATCTTTTTATTGTAAATTTAATAATTCATCTTTCTTTCCAACATGTAAAAGAATTTAGCCTGAGTATCAATATTACTTGTGACTCATTTCAAGAACTTTTGTGAAAATAAGATAATATATGTACAAACACTCTGAAAAATAAATGTTATTTTATGAATGTGGCCCAGATCTATCATTTCATTGGTGTATGAAACTCCTATTGAGTAATTCCCCATGGTAATGAATGAAAGCAACTATACTTCAATTTAATAGTCTTAGTCATGCTTTCCCATCAGTTGCTCACCTGGACTCACTATAGTATCCAAAAACTTATCATCCTACAATATCAAATCAATCTTGAAATTCACACACTTCTTTTGTGCCCACTGCCTCCTCTCTCCATCTGATTGGAGAAGGTGAAGGGGGGACATGGGAAAACTCCCAGGTTCTCCATTTAAAGAAGAGTGCCCATGGGAGGACATTTCCACTTGGCTGTATACCTTTGGACTTCATGCCTATGAGACAGATACCTTTGCTCCCCACATTTACCTCCTACCTTTTCAGTTTCTTCTTATGTGTTATCTTCTCTCATTAGACTGTGAGCTCCTTGAGGGCAAGGACTATCTATTGCCTTTCTTTGAATCTACAGGAATTAGCACAGTACCTAGTAAATAGTAGGTGACTAATAAATATTTATTGAATGACTAACTTTTAGAGAACTACCTGGAACTCTGGAAACTTGAGTTGTTCAGGGTCACACAACCAAGTTATGGCAAAAGAAAGGATTTGAACCAATGTCTTCATGATTCAAAAACCCACTTTCTATTCACAACTACACCATAATGCTTCTCATAGAAATGATAGTTATAGAATTTGAACCTGTAATGGTAGCTTCTCAAGTGTTACTTCTTAAGATCTAGGGTATTGACAGTAGGTATCCTCTCTGATGGTGCAGATTACTATCCATTGATACATCTTCATTTATGTTCTCCTATAGATTCTCCACATTGAGTCCACCCAATGTGCTGGGAGTTTTTCAGATCTCTTGACATTAAATGGATACTGTGCTTGAAGACTGGATTATCTCTCACTCTTACTATAAAACTGAAATTCCTCCTAAAAGTTAAATGATATTACTAAAGTCACATAAATATTATGTGGCAAAGCTCAGATTTGAACTCAGGTCATCTGACTCTAAGCCCAACACTGTATCCCAGTACACCTCATGTTACTTAATTAATTCACCCTCCCTTTTTTCTGAATGTGTTGTGTAGACATAGATACAGTTCCAGTCAAGGATTTTTATGGTTAAGCTCTGCTTAATCTCAGTTTAACGTTGTCAACGTTGTCCATTTGCTGAGATTATGATGTCCTAATTCATAGCATGCTTATAACAGTTAGAACTGTATGGGACCTTGGAGATAATTTTACCTAAGCCTCTCCTTTTAGAGATGAAGAAACTGAGGCCCAGAAATATGAAGTCATCTGTCCACAGTCACATAGGTGGCTTTTGGGCACTTTCTGTAACTATCATTCTAAGAGACAGCCAGCTACTCATTAAGATAACATAAAATGTTACATGGATAATACTAAATCAAGTTTTATAATGCTATAGTATCAGGTTCTAATAACTTTTAAATTACTAAATGTCATGATCTTGCAAGAAGAGTAAAGAGCCATAAAAGTTTAGATGGATACTATAAACTAAAGGTTTTTTTTTTTTTAAAGAAAGTCAAAGTTACTAGAAACCGTACATATCTAATCTGCCATATACATTGTACAATATCATACATAATTTCAAAAATTAACATCAGAATATACTTGTATGTGCATATATTTAATTGTACACATATGTGTATATATATATATACATATGTAATTAATGTCCAATGAAAATATCATTTGAGATAGGTTAAAAGGTCCTCGACACCTATCAGGAAGCTCTAAGAAGCTCACTGAGGACAAGACTTGTGTGTTCCTAACTGTTTTTGTCAATTACAGTCCTTTATATCATGTCTTATACACTGTAGGTGCTCAGCAAATGTTTACTTAATGAACAAAAAATCTGCAGGTAAGACATAATGGATATGCTTACAAAATGAAGTCAGATAAAGGCTTGAACTGGTTGAAGGCAAGAAAACCATGAAATGTTATGCTTAAATTTTTGATGCATATGAATTCAAAGAAAATGTTCCCAAAAAAATCAAAGGTTATGTTAGTAAACAGAACTTTTTTAGTTAATGCATATAGTGGACATAGGAATGTCTGGATTTTTGAAGTTGGCTTAGTGAATAAAGCAAAACACAAGATACATAGAATCATCATGGTCAGATTCAAAATATTATTGATGGGCTTTATAGCTTAGAACAATTTTCTCTTTTTGTCTTGGCTTTTTTTATAAACCTCACATTATAAGCAGAAGAACTTAGATATCAATTTGTCTGAAAGAATTTGATTGAATAGTGAATTCAAGATTGGGTATATAAGGTATCATCATTTAAAATATCTAATTAAAATCAATTGTTTCAGCCACAAAAATAAAAAAAAATGGTTGCCCCGAAATTGATCAGTCATTACTGAATATATCTAGTTAGGTTATATTCAGGACTAAGACAGTCAAGTAACTGAACATATTTACTATTTTATAATCAGTGTAGACATGATCAATCAATTCAACTCTGCAGCTACTTCCTCTCCCACTGTCTGTCCCTCTGCCCATATGCTATGAAGATGGGTTAATAGTCGTACATTAGTCAATTATGATGCTTCATTTTACATTTCTCTGAAATGTGCTTTTAGGTGACAGAACCTTAAAAAAATCAATTAATCAAGTAAATTAAGTTCTGACAAAAGTGTTTCCTATATGGAAAAATAAATCTAAGGCTTTTTCTTTATCAATTTTAATTTGCTTTTATAAGGATATCACCATAATAACAATAAAGCAGTTATCACAAAACAGAATATTATATCAAGGGAAAAAATGGCACCTGAAGATACATGTCTACTTTGGCAGTGGTTGTTATATTTTCATAGAATTATGAAATGTTATCCATACCTTTAAATTATGAATGAAAGAAAAGACTGGGTAAAAGATATGATATAAATCACAGAGCATGATTATTAACTGAGTAAATTGCTCTTGTGGTAAATTTATCTGGTACATGGAGGTGAAAGCTCATGGGACAGTCCTGTGATAAGTATCACCAGAGGAGGGGGAAGGGTGCCCCGCAGAAAGTCCTTGGGGAGTACTTGTGACCAATACCACCTACAGAACACAAGATGAGGTGCAGTTTCCAGGACAAAGCAACTTGGAAGTAGGCTCTGCTACAAAGGAAATTGTTCCTCCCTCCAGATTTCAATATCCTAAAACAAAGCTGCATTCTATATATGGCTCTATGTTAGTGAATATGGATTAGAAATAAAGAGTTTTGACTCCAGAATTATAATGGCCACAGTGTCTATGCAACATCTCTGTCTACAACTGTACAATTCCTTATACCTTAAAATATGGGGGGGGGGGATATAGTTAATTAGGGAATGTATAATTTGAATGGTATAATAATAATGTTTTATCCCAAAGTAATATAAAATGGTATTGAATAGTAGGAAAGCATAATTCCATCTCTCTAAGCTAAAAGCATCCTTCATCATCAAAACCTTACGAATTAATATCATTTTTTTATTATATTGGGCTATTAGCCAAAACCATAAAAAAGGAATGGCACCATATATGCTGATGGAAGCATATGTCCAGTTGTGGAGGAAAGAAAAGACTTATGGGAGAGACTAAAGGAATGCTCTTTGGCAATCCATCAATGAGCCATTGGGTAGAATAAAAGCTCTGACAAAAAAAGGCAAAAAATACCCTACCTGGTGCCAAGTTCTACATTAGGAACATGAATTATGTGACAGCAGTGGTAGTTATGTTCAAGTGAATCTATATGCTGGCAAGCATATTACATCAAGCTGGATCAGTTTGAAATCAAAGAGAGAGAAAAAGAATCTGTATTTATGTTCCTTTTGTAGAGCACTGAGAATGTAATATTTATAGTGGGAAAGGCATACTTTCCATCTGGTGCAGTCTCCATTTATTAATTACATTTGCATGATGTTAGAGGTAAAGAGATGGATGAAGCTCTTTGACCTCTTTTGAAAATGCTGCCAGGATTTCCATCTATCCCTTTTAAATGTTTTCTTTACTGGAGCATCACTCTAAAACATTACTTACTATAAATTAGAAACCAGTGTAAGGAAGGTCCACCTGAGATGCTTATTTAAGTAATGACTGAAGTATTTCCTATACAATTTGTTTAAAAAAATTGCATGAGATTTTAAATAATACAATTATCATATCATCTGCATGAGTCCAAAATCTGTGTATCTGGTACTAGCCTCTTTCCTGAATGCCAGTCCCACATCACCATCTATGGGCTGGGTACCTCCTCTTAAATAACTCTTAAGCTTCTCAGGTTCAGCATATCTGAAGTAGAAATAACATACCTCTCCTACCTCCCCCCCCCAAAAAAAACCACAAATAAATACCCAGCAACTAGTTAGGAATAAATAAGTAAATTGACTGAATAGTTTTTTTTTTCCCCCAAGTAATGACCATATTTGAATTCACTGGGGTTTCCCTTGAAATCACTCAGTCTATAAAGACACAACCTATATAACTTTGCTAAGTGAGAGGGAGTATGATTTAGTGGAGATAAAAATGTATTTGAGGATCAGAAATCCATCCCTTTTACAACACATCATTCATTTCAAATATTCTTTTCTCTATCCAAGAAACTTAAATCACCTCTGAACCCTTTCTTTTTAGCAGAATATGTCTGCAAATATTTCACATATTCAAGTACATATACATATTATATATATATATATATATATATATATATATATATAAATATATATATATATATATGTATATATATTGGAAATTATGAATACCTGCACTCAAATCTTGCTTGGCTGATTATTAGTTGCATAACCCTCTCACAAAATATTCCATTTTCCAAGTCTAAGGATTTTCTTTGCCTGTTTCTCATGCCTGGAATTTTATACTTCCTCATTTATACCTCATGGCTTCCCTGGCTTCCTTCAAGTCACAGGTAAAGTTCTGCCTTCTACAAGAAGCCTCTCCTGGTTCTCCTTAGTAGAAATTATACTCAGTTTTACACACACACACACACACACAGACACACACACACAAACACACACATATACACAGGCATAAATGCGCATATGTATGTGTACCTTGCTTGTACATAGTCATTTGCATGTTTCTCTCCTATGAAATTGGGATTTTTTTCCCTTTCTTTGTGTTGCCAATACCAAGTGTAGTCTGGCACAAAGTAAGTCCTTAATAAACACTTGTTGACTTGACACTGGAAAAGTCATTTAAATTCTGTGTACCTCAGTTTCTCTTCTGCAGAATAAGATGTTTGGACTCAATATCCTTTAAGGTTCTTTCCAGATATGCATATATGACACTATGATCCCTATCCCCCTTTCTTCCATATCCTACCATTTAGAATGGTTTATCAATTCTCTCTCCATAATCTCATAAACATCCCTTCTTTTACTCACACATTCTCTGACCTCCTGCAAACCTGAATCACATCTATTTAGGCTACTTCAATAGCCTCCTAACTAATTCATCTCCCTGCCCCCCAGACATTCCCCTCCTTTATCCTCCAAACTAATGCCAAATTGTTATTCCTAAAACACAACCTAAATCTATTCTCACTGTAGTCTCCTGTTCATTCTACACTTCTTCCTGCTTTAATAGGCCATCACCACCATTTTGGTTTCACTTTCCTATCTTCAGAATCTTGATTCAATATTCTTTCTTTTATCCAGATAATTTCATTTCACTGGTCTAGGGAATTTTCAATAAGGAAATTCCCCTTACAGAGATCAGTAATTTATCTGCAACTAATCATCTTAGAGAGTTATTCAGCCTGTTGCCTTCAATATGGAGGAATGAAAGGAAGCAGAAAAACTGAGCTTGTTTATGACTGCTCCAGCACAGATAAAAAGCACACTAGGACAACCAATAATTATAAATCCACGGTAAAACTATAGTAAATTCATTTTTCCAATTCCACTCTCTGCATAAAGAGACAGCCAGAAGGCCACAGGCGCTAGGTACAGATTTATCCAGAAAACCACAGCCAAGGAGTATAGACATGAAAGTCTTCCATGATACAGATTAGGGGAGAACTAGAGAAGCCTAGAGCTTGCAGCTGTTTGGTGGTCATATGAATTTTGAAATTGGACCAAGTTCTAGCCAAATCTGCCTAGAGTCTTCGATCATGTTGTTCATGTGCAACATGATTAGGAGGGAAAGAAAAAAGTTGTCCTCCTCAGAAGATAGATCATATACACTATCCCAACACTGCCGGAATAGATCAACTTAGTTCAAGCCACCTCTATGTCACCTGACAGACTACTTGGCTCAGTGTCCTGGCTGTAACTGCTCCTAAAATCTTTGAAGAATATAGCACTCATTACTCAGACCATTGATAATACAGTTCAGTACCAAAGAAGGCTTCAATCATTCCTTCCAGAAGTGTATAGAGCCTGGCCAATTCAAAAAGTTCCAGCTCAGGAAATAAATGGGTAAGGAGGAGAATGCAAAATAATGTTATGGAACCATGGATATTCATTATGAAAACTAGAAGAATGAAATAATTCTGATTGATCTTTAATCAAAGCCTCAAAAAAAATCATAGATTTGCCACAATCTGGAATTCCCAGAACAGATAAAGTAAGAATTTTAAAAGTGATCTTCTAGAGAAAAGAATATATTTAGAAGAAATGCTAGGTAAAGGAAATGAGAGCTCTAAAGCAGAGAATTAGAAGACAAAACAGCTTAGCACAGAAGGTGCAAAATCATACTCAAGTAAACAGACTACTTGAAAATTAGATGGAACCAGACAGATCAGTGTGAAATAGTGGAAGAAAATCAAAAGTGAAAAATAGCAGAATAAAAGAAATCTCCTATCAAAAACAATTGTCCTAAAAAACATCTACCATAAACTACCAAAACTGTCAGCTAGTTTAAAAGTCTAGATACCATATTTTAAGGAATTACGAATGAAAACTGTCTAAACATCAGCTCCTTATAGCCTCACCTTTGGACTGTTGCAATAGCCTGTCAATGTGTCTCCCTGTCACAAGTCCCTCTCTACTCTAGTCCATCCTCCACTGAGTCTTCAAAGTGATTTTCCTAAAGCACTGATCCAACCAAATCATGTCGACATTCTCCTACTCCATAAACTCCTGGACTCCCTATCATCTCCAATATTAAATATTCTGTTTGGTATTCAAAGCCCTTTATTACCTAGACCCTCCGACATTTCTAGTCTTCCTAATTTATACCCTACTTCCACCTACTCTCAGACCCAGTGATTTTGCTGTTCTTCTAAAAATAATCCTCCTCCTCCCTACTCTGGGCTTGTCACTGGCTATCCTTCATCCTTGGAACACCCTCACATCTTCAATTACCCACAAAATTCCCCTTAGGTTCGGTGTAGATTCTAAGTTCTTCAAAATTTTTTAAATCTGTATCCAGTCTGTACTTGGTTCCTCATGCAGACACTGTTGACAGCTATTCCTGGGATACAGGTAGGAAATGAATGAGAAGATGGAACTCCTCTGGAACTCCAAAGTTCACAAGACCCTCCTGTAGCTAAGGTTTTTCAGAGTAGGGAGGGATGTGGCTTTCTCATTTCTCATTCTCTCCTGCCTCAACCACTTCCTTCTTAGAACTGGTTCTCTTCATTCTCTTCAAGACAATTGTTCAACTTTGAAGGTCTCTTGGGGTGTGAATTGGCTGGATATTTTATAGAATATCCTTAAGACGTGACTGTTTTCCCAGGCAACCCAAACATTTTTTCCTCTGAAAGGCCATTTCTAGTAATCCAATATCTATTCATAACCATGTAAATTGATTAAGGCCTTTTCACACTTAATTTCACATCTTTTATTGATTCTATTCAATTGAGGCAAGTCTCCATCTGGTTAAAATACCAGATTATGAATTTTATCTCTTACTTTAGGTGGAGTAGGATAATTTGATAAATTTACTCAATTTATCTCTATACTTATTTAAAAGTATATTTAAAACAAGATATACAGGCAATGGGGCATAAAAATCTATCTTGCCCTACAAGAAAGTAAGGGAAAAGGGGATGGGGAGATTGGGGTGACAGAAGGGAGGACTGACTGGGGAACAGGGCAACCAGAATATATGCCATCTTGGAGTGGGGGGGTAGAAATGGGGAGAAAATTTGTAATTCATATATGTGTACACATATATACATACATGTATACGTATACAGAGGTAGATATGTATTAGATATGTATACATGTGTATAATGAGTTGCAATGTACATGGACATATATAGGCACATACATGTACATATGTCTAGATATTACTGAATGTTATATATTTTTATATCTACTCATTTATTGAAGAATCAGGGAGTAACAAAGAAGTCAACAAACACTTTTTAACCACTTTTGTGAGCCAGAATCTGTGCTAAGTACTGGTGTGGGGATGAGATAGAGAGGTAAATGAAGTGCTTCTATATGTTCGTGCATCTTTAAAAATAACATGTATTTATTGAGTATGGGGATTTCGATGATGATAAAAAGCACCAATAAGACAAACTATGTGTGTATATATATATATATATATATATATATATATATATATATATATGTTCATATATATGGTTATTTGAAAATTTTTAATGCATTTAATATATAATATCACATTTTATCTTCATAACCACCCAATGAAGTATTATAGGTACAAATAAATTTGTTATGGTTCATCGTTCTCCTTGTTGCTATTAATGATCTCCTGAGATTCAGATAGAGTTTGAGGGACATGTCACAATCCTACTATTGCTAAATATGCAAAATATTTGGTGGACTCTTGCACAGAAGTATAAAATTATTGCTTTTTGTGATTAAATAAAAGTATCTGGATGGAAATTAAAAGAAAAAAGTGTGTTTTGATTATTCTCACTCCCCTCAAAAAAGTAACAACAAAAATAAACAAGAGAAATTTCACTAGATCTGCAGTCCCTTTAAGCTATAATCAAAAGTTTTCCCATCAAAGTCACACTCGTGGTGGGTGGGGGGTAGTAATATTCCTTGGCATTATTATCTCACTACCCATATTAAGCCCTTGTATGCCAGCTTCCAACCTAATCACTCCATTGAAACTGCTCTGTATAAATTACTAGTGGTCTATTAACTGTCAGATCTGATGGCCTTATACTTGTTAACTAAAGCATTTTACAGTGTTTACTAATCTCTTCTCCTAGATATCTTTTTCCCCTATGTTTTTAATGATGTTATACTTTCCACATTCTTCTCCTATCTGTTTGCCCTTTTCTCAGTTTCCTTTGTACTATCATTCTCTTAGTTCTACAGGGATAGGGCGGCCTATCACTTATAGACTGATGACATATCCTAGAGCTATGTACCTCATTAGAATATCAGCACCTTGAGAACCTGGCAGTTTTATTTTCTATGTGTATCTCCAGAACTTAGCACAGTGCTTACCAAACAATAAGTGCTTAAATTCTCTTTTATCCATTCATTCATTCATTAAAAAGATTCTATCTTCCATCTCAAGACAATCTTCCTGTAAGCTCTAATGTACCTCTGTATCCATTAGTTTTATCTTTTATAATACCATAAAATAAATGTAGTTTTCCTCCCAGGTCCCTTTCTCTTTAAATCCAGGAACAATGATGCATATTAAGTAGCTCACTTAGTTGAAGTAGCAGAATCAAAAGGTGAAGTGGTTGCCTAGCAACCTCACCTGTAAGTAATTAAGCATCACTGGAGAATTATAGAGATTAGGTTTGAAAATCATGGTTCAAGAAAGTTGCAGTAGTCTGAATCTTATTAAAATCATTTTAAATTTCTTTAGAAATATTTTAAAAAACAAAAATTAACATTAGATAAAATACTCAACCACTGTACACCCAAATTATTACTAATTTTCTTATTTTACCTTATATGTTCTTTTGAATCAACATATTTCAGAATTAAAAGTTAAGGAAACTCAAAGAAATTGGGCTGAACTAAAAATCTAATGCCTGTTAGATTTCCATTTTCACACATGACCTTCAAAGAGTTTCAGATAAGATTACTAGGTTAACTAAGTTTAAGCAAGAATTCTTCCTTCACTATCCCAGCTATCACCAATTTTTCCTTCTTCTGAATTTTGGTAGTACATGTTTTGTATAATATTCATTTGGCAATTAGTATATATAAACTTGTATTGATGTTTCTGCTTTTTAAATCTAATTTCCCTAAATACATTCTAAATTCTTAAGTGAAAATATCTTTCCTTCTACTTCTTATTAGTCTTAGTCCCACATGGTAGGGATTCAATAAAAGTTTGATGGTTAGCATGTTGATATATGCTTTTCTTCAAATGCAGCCTGGCATATTAGATAGGGTACTGGTTTTGGATTTAGCAAACCTGGTTTCAAATCCTGCTTCTAACACTCACTAGCTGGGTGACCATAGATAAATCGCAACCTCTCTCAATATCAGTTTTACCATTTCTAAAATGTGTGGCAGACAAACTTCATAGGGTGGGCATGAGGGTCAAGTATGTTAACATTTTAAAAATGCTTTGCAAACTTTAAAACACTATGTAAATGGCATTTATTATTTCTTTATAATCAATATAATTTTGAGGTATAGAATGAAAATTTAATTCATCCTTAGAGATTACCTATGAATTCACCCCTGTCAATTTTGAGATGAGTTACCTAAGGACCAGATAGCTTCAGTGATTTGGCCAAATTTGTACAGAGACTTATTAGCAGAAATTGTACTAAAATCCAGATCTACTCAATTCTGGTCCAATGCTTTATAAAGCTAGATTTCATAATTATGTATAAAATAAATTTATTCTGTTATCACCTTTTACTCTATAGGACTTTAAGTGGTGTCAAACATTTACCACAATGAGATGGTTTTTTTTTTTATTTCCCTTGATAAGTAGAGAAATTTTATAATTAAGGACTAAGTTGATTTAGGGTACAAACTTATTTACAAAATGCTACTCAGGACAATGATAAAAGATTGTGTATAGTATTGCAAATAAAACACTTAAGTGAAATGGAGGGAAATGCAAGTCAGCAGAAATCTTGGTATCTTGTCCAACCATTTTGGATAATCCCACAATAAATAATAAATGAAAATAGGAAGACAACAAATGGATAAAATGGATCAGATTTACTAGTATTTCTATAACAACCATTAAGCATTTATTAAGTATTAACCAAGTGCCAGGACAAATGCTAAACACCAGTAATGGAAAGAAAAAGAAAAAAAAAATAACTACCATCAAGGAGCTTACATTTCAATAGGTGAGACATACATATAAGCAATTATATACAAGATGCTACAAAGTACAGTCACCATAGAAGGGAAGGACTAGCAGTTGGAAAATATGAGAAAGGTTTCCTTCTGCTGAACATGGCAATGGAACTGAATCTTAAAGGAATCAAGGGATTTAATGAGATCGAAGGAGGTAGAGAGAACATTTCAACAGATATTAGATGTGGAATACAATGTGTAAGAATCACCAAATAAGTCATTATAGTCAGACTCTAGAGTGGAAAAACAGGAGGCGGCAGGCTATGAGGAACTTTCAGTGACAGAAGACTTTATATTTAATGACATACACACATAAGTATGTGAATACATCATAACAGATATCATATATGTCTGTATACACATATATACACATATGTGTATACATATGTGTGTATAATCATGTTTATCAAATTTATAGTAAAGGGGAACCCATGGAATTTATTGAATAGTGGAGAAGATGACATGGTAGCAAATGTGTGGAGAATGGATTTGAGCAAGGAGAAACATGGGACAGAAAGATAAATCAGGAGAGATAACATGGAAATGGAAGCAGGTTTTGGCAAATTATTGTATTTGGGTGATGAGTAAGTGAGGAGGTAGGATAGCATCAAGATTGCAAACTCCAGTGACTGGAAGGTTTGTGATGGCCTGAACAATAACAAAGAAGTCCAGCAGATGTTGGGTTTTGTCAATCAGTCAACAAACATTTATCAAGTAAAGAAGATGTCCTTCTCTAAGGAGGGAAGGGCCCCAAGGGTGCTAAGGATGTGTGAATTTCAGCCCTGATGTGGTGCTTTAGGTGAGAGATAATGACTGTGTTTTGGATAAGCTGAATTTGAGATATCTTCAGGAATCCCAATTTGAAAAATCCAATAGAAAGTTAGATTAAAGTTCATAAGAAAAATTGGGGCTGCATAAATAGATATGAGAGTTAGAGAGATGGTAATTGAATTCATGGGAAGTTATGAGATCACCAAATGAGAAAATGTAAAGAGAAAAGATGAGGGCCTAGGATAGAGCCTCAGTGTTCACATATGGTTAGTGCACCTGACATTGATGAAGATTCAGCAAAGGAATGAGATGAGAGCCAAGAGATAGTAGCATCATGGAGATTTAAAGAAGAAAGAGTAGTCAGGAGGAAAAGGTGGTTAGCAATATCAAATGCTATAGAAATAGTCAAGATGAATGAGGATTCTGAAAAGGCCATTAGATTTGTCAATCAGTCACTGGTAACTTTGGAAAGAAGAATTTCAGTTAACTGATGAGGTGAGAAGCCAGATTCTTCTAATGCTCTATTTTCATCATTGAAAATAGTAGACATGCTGCTTTTAAACTGTAACACTTCAATATGAACACAAATGTTTCATAAATAAATAAAAATTTTCCAGGAAAGATGTTCTAATTACATATTTAAATCTTTTTTATGGTTTTACAAGTTTTATTTAGGGCTAAACCACTTTTTACTACATTTGAGAAATTCAATGTCATGAACTAATTATTAGCCTTGATTATTGCTGGGAGTGTCATTTTGTTCCAAAAAGTATTTCTATAGGTTTTTGACCTATTATGTGCTCTTATAAGGCCTACTAATTCTCTTCCTCCTTTTGTGTGAAAAAGTGCTAAGAATTCTATAATTGTCTCAGGGCAAAGTCTTCAAACCACATCCTACAGCCTGGCAACTTTGGTAGTATGGAGATCTAAGAACACTTTTTACATTTGGCTACAGGCTGTAGTTTGTGAACCACTGCCTTACAATACTCTACCCATTGCTTTGTTATTATTGTAAGGAATTTTATGAGTATATTTTCTAAGTGTATTATAGGTCCTTTTACAGTTTCACAAGCATATATTAAGAATGATATTGGTTCAGTGTTTTTGGCTTTTAATTCATTATTCCCATTCATGCTTCATTTTAGGATGCTAGTAATTCTCTTAATGTATTCAGCCAGTCTTCTTGAATTTTATAGTTTTGGGTCCAAATTATATTTTAATATTATTAGAGATGGATTTAATTCCATTAAGTGAAGGAAATATTTAGGGTGTTTTTCAGTGGACCTATGTAATTTGACATCATCCATGTAGATCAAATTAATTAATAAGATGCATAGGTTCAACTCCCTCTTTAATTTGGAAGTTGTAACATCACGAACTTAAACTTCTCCTCAAAAAAATCTCACATCTTAGCAATTGGTTCTTGTATTCTTTTGTTGATGGTGTATTTTATCCATGTAGATTTCAAAGACTGTAATTGTCTTATTATACTTGCATCTATTTTATACATTTGCAGCACATGAATAGCCATAAATGCAGGTAGCATAAATGTTATGACACTACGTTACATTTTGCTCAATAATTACCAAAATGACAATAATCTCCTCTTTATATTCATAGGAATTCTTCTTGCACTCTTTTTCAGACAATATTCTGTTTTCATATAAGAGCTATAGGGTTTTTTTAAATGATACAATTGGTGAATAATTTGCATAAAGTACATAGGGATATAATTGGTCTAAGTTTAGAAAGCTCACAGCATTCTCATCTATTGCTAGAAAAAGTGGCTTCTGGCTTATATCTGTAAGGAAGGTGATGAAGAGATTTTTCTAGTAGTTCATATGCTATCGTGAAGCATTTAAGCCAAATTTTACAAATCATATCTAAATTTGTTCCTTTCCAGTTTTGCAAAGAAGCTAGAGTATCAATCATTCCTTCTTGAAATAATTGTTCTGCTGTTTATTTTATTAACAGTATGCAAGCTTCTCCCTCTTCCTTTTCTTTTTTTAAAATTTATTTATTTAGTTTTCAGCATTGATTTTCACAAAAGTTTGAATTACAATTTTTTCCCCATTTCTACCCTCCCCCCACTCCAAGATGGCATATATTCTGGTTGCTCTGTTCCCCAGTCAGCCCTCCATTCTGTCACCCCACTCCCCTCCCATCCCCCTTTCCCTTCTTCTCTCGTAGGGCAAGATAAATCTCTATACTCCATTGCCTGTGCATCCCATTTCCTAGTTGCATGCAAAAACTTTTTGTTGTTGTTGTTTTTGAACGTCTGTTTTAAAAACTCTGAGCTCCGAATTCTCTCCCCTCTTCCCTCCCCACCCACCCTCCCTAAGAAGGCAAGCAATTCAACATAGGCTAAATGCGTATCATCATGTAAAACCCTTCCACAATACTCATGTTGTGAAAGATTAACTATGTTTTGCTCCTTCCTAACCTATCGCCTTTTATTGAATTTTCTCCCTTGACCCTGTCCCCTTTCCAAAGTGTTTGCCCTTGATTACCTCCTCTCCCCATCTGCCCCCCCTTCCATCACCCCCCTTTTTAATCTTCCTCCTCCTTCTTTCCTGTGGGGTAAGACAACCAATTGAGTGTGTATGGTATTCCCTCCTCAGATCAAATCCAATGAGAGGAAGATTCACTCATTCCCCCTCACCTGTCCCCTCTTCCCTTCCTACAGAACTGCTTTTTCTTGCCACTTTTATGTGAGACACTTTACCCCATTCTATCAATCCCTTTCTCCCTCTCTCAACACATTCCTCTCTTATCCCTTAAATTGATTAATTGATTTTATTTTTTTAGATATCATCCCTTCATATTCAACTCACCCTGTGCCCTTTGTGTATGTGTGTGTGTGTGTGTGTGTATACACATACATATATATGCATATTCCTTTCAGCTACTATGATATTGAGGCATCATGAATCATACACATCATCTTTCTATGTAGGAATGTAAACAAAACAGTTCAACTTTAGTAAGTCCCTTATGAGTTCTCTTTCTTGTTTACCTTTTCATGCTTCTCTTGATCCTTGTGTTTGAAAGCCAAATTTTCTATTCAGCTCTGGTCTTTTCACTGAGAAAGCTTGAAAGTCCTCTATTTTATTGAAAATCCATATTTTGCCTAGGAGCATGACACTCAGTTTGGCTGGGTAGGTGATTCTTGGCTTTAATCCTAGCTTCATTGACCTCCAGAATATCATATTCCAAGCCCTTCGGTCCCTTAATGTGGAAGCTGCCAGATCCTGTAATATCCTGATTGTTTTTCCACAATACTCAAATTGTTTCTTTCTGGCTGCTTGCAGTATTTTCTCCTTGACCTGGGAGCTCTGGAATTTGGTGACAATGTTGCTAAGAGTTTTCTTTTTGGGATCTATTTGAGGAGACGATATGTGGATTCTTTCAATTTCTATTTTACCCTCTGGCTCTAGAATATCAGGGCAATTCTCCTTGATAATTTCTTGAAAGATGATATCTAGGCTCTCTTTTTGATCATGGCTTTCAGGTAGTCCAATAATTTTTAAATTATCTCTCCTGGATCTATTTTCTAGGTCAGTGGTTTTTCCAATGAGATATTTGACATTGTGTTCCATTTTTTCATTTCTTTGGTCCTGTTTTATAATATCTTGTTTTCTCATCAAGTCACTAGCTTCAACTTGCTCCAATCTCATTTTTAAGGTGCTATTTTCTTCAGTGGTCTTATGGACCTCCTTTTCCATTTGGCTAATTCTGCCTTTCAAGGCATTCTTCTCCTCATTGGCTTTTTGGAGCTCTTTTGCCATTTGTTTTCTTTAGTGTATTTTTCAGTATTTTTTGGGGTCTCCTTTAGCAAGTCATTGACTTGTTTTTCATGGTTTTCTTGCATCATTCTCATTTCTCATCCCAATTTTTCCTCTACTTCTCTAACTTGCTTTTCCAAATCCTTTTTGAGCACTTCCATGGCCTGAGACCAGTTCATGTTTTTCTTGGAGGCTTTTGGTGTAGGCTGTTTCACTTTGTTGACATCTTCAAGCTGTATGCTTTGGTCTTCTTTGTCACCAAAGAAAGACTCCAAAGTCTGAGACTGAATCTGGGTGTGTTTTCACTGCCTGGCCATGTTCCCAGCCAGCTTACTTGACCCTTGAGTGTTTCAGTGGGGTATGACTCCTTGTAGAGCAAAGAGTACTTTGTTCCAAGCTTGAGGGTATGCGCCGTTGATTTCAGAGCTATTTCTATATAGCCAGCTCTGCCACCCCAGCACTCCTCTTTCCTCAAGAACCACCAACCCAGACCTGACACAAATCTTCAGCAGATTCTTCACTCCTGCTCTGATCCGTCACTTACTTCCTCCCACCACATGGGCTTGGGGCCAGAAGTAACTGCATCTGTAGTTCTGTAGCTGCACCTCCCCCGCTGACCCTGGGGCAGTGGCTGAACTGCTAACTTTGTCCCCTGCAGCTTTTCCCACTAACCTTCTCTGTTGTCTTTGGTGTTTGTGGGTTGAAAAGACTGGAACCTGCCACAGCTCACTGATTCAGGGTGCTAGGGTGTGTTCTACCTAGCTCCTGATCTGGCTGGTCCTGCTGCCTCCCATGCTGACCTCCTCTCCCCTCCACTCCGTGCATGATAGACCTCATCCAGTGACCATCCAGGCTGTCCTGGGCTGGATCCCTGCTTCCCTCTGCTATTTTGTGGGTTCTGTAGTTCTAGAATTTGTTCAGAGCCATTTTTTATAGGTTTTTCGAGGGACATGGTGGGGAGCTCACACAAGTCCCTGCTTTCCAGCCGCCATCTTGGCTCCACCCCCAGAAGTCCTCCTTCCTCCTTTTGATCCAATTTGTGGTTTTCTTCTCTTTGACTTCTTGTGACCACATAAAAGAGAAATTTCCATATCATCCTTCAAGAGTTACCTCTGATTTCTCAAGCCATTAGAGTCAAGGCTTCATGAAGAATTATTTGCTTCCTTCTTTGAGATGTTTGGGTTCCTGGTATCACTTTAAAATTTTGATTTTTGATTCAAATGAGTATTAAGGGTGTCTAGAATTTCTGATATGCTTTTGAAGTTTCTATTTTTTTTTCTTGATGGCTCTAAATGGGCAATATGCCATTCATTGTTTCTACTTCATGTAATAGTATGGCTTGCAAATTACTTGGGGAGGTAACAACAAACAATAAAATTTATTTACATACAAAAAAGTACAAATTTTTATATCCCATGAAAATTAACATGCAATATCATTTCTTTTGCTGGCATTATCTGTTTCACATGATTTGGAATAGATTTTGGAATATGCTGGAACCATTTCATAATGTCTTTGGAGAGAATTGTTAATTGTCAGTGTGAGCATTTACACTTTGAAAATCTGAAAATGCTTTAAGGCAGGACTTGATTTATTGTTTTCTTGATTTAGATAGTTTAGATATACTTGTTAAAGTCTTAGAAATGCAGATTAAAGTCAAAATGGTTCATAATACATTTTCCACAGAGGGAACCACTTTTTAAACATATATTAACACACTTGTAAATTGAGTTCACAAGATCTTTACACACATCCTTTAATTCTTCATCATGAATTTACATATCACATTGGACAGAAAGTATGCATGTGAGTAGCTTAATTTTCCAAGTATTTCCTCCATTATAACTCACTGGTTTTTCAGTGGAATTTAAGTAGTGTGAATTCTTAGACCACTGAAGCATGTTTATCCTCATCTCTTGGATCCATTTATTAAACTTTGGACAAGTGATAACAATATGCAGTGTTGCTGAGATATCCTTTCTCTATTTGGAGGATTTCTGAAATTTGGAACAATTCTGCTTTTCAGCACATCAATATTATTCCCTCATTTTATGAGTGCATTTTTCCCACAATAGGAACAATTATTCCACACATGCTCAAAGTTAAAAAAAAGTCTCAAAATATCATCTAGTAGATGTTGTACAGTATGATGGAGTTGCCTAGACTGTTCAGCTCATGTTAAGTTGTGTAAACAATTTTTATAAAGCCTTGGATAAAGCAAAATGAGTTTCATTAATAAAATAACCATTTACTAGTCTATAGTCTTGGTGTTGCTTTCCCTAAATAAGGTCTCTTTTTTTCCTCATAATCAAGATTAAGCAGATTTTTTAAAAAAAACTGATTTTCAACATATTCTTCCAGTCCCAGTAAGGCTATATTGTACTGTCAAGGAATCAATAACAAGCCCCCCAATTGCCCAGTTCCCTTGAAGAACCTAGCTTGTTTTCTGATAACTCATTAGTCTATTTTCTAACAAAAGGTGGTCAGTTCTTGGAATTTTTCTTGCGTTGTGTTTTTTTTTAATTTTGTATTACACTTTGTGCTTCGATAAGATTGATCTTGTTTCATTGTTAGTGTGAATACTTCAAGAAATGTTTAACATTTCCCACACCAATGGTGACATCAATATATCAACAATCACTAAAGTACACCTTTTCAGCACTACAGTACTCACATGTTTCCTCAAAGTTATATTTATTCTTAAAAACCCCAGAATTAAAAACACAATAAAAGAGAATGGATTCATGGACAGCAAAAAATCCAGCACTCAACTGACAGAAAAAAAAATGAAACTTAATGTTTGGGAAACCAAGTCAATATAGTTTCATCTGGTTAAGCATGTTCTGAAACAAACATAATAGAGATGGCCGAATAGAGACAGGGACTCACCTGACCTCTTACAAATTCCTGTCTAAGTAACTTTAAATTAATGCCTCAAAACAAATTCTGGAGCCGTAAAGCCAACAAAAGAATGAGGTGAAATAATATTCTAGCTCAATGCAACTTAGAAGATGGGCAGAAAAGATTTGTTTCACTGGGGCAAGAGGGAAGAGCAGTCCAGCACATGTTGTACCTGGAAGCCAGAAGCAAGGTCTCATGACCCTGTTTGTTATGGTAAGTAGTGTGGAACTTTCATGTTTTCCTTTTAGAATGCTGAGGTAATCAAGTACCTTTGCAGAGTCTTGCTTTTCAAATGAAATGACAAGCCAAGCAGACTTTTTGTTGTCTTTTGTTTCTATGATTGAATCAAGAGTTTTTGACCTGGGGAGATGTTGGGGGCGGAGCAAAGATGACAGCTGGAAAGCAGGGACTTGCCTGAGCTCCCCACCATGTCCCTCCAAAAACCTATAAAAATGGGTCTGAAGAAAATCTAGAACTGCAGAACCCACAAAACAGCAGAGGGAAGCAGGGCTCCAGCCCAGGACAGCCTAGATCGTCTCTGGGTGAGGTCTATCCCACACAGAGCTGGGAGCTGGGAGCTGGGAGCTGGGATCTGGGATCTGGGAGTGGAGCAGAGCAGAGCCCAGTGTGAGCGGCTCTGACCAACCAGACCAGGGGCCAGGCAGAGCGGGCCCAAACGCCCTGAATCAGTGAGTTGCGGCAGTTACCAGACTTCTCAACCCACAAACACCAAAGATAGCCGAGAAGGTTAGTTGGAAAAGCTGCGGGAGTGGAAGGAGTTTGAGGAGTCCTGGGGCAGTGGAGGTGGGGCAGCTACAGTTGCTGTTGCTTCCGGCCTCAGGCCCACCTGGTGGGAGTAATTAAGTGGCGGGTCAGAGCAGGATTGCGCAGCTTGCTGAAGATGTAAGCCCAGTCCGGGTTGGGGGTTCTTGGGGAAGGAGGAGTGCTGGTGTGACAGAGCTGGCGCATCGCCCCCCCAACGTGGAACATAGACCTTTTTAGTCCACAAGCAGTCATACCCCGCTGAAAAACTCAAAGGTCAAGTTAGTTGGTTGGGAATATGGCCAGGCAGTGAAAACACGCCCAGATTCAGTCTTAGACTTTGGATTCTTTCTTTGCTGACAAAGAAGACCAAAACATACAGCCTAAAGAAGTGAACAAAGTGCAAGAGTCTACACCAAAAGCCTCCAAGAAAAACATGAACTGGTCCCACACCATGGAAGAGCTCAAAAACGATTTGGAAAAGCAAGTTAGAGAAGTAGAGGAAAAATTGGGAAAAGATATGAGGATGCGAGAAAACCATGAAAAACAAGTCAGTGACTTGCTAAAGGAGACCCCCCAAAAATACTGAAAAATACACTAAAGAAAACAACACCTTAAAAATAGAATAAGTCAAATGGCAACAGAGCTCCAAAAAGCAAATGAGGAGAAGAATGCCTTGAAAGGCAGAATTAGGCAAGTGGAAAAGGAGGTCCAACGGACCACTGAAGAAAATACTACCTTAAAAATGAGATTGGAGCAAGTGGAAACTAGTGACTTTATGAGAAATCAAGATATTATGAAACAGAAACAAAGGAATGAAAAAATGGAAGACAATGTGAAATATCTCATTGGAAAAACCACTGATGTAGAAAATAGATCCAGGAGAGAGAATTTAAAAATTATTGGACTACCTGAAAGCCATGATCAAAAAAAGAGCCTAGATACCATCTTTCAAGAAATTATCAAGGAGAACTGCTCTGATATTTTAGAGGCAGAGGGCAAAATAGAAATTGAAAGAATCCACTGATCGCCTCCTCAAATAGATCCCGAAAAGAAATCTCCTAGGAATATTGTTGCCAAATTCCAGAGCTCCCAGATCAGGGAGAAAATATTGCAAGCAGCCAGAAAGAAACAATTTGAGTATTGTGGAAACACAATCAGAATAATCCAAGATCTGGCACCTTCTACATTAAGAGATCGAAGGGCTTGGAATACGATATTCCAGAGGTCAATGAAGCTAGGATTAAAACCTAGAATCACCTACCCAGCAAAACTGAGTATCATGCTCCAAGGCAAAAATTTTTGGACTTTCAATAAAATAGGGGACTTTCAAGCTTTGTCAGTGAAAAGACCAGAACTGAATAGAAAATTTGACTTTCAAACACAAGAATCAAGAGAAGCATGAAAAGGTAAACAAGAAGGAGAAATCATAAGGGACTTACTACAGTTGAACTGTTTTGTTTACATTCCTACATAGAAAGATGATGTGTATGATTCATGAGACCTCAATATCATAGTACCTCAAAGGAACATGAACATATATATCTTTATGTATATATATATATATATATATATATGTTTATATATATATATGTATATATATGTTTATGTATATATAAGTGAATGTGCATGTCTGTATATACGTATGTATATATGTGTGTATATATATATATATATATATATATATATATATATATATATATATATATATATATATAAAGAGAGAGACAGAGAGAGAGAGAGAGAGAGAGAGAGAGAGAGAGAGAGATTGGACACAGGGTGAGTTGAATATGAAGGGAGGATATCTACAATAAATAAAATCAAATTAAGGGATGAGAGAGGAATATATTGAGAGAGGGAGATAGGGAGAAATAGAATGGGGTGAATTATCTCCCATAAAGGTGGCAAGAGGAAACAGTTCTGTTGGAGGAGGGGAGAGGGCAGGTGAGGAGCGAATGAGTGAATCTTGCTCTCATCAAATTTGGCCTGAGGACGGAATACAATACATACTCAGTTGGGTATCTTACCCCATGGGAAAGAAGAGGGAAGAAGATAAAAAAGGGGGGATGATGGAGGGGAGGGCAGATGGGGGTGGAAGTAATCAAAAACAAACACTTTGGAAAGGGGACAGGGTCAAGGGAGAAAATTCAATACAGGGGGATGGGTTGGGAAGGAGTAAAACATAGTTAATCTTTCACAACATGACAATTGTGGAAGGAATAAACATAATGATACACATGTGGCCTATGTTGAATTGCTTGACTTCTTAAGGAGGGTGGGTGGGAAGGGAAGAGGCGAGAGAATTTGGAACTCAAAGATGCAAAAACAGATGTTCAGAAACAAAAAAAAAAAGTTTTCGCATGCAACTAGAAGCTAAGAAACAAAGGCAACGGGGCGTAGAAATTAATCTTCCTGTATAAGAAAGGAAGGGAAAAGGGGATGGGAGGGGAGTGGGGTGACAGAAGGGAGGGCTCAATGGGGAACAGAGCAACCAGAATATACGCCATCTTGGAGTTGGGGGGGAGGGTAAAAATGGGGAGAAAATTTGTAATTCAAACTCTTGTGAAAATCAATGCTGAAAACTAAATATATTAAATAAATTTTAATAAAAATGAGATTGGAGCAAGTGGAAGCTAGTGACTTAATGAGAAATCAAGATAGTATAAAACAGAAGCAAAGGAATGAAAAAGGGGAAGACAATGTGAAATATCTCATTGGAAAAACCACTGACCTAGAAAATAGATCCAGGAGAGATAATTTAAAAATTATTGGACTACCTGAAAGCCATGATCAAAAGAAGAGCCTAGATATCATCTGTCAAGAAATTATCAAGGAGAACTGCCCTGATATTCTAGAGCCACAGGGCAAAATAGAAATTGAAAGAATCCATCGGTCACCTCCTCAAATAGATCCCAGAAAGAAATCTCCTAGGAATATTGTTGCCAAATTCCAGAGCTCCCAGATCAAGGAGAAAATACTGCAAGCAGCCAGAAAGAAACAATTTGAGTATTGTGGAAAAACAATCAGAATAATACAGGATCTGGCAGCTTCCACATTAAGGGACCGAAGGGCTTGGAATATGATATTCCAAAGGTCGATGGAGCTAGGATTAAAACCAAGAATCACCTACGCAGCCAAACTGAGTATCATGCTCCAAGTCAAAAAAAGATTTTCAATAAAATAGAGGACTTTCAAGCTTTCTCAGTGAAAAGACCAGAGTTGGATAGAAAATATGACTTTCAAACACAATGATCAAGAGAAGCATGAAAAGGTAAACAAGAAAGAGAAATCGTAAGGGACTTACTAAAGTTGAACTGTTTTATTTACATTCCTACATGGAAAGATGATGTATATGATTCATGAGAGCACAATATCATAGTAGCTGAAAGGAATATGTGTATATATATATATATATATATATATATATATATATATATATACATATATATATATATATACACACACACACACACATATGTGCGTGACTATGTATGTATATATGTAGGGATATATATATATACACACACACACACACACACACACATATACATATATATGCATATATATACATATACCTATATATATATGTGTGTGTGTGTGTACATATATATATATATTTACAGAGGGCACAGGGTGAGTTGAATAGGAAGGGATGATATCTAAAAAAATAAAATAAAATTAAGGGATAAGAGAGGAATATATTGAGAGAAGGAGAAAGGGAAAGATGGAATGGGATAAATTATCTCCCATAAAAGTGGCAAGAAAAAGCAGTTCTCTAGGAAGGGAAGAGGGGGTGGGTGAGGAGGAATGAGTAAACCTTGCTCTCATTGGATTTGACCTGAGGAGGGAATACCATACACACTCAATTGGGTATCTTACCCCGCAGGAAAGAAGGAAGAAGTATATAAAAAAGGGGGGATGATAGAAGGGAGGGCAGATAGGAGGAGGAGGTAATCAAAAACAAACACTTTCAAAAAGGTATAGGGTCAAGGGTTAAAATTCAATAAAGGGGAGCAAAACATAGTTAATCTTTCAGAACATGAGTATTGTGGAAGGGTTTTACATAACGATACCCATGTGGCCTATGTTTAATTGTTTGCCTTCTTGGGGGGGGGGGGTTTGTGGGGAGGGAAGAAGGGAGAAAATTTGGAACTCAAAGTTTTAAAGACAGACGTTCAAAAACAACACCAAAAAATTTTTTTGCATTCAACTAAGTAATAAGATACACAGGCAATGGAGCATAGAAATTTATCTTACCCTACAAGAGAAGAAGGGAAAGTGGGATGGGAGGGGAGTGGGGTGACAGATGGGAAGGCTGACTGGGGAATGGGGCAACCAGCATATATGCCATCTTGGAGTGGGTGGGAGCGTAGAAATGGGAAGTGAATTTGTAATTCAAACTCTTGTGAAAATCAATGCTGAAAACTAAATATATTAAATAGATTTAATTAAAAAAATAATAAATAATAAAAAAAGAGTCTTTGACCAGCTTAATTAACAAGAAAGCCTAGTTCACATAGGTTTGAGTTGCATTGTGATGCCCTCTGACCCTAAAAAGGGTATAGAAGATACGAGGATTGTGCTTTGTTTTGGGGTTCTCACTCACTGGAATAGCGTCATGTGATGTGACAATATGAGACTCTGGGTAGCCTTTGTTAAGAACCCCCGTACTTTGAAAACCCCAATGTTGGTGCTTCTCTTTTTGGTAAGTATGTATGTAATATCTTGCTCAGACAAAGTGTGTCTGTTGATCTGTTTGTATTTGCTCTGAAGTTCAGGATGCTGACTTTTCCTCCTGAACAAAGTGAATGATACAATGATTAAGATATATATATATATACACACACACACACATTCATATATACATATATACACACACATATACATATATATGTATATGTAGGTATATATAAATGCACATATGTATACATATACATACATATGTATATATGCATGTATGTATGTGTACATATCCATACACACATTCATACATGCATACATATACATATATATTTTTAATTAAACAGATTGTTAACCCCTTAAAGTTGTTTTCCTTAGAAAAGCAGATCAAAGTTTCTGCACTAACAGGCCTCCTTTGTGCTATTGTTGTTGGTCTTTTACATCCACAGCAGCTGTTAGCAACATTGTTGTTACACTGCTAAAGCCACTAATAAGGTCAGACTCAAGGTAGCAGTGAGGCCCTGTGCAATACACAAGGCAGCCAGTAGCAGGCAACCCCCGGAGAAGCCAGCAGCAGGCCTTGGGGGTAATTGAATCTGCAGTAGCAACTTCTAGAGCTCTCAGCCCAAAGACAAACCGTAAGGGAGTCAGACAACTGGTAAGAAGTAGTTTACAGGGGACCATTAGCTGACACTGGGTGTGGGACTCTGTTGCATTGCTTATACAGGGATCTAGGTCATTGTCCAAGGCAAGGAGGAGCACTAGTACACTAGAACATCCAGTAACAAGGGAGCTGGGACTCATTACAATTCCAGAGTCACTCATAGAACAAAGTACAGGCAAAGAAAATAGTGACCACACCCTTCCTTAGATCATACCGTCTCTAAAGAACAGAAAACTTACAGACCATCATAATTAACTCTGAAAACAATTGATTAAAAAAAAACCTGAAGCTTTAGACAGTGACCTCTCCACTCAAGAGCAGAGCCCAACTTTACCATAAAATTAAAAATCAATTAATAGACTAGAAAAATGAGCAAGCTCCAAAAAAATTAGCTGACCATCAAAAGTTATTGTGGTACCAGGGAAGAGCAAAACACAAACTCAGAAGAGTACAACAATGTTAAAGTGGCTACATGCAAAACCTCAGAGAAAAATATGAATTGGTCTCAGACCCAAAAAGAATTCATGGAAAAGTTAAAAAGGCTAAAAACAAATTAAAAGAGATAGATAACACAATTGAGAAAATAAATGAGAATGATGTAATAAAATCATGATAAAAGTGTCAACAGCTTGATAAAGAAGGCAGAAAAATAGTGACAAAAATAACACCTTAAAAAACAGAATAGGGCAAATGGAAAATAGGGCCCAAAAATCCACTGAAATGAAGAAATCTTTACAAAGCAGAATTGAGCAAAAGGGGAAAAGAAAGGTATACAAAACAACAAAAATTGAATGAAAAAAAAAATTCCTTAAAAAGTAGAACTGGCCAAATGGAAAAGAAGGTACTAAAATTCACTGAAAAAAAATAATTTCTTAAAAACTAGATTTGGGCAAGTGGGAGCTAATGACTACACAAGGTATCAAGAAACAAACAAAAAAGCAAAAGGATAAAAAAAAGAACATGTTAAATACCTCCTTGGAAAAACAACTAAGCTAGAAAAGATTTTGAGGAGAAATAATTTAAGAATTACTGGACTAACTGAACACCATGATCAAAAAATATCCTAGAAATCATATTTCAAGAAAATATAAATGATATCATAGAACCAGAGAGTGAAATAGAAATCTAGTGAATACACTGATTGCCTCCTGAAAACAATCTCAAAATAAAAACTCTCAGGAATGTTATAGTCAAATACCAAAGCTACCAGGACAAGGAGAAAATAATGGAAGTAGCCAGAAAGAAACAATTCAGCATTGTGAAGCCAAAGTCAGAATCACATAAGATTTAACAGTTTCAACATTAGAGAATCAGACCACTTGGAAAATCCTATTACAGGGGGCAAAGGAGCTTGGATTACATCCAAGAATCCCCTTCCCATTAAAACTAAGTATAATTCTTTCTGGATAGGTTAGTGGGTGGGTGGATATTTAATGAAACAGAGGAATTTTAAGCATTCCTGATGAAAATACCAGAGCTGAATAGAAAATTTGATTCCAAAATTCAAGAGAAGAATAAGAAATTAAAAAGGAAAGAGAAATCATAAGGGAGTCATTTAGGCCAAACTGTTTATATTAATATCTGACCTTAAGTATAAGGTTTAACAGCTCCATATTCCCTCCATTAGTTCTTACACTGGTAAGAACTGGTACATATATTTGTGACTTCAGACCCTCAATTTTCTTCTTATTTTCTCTCAAATATTTTAATCTTTATTGTAGTAATAGAAAATGCCAACTCCTTTGTATTACTGCTTTCGTAAAATTGTTTGGATAGTTGGATTCATGCTGAAACACTCAAAAATAGCAGAAAGAAATTTCAGTCTTAATGTTTGTGTCATTTTCAAAATCATTTAATCAACTGGTACTGTTTTGTCATTAATTTCATTATTATGATATAATTTCTGGAATTTGTAATCAATCCAGATTTTCAGTAAACTTGGAGTCTTCAACTTTTTCTTTTTCAGATGTAGCCAAGATGACAGAGTAAAAGTAGGGACTTCCTTGAGCTCTCCCTGAAACCCCTTCAAATACCTGTAAAAATTACTCTAAACAACTTCTACAGCAGCAGAACCCACAAAATGAGTGAAACAAATTTCCAGCCCAAGACAACCTGGAAGGTCTACAGGAAAGTTCTGTTGTACTGGGTTGGGAGAGGAGAGCAGACAAACACTGACTGTGCCAGCACAGACTGGGACCCCCAGCAAACCTGGAGCAGGCCTCAGGGGACTGTGGTGGTTTCCAGACTTCTCAACCCACAAATGCCAAAGACAACTTAAAAGGTCAGTAGGAAAGTTTGTTGGACCTGGGTGAGACCGGACCATGGTCCGGGTCTGGCCCCAGGTCCGTGGATGCTGTGGAGGCAGTGAAGCAGTGGTGGCAGTGGCTACTGCCCAGAGGTCTCAGACACAGATGGTGGGCAGATCAAGCGGCTGATCAGAGTGGGAGTGCAGGGATCTCTTTGCTTGTGCTGATGCAGGATTCTCTTGCTTTGCCTGCTTGGATCTGGGTTGCAGTCCTGGGTGGGGGTCCTGGGGTGAGGAGGAGTGCTGGCATGGCAGAGCTTGTGGTGGTGGTGGTGATGGAGAGGGAATCTTCCTCATGGTTGCAAGGCAGAAAAGAGTGCTTGTGGTCACTCACAGACCAAAGCACATGGCAGCAAAGAAATAAACACCTCTCCTTTGATCATACCACCTTGAAAGAACTGAAAATTTACAGATTCCTGGGAGTATCTCTGACAACAGCTGCACAAAAACCTTCAAAGTTTGGGACAGTACACCCTCTGTGATGGAAGCAGAGCCCTACCTTAACAAAAAGTTTAAAAGTCACTAATTGGCTGGGAAAATTAGCAAACAGCAGAAAACAAAAATCAGACTGTAGAATCTTACTTTGGTGACAAAGAAGATCAAAACATACAACCAGAAGGAGATAACAAAGTCAAAGCTCCTACATTCAAAGCCTCCAAGAAACCCATGAATTGGTCTCAGGCCATAGAAGAATTCAAAAAGGATATTGAAAATCAAGTAAGAAAAGTAGAAGAAAAATTAGGAAGAGAAATGAGAGTGATGCAAGAAAATCATGAAAAACAAGTCAACAGCTTGCTAAAGGAGACCCCCCCCCCCAAAATGCTGAAGAAAATAACACCTTAAAAATAGACTAATCCAAATGTCAAAATAGGTCCAAGAAGCCAATGAGAAGAATAATGCCTTAAAAAAGCAGACTCAGCCAAATGGAAAAGTGTTGGGGTCCTCTCACCCCTGGTAGCCCTTGACCAGCAAGGACCTGTCTTGGTACACAATGATTGAGGCGGGAGTCAAGACAAGATGGAAGGAACTCCGTTTATTGTTTCAGCAAGCAGGATTTTTATTCAGTACTAGCCTTTGTTACTGGGTGCAAGCACTGTCATGCATGATCCTCTAAGCCTATCAGGAGCCCCAGGGCCATGCATCACAGCTCGTGGACAACTCGTGTCCAGTCCTGATTTGGAAGGGGGCATGTGCTGTTCACAGCCTGCCTTATCAGAAGAGGAGGACCTGAGCTGGACTGTGTAGCCCCAGATAATTCCTTTTTCCCACAGGACTGCCCATGGGCCTCAACTCCCAAGCTTATCAGGCTCCCAAGAGCCCCTTACAGAAAAGGAGGTCCAAAATCTCACTGAAGAAAATAATTCTTTAAAAATTAGAATGGAGCACATGGAAGCTAATGACCCTATGAGAAATCAAGAAATTATAAAACAAAACCAAAAGAATGAAAAAAATAGTAGACAATGTGAAATATCTCATTGGAACAACTGACCTGGAAAATACATCCAGGAGAGAGAATTTAAAAATTATTGGACTACCTGAAAGCCATGATCAAAAAAAGAGCCTAGACATCATCTTTCAAGAAATCATCAAGGAAAACTGTGCTGATATTCTAGAAGCAGAGAGTAAAATAGAAATGCAAAGAATCTACCAAGTACCTCCTGAAAGAAACCCCAAAAGGAAAACTCCTAGGAATATTATCACCAAATTCCAGAGTTCCCAGGTCAAAGAGAAAATATTTCAAGTGGCCAGAAATAAGTAATTCAAGTATTGTGGAAATACTGTTGTGAAAACAAAAGATTTAGCAGCTTCTACCTTAAGGGATCAGAGGGCTTGGGATATGATATTCTGGAGGTCAAAGGAGCTAGGGTTAAACCAAAAATCCACTACAACTACAACAGCAAAACTGAGTATAATCCTTTAGGGGACTTTCAAGCATTCTTGATGAAAAGACCAGAGCTGCATGAAAAGGCAAACAGGAAAGATAAATCGTTAAGGATTTAATGACATTTCACATTCTTATATTGTAATGTGATATTTGTAACTTATGAGACCTTTCTCAGTATTACGGTAGTTGGAGAGTTGGAGGGAATATCTATAACTATACCTATACCTATACCTATACCTATACCTATATCTATATCTATATCTATATCTATATCTATATCTATATCTATATCTATATCTATATCTATATCCATATCTATACCTACATCTATATCTATACATATACATACATATAGATAGATAGATATAGATACATATAGATATAGATATAGATACATACATACATACATACATACATATAGATAGACAGACAGACAGACAGAGGCCACAGAGTGAGTTGAATATGAAGGGGTGATATCTAAAGAATTAAATTAAGGGGTGAGAGATGAATGTACTGGGAGGAGGAGAAAGAGAAAAAAGACTAATTTATCTCACATAAAAGAGGCAAGAAAAAGCTTTTGCAGTGAGGGGAAGAGAGGGGAGATGAGAGGGAATGAGTGAACCTTACTCCCATCAGATTTGGCTGAAGGAGGGAATAACACACACACTCAATTGGGTATGGAAATCTATCTTAACCTATAGGAAAGTAGGGGGGAAGGGAATGAGAAAGGGGAGATGATAAAAGGGAGGGCAAATGGGGGTAGAAGGTAATCAGAAGCAAACACTTTTGAGGGGGGTCAGGGTGAAAGGGAAGAATATAATAAATAGTAAGCTGGATAGGATGAAGGGAAATATAGGTAATTTTTCACAACATGACCATTATGGCAGTATTTTGTGTGACTACACATGTATAACCTCTATTGAATTGCTTACTTTCTCAAGGCATAACTCTCATAGAAACAACAAGTCATAAAAAGGTAGGAAAAAGGGAAATTTTGTTTTATAAAAAAAAAAAAAACTTGACTATAGAAAGTTACCATGGTGACAGGGAGGATTAAGGCACAAACTTAGAAGAAGACAATATTGTCAGAATGGCTATACATAAAGCCTCATAGGAAAATGTTATTTAATGTCAGACTCAAACCAAATTCCTGAAAGAGATGAAAAAGGGTTTTAAAGAGTAAATTAGAGAAGTAGAAGAAAAATTGGGAAAGGAAATGAGAGTAATGCAAGAGAATCATGAAAAAAAAGTCAGTAGTATGGGAAAAGATATACAAATTTACTGAGGAAAATAACTCCCTAAAAAATAAAATTGGCTAAAGTAGAAAAGCTTACCGAAAAAAAAATCCTTAAAAATTACAGTTGAACAAGATGAAGCTAATGACTCTATGACAAATCAAGATAAAATAAAATGAAAAAAAAATAGAAAAATGTAAAAGTTCTCATTGGAAAAACAACTGACCTGCAAAATATATCCAGGAGAGATAATACAAGAATTATTTGACTACGTGAAAGCCATGATAATTTTTTTTTAAAAAAAAGGCCCAGACAGCATTTTCAAGAAACTATTAAAAAAACTTCTTTCACAAATTAAATTAGAAGGCAAAATAGGAATTGAAAGAATACACCAACAACCAAAAAGACATCCCAAAATGGAAACTTCCAGGAACATCATAGCCAAATTCCAGAGCTCACAGATCAAGGAGAAAGTACTGCAAGCATCAAAAAAGTAACAATTCAAATATCATGAAGCTACAGTCAAGATTACACAGGATTTGACAGTTTCCACATTAAACAACAAGAGGGCATGGAATGTGATACACTGGAACGCAAAGGAATTAGGATTACAACCAAGAATCACCTATCCAGCAAAATAGAATATAATCTTTCCAGGGGAAAATGAATATTTAACTAAATAGAGGACTTTCAAGTGTCTCTAATTAAAATATCAGAGCTGAATAAAACATTTGATCCCTGAATACAAGATTCAAGGGAAACATAGGTAAAAAAGAAACAAGAAAGTGAAAATAAAAGAAATCCAATAAGGTTAAACTGTTTATATTTCTATATGGCAAGATAACTTTATAACTCTTAAGAAATGTATTGTTATAAGGGCAATTAGAAGCAGTATATTTAGATAGAGGGTATGGATATAAAGTGACTTTCGTGAGATGATTCCCCCTCCAAAAAAATAAAAGGATGAGAAATAAAATTGCACTGGAGGAAGAAAAAGGGAGGAGATTGAATAGGCTAAATTATTTCACATAAAAGATTCATTAAAGTGATATTGTAAGGAAGGGCAAGATGGGGAAGTTGGAGGGGGACAGGAAAAGCTTAAACTCTATTCTCATCAAAATTGTCTCAAAGAGGAAATAATATGCAAACTCAATTGGATATGGAAATCTATCTTACCCTATAAGGAAGTAAAAAGGGATGAGGATAATAGAAGGAGGAGGGGAGACTGATAAAATTGATGTTATATTGGGGAAAGCAGTGAACAGAAGTAAAACAATTGTGAGGAGGAAAAAAATGGCAGGTAAGAGAGAGGAGGAGAGACAAGGAAAATTGCATGGAGAGGAATACACAGTTATCACAATTATAAATGTGAATTTGATGAACTCACCCATAAAATGGAAGTGGATAGTAGAATGTATTAAAAACCAGAATTCTACAATATGTTATTTGTTAGAAACATATCAAGCAGAGATACACACAGGGTAAAGGTAAGGGGATACAGCAGAATTTATTATGCTTCAGCTGAAGTAAAGAAAGCAGGGGTAGCAATCATGATCTCAGACAAAGCAAAAGCAAAAAATAAATCTAATTAAAAGAGATAAAGAAGGAAACTAAATGTTGGTGAAAGGTACTATAGACAATGAAGTCATATCAATATTAAACATATATGAGCCAAGTGGTACAGCATCTAAATTTTTGAAGAAGTAGAACAAGTTACAGTAGGAAATAGACAATAAAACTATATTAGCAAGGGACCTCAATTTCCCCCTCTCAAAACTAGATAAATCTAAACAAAAATAACAAGAAAGAAGTTAAAGAAGTGAATAAAATTCTGGAAAAGTTAGACTTGATAGATTTCTAGAGAAAACTGAATGGGAATAGAAAGGAATATCCCTTTTTTTTCCTCAGCAGTACATGACACCTACACAAAAATTGGCCATGTATTAAGACATAAAAACCTCACAACTAAACACATAAAAGCAGCAAAAGTACATGCATCCTTTTACAAATCACAATTCCATAAAAATTACATTCAGTAATGGACAATGGAAAGAGAGATTAAAATTTAATTGGAAATTAAATAATCTAATCCTAAAATACAAGTGGGTCAAAGAACAAATCATAGAATAATTGATAATTTCATTAAAGAAAATGACAAAAATGAGACAACATACCAAAATTTGTTGTATGCAGCCAAAGCAGTACTTAGGGGGAAATTTATATTTCTAATTGCTTACATCAATAGAAATTTAAAAAAAAGCATATCAATGAATTGGGCATACATGCAACTAAAAAAAAAGTAGAAAAAAGAAACAATTGAAAATCCCCAATTAAATACCAAATTGGAGATCCTGAAAATCAATTGAGAGATCAATAAAAATCAAAGTAAGAAAACCTTTTGGAAGGTAATCAGTAAGTGATTTTTCTGGTCCGATGTGGGGCCAACAAAGAGAGGCCTGATTAGAGGCAGGCCCACACCCTTTCACTAATTAGACATGAGGCCCCAGGCCCACACATTTTTGCTAGGAAGGATGAGAGAGGTGT
The DNA here is from genome assembly GCF_011100635.1 of Trichosurus vulpecula. Taxonomy (NCBI): domain Eukaryota; kingdom Metazoa; phylum Chordata; class Mammalia; order Diprotodontia; family Phalangeridae; genus Trichosurus; species Trichosurus vulpecula. The sequence goes on along the minus strand of NC_050574.1, from coordinate 242,675,374 downwards.
GAAACCCTCAGGGGCCTAAGGGGAGTTGGTAAGACCAGAGCCAATGGTATGTGCACTGAGTTCTAGTCAATTAGATGCTGGGTAGGACTGTATAAAAAGAGAGCCCAGACCTGAGAGTAGCAGAACTGGGAGCAGTGGAACTGAGAGAGGCAGGAATCAGAAGCAGACATTGAGAGGATACTGAGGCAGCAGACATTGAGGGAGAGCCAGCATTGAGAAAGACTGAAGACCAGAGAGTGCAGAACAAGAGAGAGTTGTGGAGATCAAAGAACTCTTAGTTTGGCAGAGCTGAGAGCACTGAAACAAGAGTTAGGATTCCTGAGTGATTATTTACAGGAAGGCCATTGCAGGGGGTGGGTTTTGGGTGGGGGGGGTATGGATTAGCTCCTTGCTATCATACATTGTCATAATTTCCCTGTTGCTACATTGAGGTGGGTTTACTGGTTTTGGAATATAATTGCTATGGTATGGAATTGGAATTACTGGTCTTGGATTCTTTCATGTCTAAATAAATGTTATACTTCCTCTGCCTTCTACTTAGAGAAATTTCTTATACTTTGTGATTCAGAACCATACAGGCATGTTCATGATCATCCTTGAGGTCATGGATCTTGCCTTACTGATATACCATTGAACTAATACAAAAAACAAACTAGAAGTTGGTCTTATTTAAAAAAATTAATAAAAGAAATAAAGCATTGGTTAATTTGATTTTTAAAAAAAGAGATAAGAAAACCAAATTACTAATATAAAAATGAAAGGGGTGAATATACCACCAATGAAGAGGAAATTATGACAATTGTTAGGAGCTCTTCTGCCCAATTATATGACAATAAATCTGACAATCTAAATGAAATGAATGAATATCTACAAAAATATAAATTGACAGATTAAAAGGAGAAGAAATAACATATGTAAATAACCCAATCTTAGAAAAAGAAATTGAACAAGCCCTCTGAACTTTCTAACAAAAAATCACTAGGAGCAGGTGGATTCACAAGTGAATTCTACCAAACATTTATAGTACAATCTCAATGCTATATAAACTATTTGAAAAAAAATAGGTGAAGAAGGAGTTCTACCAAATTTGTTTTAAGACACAAATATGGTGCTGATATCTAAACCAGGAAAAGGCAAAACAGAGAGAGAAAATTATAGATCAATTTCCCTAATGAATATTGATGAAAATTTTTTATAATATACTAGTAAGCAGATTACTGCAATATATCACTAGGATCATACACTATGACCAGGTGGGATTTATACCAGGAATGAAGGGCTAGTTCAATATTAGGAAAAGTATCAGCATAATTTACCATATCAATAACAAAACCAACAGAAATCATATGATTATCTCAATAGATGTAGAAAAAATGCTTTTGACAAAATACAGCACCTATTCCTATTAAAAAAAACACTAGAAAGCATAGGAATAAATGGAGCTTACCTTAAAATGATAAGTAATATTTATCTAAAACCATCAGGGAGAATTATCTGTAATGGGAGTAAGATAGGAGCCTTCCCAATACCGTCTGGGTGAAGCAAGGATGCCCATTATCACCTCTATTATTTAATATTGTACTAGAAATGTTAGCTATAGCAATAAGTGATGAAAAATAAATTAGACAAATTAGAATAGGCAATGAGGAAACCAAACTATCACTCTTTGCAGATGATTTGTTGCACTTAGAAAATCCTAGAGAATCAAGTAAAAAACTACTTTAAATTATTAACAATGTTAGCAAAGTTGCAAGATATACAATAAACAAAATAAATCATGAGCATTTCTGCATATTACCAAGAAAGTCCAGCAGCAAAAAACTAGAAAGATAAATTCTATTTAAAATAACTGTAGAGAATTTAAATACTTGGAATCTACCTATCAAGACAAATCCAGGAACTATGTGAACACATCTATAAAGCAATTCTCACACAAATAAAGTTAGATCTAAACTGTTGGAGAATATTAATTGCTCACAGGTATGCCAACCCAATAAAATAAAAATGATAATTCTACCTAAATTAAAATATTTATTCAGTGTCATACCAATCAAATCCTCAAAAATATTATGTAGAGATAGAAAAAATAACAAAATTCCTCTGGAAGAAAAAAAGCTCAAGGATATAAAGGGAATCAATGAAAAAATTGAAAAAGAAGGCAGTCTAGTCATACCAGCACTCAAACCTTATTATAAAGCCATAGTTATAAAAACTAATTGGCATTAGCTAAGAAATAGAGTGGTGGATCAGTGGAATAGAATGAGTACAAATTACATCATAGAAAATGACCGTACTAATCTAGTATATGATAAAGCCAAATATCCAAGCTTTGGGGGGAAGGAAAAAAAAAGTCATTATTTGACAAAATCTGCTGGGAAAACTGGGAAACAGCATAGCAGAAACTAGGTATACACCAACATCTCACAGTATGCATATCTAGACAAGGTCAATATGAGTATATAATTTATACCTAAAGGATGATACCATAAGCAAATTAAGAGAATATGAAATAGTTTCTCTGATTTATGGATAAGGGAAGAATTTAGGGCCCAAGAAGATATAGAGAATAATGCAAAATATAAAATACATAACTTTGATTATATCAAATTAAAACAGGTTTTGCACAAATGAAACCAACATTATAAAGAAAGAAGAAATTTGGGGAAATTTTGTAGCGAATATTTCTGATAAAGGCCTTTCTCATATGTATGTATAGCTAGATAATTAGCTAGCTAGCTAGCTAGCTAGATAGATAGATAGATAGATGAGAGAGAGAGAGAAAGAGAGAGAGAGATGCATCTAATTTATATAAATACATGTCATTCCCTAATTGATAAGTGTTCAAAGGATGGGAACAGGCAGTTTTCAGACAAAGAAATCAAAACCATCTGTAATTAAATGAAAAAAAAATGCTCTAAATCAGTATTGATGATAGAAATGCAAATCAAAACAACTCTGAGGTACCACCTCACACCTATCAGATTCACTAATATAACAAAAAAAAAAAAAGAAATTGTTGGATGTTGGAGGTAATGTGGGAAAACTGGGACACATGCATTGTTGGAATTGTGAACTGAACCAACCATTCGAGAAAGCAATTTGGAACTAGCAATACCACTGCTAGGTCTCTATCTCAAAGACATCCATAAAGTGGGGGAGGGCAGGAAGGACATATTTATACAAAAATATTTATAGCAGCCTTTTTGGTAGTGGCTAAGAAATAGAAACCAAAGGGATGTCCATCAGTTGGGGAACAAGCTGCTATATGATTGTAATGGAATATTATTTTGCTATAAGAAATGAGGGAGTATAGTGGTGTCAACTGTTTACATATTTGATGCCATGAAATGTTCAGTGTCAATGGAGGCAAGGAAAGGAAACAACTCTAGTGATTGAAATGAGACAGGTGCTCATAGGATGATATTCCCTTTAAACCTCCTTCCCTCTCCTCCCAGAGATGTCTATAGAGACGAGTGGCAGAAATGTCATGATGCAGGTTATCTGAAACTAGCCACTCTTTTTAGGATAGAGGATATATGATTGTTCTAAACCACCCATTTATTTTTACACTTGGAACATTCAATCTATTTTTCAGGCCTCACAGCTATTACCTACCCCTCCCTCCTCTCAGTGATCCAGTGAAACTAGCCTTCCATGTGTTCCTTACACAAGATGCTCCACCTTCCATCTCCATGCCTCTGCCCTGTCAGTCTTCCATTTCTTGAATGTAATTCCTCCTTAATTTTGCTTTATAGAATCCCTCTTTTTCTTTAAGTAACAGTTTAGGGACTATTATCTGCTTGAATTCTTTCCTAATCCCCCAATTACTAGTGCCCTACTTCCCAAGCTATCTTGTGTTGAACTACTTAATATATATTTGCATTTATTAACTTTATTTTTTATGCTATGTACATTTCACCCACCATTATTAGAATATAAGTTCCTTCTGTAAGGATTTTTTCATTCTTTTTACTTGGATCCCTAGTAGCCAAGCACAGTACCTGGCACATGGTATGCATTTAACAAATAAAAATGTGATTAATGATTGTTAATTTGAAGGACAGTATGACTTTGAAAATGTCTTTTTCACAGTAATGATATTGCACTGAATTGTTCAAGTTTGCATTTTTGTTTCTCTCTCATGTAATCTACTCATTATAGTTTGATTCTGGGGATCAGAATCTTTTCTGTCTACTTCCAGGACAGATTGGATCTCTAAAATGCCCCTTTAGTCTATTTCTACTTACGAATAGCATGGAAGAAGTTGGTGATCTGAACTGAGCAAGTCATGTTAGTATGGATGGCCAACACTGATGAAACTTGACCGCATTAGGCTAAATTATTGTTGTTGTGAGGATCAAGCAAGATAATAATTGTAAAACACTCAGCACAGCACCTGACTTTTGGTAGATAGGTACTTAATAAATGCTTATTCTCTTCCTAAGCTCTTGACTGAGGATATATCTCTCAGGTCCCTCCAGTTCTATTCTATTAACCTGAGCCTAAGGGAAAAGAAAGTGGCATTATGATTTCTGTATGCTTAATAGTCAAAATAAAGTTATATTTTGGTTGACCAAACTGGGGACTTCACTGGTATCATAGATGCCTTATAAAGAAACCCTATCAATTCAGATCAGTACCTGCTCTGCCTCTTATAGTGTATGAGAATTGCCTGAGAGCACCAAGAAATACATAGCTAGTATATGTAAGAAATAGGACTTGAACTTAGATTTTTCTGACTTCAAGGATGGCTTTCCAGCCACCAGACTGTGCTCTCTCAATCAATATTATCTACCCCTAAACAAAGTCTGAATTCTTCTTGTGAGCTCTCTTCTACTATTCCTCCACCTCTACGTGGTACAGACACTTTTCCCTGATTTCCGTTCACTTGGTACTAGTCCTTTCTTAGCTTGCTTCTTCATGATGCTCCCCATACATCTGGAGAGTCTTAGATATCTCCTCCTTTTCAATAGCACAGTCTATCCGAGTTGTCTCTCTGGGTATTACTTAATTTCACTCTATAGCCAACGCACAGTTGCTGTAATGTTCCTTGCCCAACCTCCATTGCAAATGGCTTCCTAATTTCATTCATTAGCTACAAGCTATAGATATGCTATGATATGATAAAATACATGAAAATAATAATTTGCTAATATGAAAAAACTATAGTAGACAAGAGGGTCCTTCTTTATTTCCTATATCAAATATGTGTCTTTAACAGTGTTTTAAAAAAGACAATTTCTTCCTCTTCATCTAGCAACACAGAGAAACAATGTTAATGATAGCAAATTTCTATCACATAAGAGAGGGGAGAATACCAACATCTGCCACTGTCAGAGAAAATGTGGGACAAGCAAGGCTTTGAAGAAGTTTTTAAAGCACATATCACAGGTGATTTTTTTTTCCCCTAACATTAAGGGGGGTAAGCAGGAAAGATTTTATCAAGGAAGAAAGAGGCAAAAGCTAGATATCTTTCCAGGTTTTCATTTTCTTAGAAACTGGCATAAATATATGAAGGTATCAATAATCAAAAATAAACATGGGAATATATTAAGCATACCAAATATACATAAACATATGTATGCTATATGTAAAATATATCTTTAATTGCCCCCTTTAAAAATTATCCACATTATTGTTCATCCTGCAGCTGTGAATAATAAAAAGCTGTATTTCAGAAGAGCATAATCATGAAAGTAGACTTAGATACATCTCTGTTATTTAGTGAAGTCAATTTGAAATACAACATAGAAAAGAAAAAAAAATTAAATGACATTCTTTTGTGACCATTATCCCTCTACCTCCAGCATATCTCCTTTGCTTCTACTATGATTTTCTTGTTAGACAGAACAATATAATCCAGTACTAAATACTTCAGTTATTTCTTTAGGCTTGTCCTCACCTCCTCATGATCACTGACATCAATCTGTAAATGATGTCAATATCAGTCAATGAATAGTTATTGAACATCTTCTGTAGGCTCAGCACTGTGCTAAATGTGGCAAAATTAAAGCACATGAAATGATCAAATACATATTAATCCTATTAGAATTTTAAAGAAGAAAAAATCTGTTGAATCCGGAGAATCAATTGATTTGAAGACATTCGAGGCATCAAGAACATTGTGAGAAGAGAATATGAGAAAGGGAGTAAGCATAGCATAGGGAGGGGATAGTAAGATCACTGTTGATTTTGATGTAATCAACAGTCAATTATAATCAAATATACTTATAATTATTTAAATTTCTAAATTTCAATTTTTTCCTAATCTTACCCACAGTAAGACAGGAACACTTTAACAATTTTAAGTGCAATATGCCCCCAAAGCCTCCCGAAATTCAATTTTCAGCTAGTAAAATTTAAAAACCACATGAGGATATCCCATAACAACTACATATTATAAATAGCTAGAGAAGGAAGAATCATTATTAGAAGAGAGAAGATTGAAATTATGCGAAAAGACACAAGGTAGATATGACAAACGAGATAAGCAATTAGAATAGTGAAACAGTAAGAGTTATAAAGAGATTTCTCACTTTTTAAATTTCCTTACTATAATTCTAAAGTAATTAAAAATTCAAAGGGCATTTGCTATACTCCTCACATTGGATAGT